>NW_011495054.1:14055758-14056108 GCF_000754665.1 Bison bison bison | reverse complement strand
AAAGTCCCTTGGACTGTAAGGAGATCCAACCAGTCCATCCTAAAGGAGATCAGTCTTGAGTGTTCATTGGAAGGACTGATGCTGAAGCTGTAACTCCAATCCTCTGGCCACCTGATGAGAAGAACTGACTCATTTGGAAAAGACCCTGATGCTGGGAAAGATTGAAGGTGGGAGGAGAAGGGGAGGATAGAGGATGAGATGGTTGGATGACATCACCAACTCAATGAACACGAGTTTGAGTAAACTCCAGGAATTGGTGATGGACAGGGAGGCCTGGCGTGCGGCAGTCCATGGGGTCCAAAGGTCGGGCACAACTGAGCGACTGGACTGAACTGAACCAAGGACAGTGT
>NW_011495054.1:14055018-14055658 GCF_000754665.1 Bison bison bison | reverse complement strand
TCTTCAGTGCTCAGCTTTCTTCACAGTCCAACTCTCACATCCGTACATGACCACTGGAAAAACCATAGCCTTGCCTAGACAGACGTTTGTTGGCAAAGTAATGTCTCTGCTTTTCAATATGCTATCTAGGTTGGTCATAATTTTCCTTCCAAGGAGCAAGCATCTTTTATCATGGCTGCAGTCACCATCTGCAGTTATTTTGGAGCCCCCCAAAATTAAGTCTGCCACTATTTCCACTGTTTCCCCATCTATTTCCCATGAAGTGATGGGACCAGAAGCCATGATCTTAGTTTTCTGAATGTTGAGCTTTAAGCCAACTGTTTCACTCTCCACTTTCACTTTCATCAAGAGGCTTTTTAGTTCCTCTTCACTTTCTGTCATAAGGGTGGTGTCATCTGCATATCTGAGGTTATTGATATTTCTCCTGGCAATCTTCATGGACCCCATAATGATGGACCTGGATGAGAGGTGAGACGGCCCGGATTTAATAGCACAAGTGACAGCAGAGACCTGAACCAGCACTGGTGAGGTCACAGGCAGGGTCAGGGCAGTGATGGGTCCACAAGGGAGTAGAGGGCAAGCTTTCATCAGACATCCCCATCACACGGGGATTCCCTGTGGCTGTGGTTAGTGATGAGCT
>NW_011495054.1:14054399-14054918 GCF_000754665.1 Bison bison bison | reverse complement strand
TGGCCTCCTGAGCTGGAGGTGGGGTCCTGGGCCTTTGCATGCCTCGCACCCCATGAGGTGGAGGAGGGGTCTCATGCAAATTGCTTCCTTCTCTCCCTGCCCAGGTCACCTGAGGTCCCTGGGGGTCTTGAAGGAGGCAGACTCTAGACCACACAGACCTAGGACAGGACAGGGTGGAGATGTGAGTGATGGGAAACTATCTTTTACCAAGTGTTCCCCATGACCCTGGAGACCTGGGTCCTGCAGCTCCTCCCTGGACAGTCTGAGACTGAAGGAGGAGATGAGGTGTCCTCACCTCCTGCCCGTAGACTAGTCCATCCCAAGTCTCCCCCCATCCCTGGGACATTTCTTCTTTCGTCAGTGAAACCCCTGCTTGTGTTCTCTGCAGGGCCTCAGCAGAAACTCTTCCTGCAGCAGAGAGTTCCCTGGGACATCACAGCCCATGCGGGGTGTGAGGGGACAGGCGTCTCCCCTGACTCAGCTCTGGTCCCTGTCCCAGGAGCAGCAGTGGGGGGAGCA
>NW_011495054.1:14052481-14054299 GCF_000754665.1 Bison bison bison | reverse complement strand
TGGAGGACGATCTGCCTTCCAGGATGGTCCACGGCCTCTGCTGAAGGCACATCTGGGAAAGCCTCCTGCTCCTGATCTCAAGTGAGGGAGCTCAGCTCCAAGGCTGTGTTGATCACACGGATGATCAGGGTGCACTTCAGTGGTATCAGAAATTGTTTACATTTCCTGAGACTTCAGCAAAACTGACTGTACAACTGGGAGTAGATATACTATGAACCAGAACATACCTCAGGAATTAATGGATTCTGGGGGATTATTTAACATTTGATGGTTCTCTAAGAACAAGCCCCTGACAGGCTGAGCCTCTCGTCCCAGTTTCCCGGCTACCTGTGTCCCTGTGAGAAGCCCTGTTGCACCAGCCTGCATGGTCAGAGTCAGCCTCATCCTCAGGCTGCAGCCCAGAGACGAGCAGGAGCCCCACGTTGGCCAAGGCATCTTTGGATCCAGAAAACCCACGGGGACCCCAGAGCCTGGTTCTTACTGGAGTCTGAGTGGTAGGACCAGAGGACCGAAGAGGGCTCGCTGGCTTCTGCTTGTTCCAGTAACAGCAGAGCAGCCGACACTGATGTCACTGCTCAGGGTGCAGGGAGCCACAGAGTCAGCTGTGGTCTGTGAAGGGACAGGAGTCTCCCCACACACAGACCCTGATTGCCAGTCACAAGAGTCCAGGGTTCAGGGCTGCTGATCCAATGCCGACACCCACAGCAGCACCAGGGGATCAGCTGTTCTGTGGTGAGAGAAGCCATTAATACACGGGGGTGGACTCAATTTACTTACAACTTAGGTTAACAATAGTGAAAGTCATTCAGTCGTGTCTGACTCTTGCGACCCCATGGACTGTAGCCCGCAAGGTTCCTCTGTCCATGGGATTCACCAGGCAAGAATACTGGAGTGGGTAGCCATTAATACAACTATGAAATTAAGATTCTCCAAAATACCAAATGAAAATGACAGAAAGACTCATGACTCCTGAGCGGATCTGAAAATGAGCACGTGTCTGACAAGATGGTGTGATTGTCATGAAGTATTCTAAACTCCCTTCCCCCAAATGACCTCATGAGGAGAGGAAGGACTGAGAAGAGCAGCTCAGGCGGTTTGAGGTGAAAACCTCTGCAGTGAGTTGTGAAGTACGGCCATAACATTCTTATTCTCACCTTGTGAAACGAAGTATGACTTTATGTCCATTTCTGAGCTTCTGCTACAGTGTCCGCTTCCCACAACGTGCGGTAATTGTGTCCCTTGCTCAGTAGCTGTGTCTGAAGCCCGATTCCACCAAACAAAGATCCGCACTGCTTGATTTGGAGCCTATTAAGCAAGGTTCCTCTGATACAGTGGAAAATACATCATTTTGTGTGTATGAAAATTGAGGATAAGGCAATTTTAAGGCTCAAGGGAAAAGGGAGAATTAGAAGGAATAATCCCACATCACTAGACCATTAAGGTATGACCTTAATCAAATCCCTTATGATTATACAGTGGAAGTGAGAAATAGATTTAAGGGACTAGATCTGACAGATAGAGTGCCTGATGAACTATGGAATGAGGTTCGTGACATTGTACAGGAGATAGGGATCAAGACCATCCCCATGGAAAAGAAATGCAAAAAAGCAAAATGGCTGTCTGGGGAGGCCTTACAAATAGCTGTGAAAAGAAGAGAAGCAAAAACCAAAGGAGAAAAGGGAAGATATAAACATCTGAATGCAGAGTTCCAAAGAATAGCAAGAGGAGATAAGAAAGCCTTCCTCAGCCATCAGTGCAAAGAAATAGAGGAAAACAACAGAATGAGAAAGACTAGAGATCTCTTCAAGAAAATTAGAG
>NW_011495054.1:14049781-14051195 GCF_000754665.1 Bison bison bison | reverse complement strand
CCCACCCAGAGCCCGCCAGCCTCGCTGAGACCCTGCGGGCGGGTTGTGACTCCTGTGCTCAGAGCTTGGGACTCAGCACGACTGACACGGCAGCCAAGTCGCCCCCTTGGTGCCAACAGTCTTGCTGTTCCCAAGCACGTGAGTGTGGCTGAGCGTCCATAGAGTCATCCACCCTGGCTGAGTCCCTGCTGCCTGAGCCCCGGACACCACGAGAGGACAGAGGAGGCTGAGAGCAGGACCTGCTCCCTGTGCAGGAGAGAGGCCCGAGGGCGTGGGGCCCTCCCAGGGCTGAGATATGCTGACGGGCCCCAACCTTGAACACTGAGATAGAGAACTAACAGACCCTGTGTCCTCAGTGATGGGGAGACCATATTATGTGTCCTTTGAGACCCTCTCCTGGGAATGGGCTGCTGGAGGGACTTTGAGGACAGAGGGGAGAGGAGGGGCCTCCGTGCTCGGGCAGACCCCCCGATGACCTGGACCCAGGGTCAGCAGCAGCAGAAGGTCCAGCAGAGCCTGAGCAGGAAGCCCCTGGGCTGCCCCACCTCCCCCAGTGAGATGGAGTCCTGGTCTAGTCCCCGCAGGCCTGGAGCCCTGGGGGACCCTGAGAGGCGGTCACAGGAAAGGCAGGAGCAGCAGCCTGGGCCTCAGCTTAGCCCAGGGACGGCCAAGGAGCTGAAGTGTCCTGAAGCAGACACAGCTGGACACTGTCTCTCTGGTTCTGACCTGACCGTCATGGACTCTGTCTGCCAGGACCTGCCTCTGGCATTCAGGGCCTTCTGCTGAACTTCAGATAATCATATAATATGTGCTTGTGAAAGAAAAGCCTTGGGAAAAGGGAAGAATGAAGCAGAACTGAAATGATTTCCTGACCAAGTTCCTGTTGTGGGGCTGAGAACCCGTCTTAAATCAAACAGACAACATAAGTGGCTGCTTTGGCAGAAGATGCTTCAGCCCCAGGAGGCCCATGACTTGGGGGAGAGCAGGTTTTTGTCTCACTTCCCCCGTGGCCTGGAGCACTGTGCCAATATTGCTGCTACTGTCATAAGATGAACAGTAATAATCAGCCTCGTCCTCAGGCTGGAGCGAGCTGATGGTCAGAGTCGCTGTGTTGCCAGACTTGGAGCCGGAGAATTGGTCGGGGACCCCCGAGGCTCGACTGGTCGCACCATAGATAAGGGTTCTGGGGGCCGATCCTTCTTTCTGTTGGTGCCAGCTCACATAATTGGCATATCCAACGTTGCTGCTGCTTCCAGAGCAGGTGATGGAGACCCTCTGACCCAGGGACCCGGACACGGAGGACGGCTGAGTCAGCACATCCTGGGCCCAGGATCCTGGAAGGGGGAGAAACAGAGAAGGTGACTCGGGGGTCCAGGAAAGAGCAGGAAGCAGGGCCAGTGTGTCTTCCCAGGGG
>NW_011495054.1:14048919-14049681 GCF_000754665.1 Bison bison bison | reverse complement strand
TTTTCCAATCTGTGTCTCCCTCAGAAAGTATTAAAGTTACATTCTTATGGAGCAAAGGTGCAGTGGGTTACAACAAAGAAGGAACTTATTAACTCAAGGGTCCTATGTTGCTAAGGCCAAGGCTACTGCTTGTTTTTCTTGTATACCAACTGTTTTTGCTAATGCACTCCCAGGTGCACTTTGAGTAAAGGACAAGGAAACTCGGTAGCAAACATTGGCTCAACAATGCAGTATTATTCTCATACAGCTTTTTTATCGCTCGAAGGTTATGCTTCGGGTGTTGTGAACAATCATGTGCGTTAGTTGCAAGAGTGTGGATAAACCTGCCAAGCAAGCTAAAATAGTAACAGGGGGGTTAAAGTAAAAATGCTCCTTTCAAGCCCAGGAGGCTTATTAACTAGAGCCCTAAGTTGATTTTCTTCAGAGAAAGGTGGTCGGGGATAGCCCGCTGTAAATGTCAGAAGAGTTGGTGAAAGGCATAATGTAATAAACAGTAGACACACAGATTTTAGTTTCAGGGTAGATGCTCGAGCAGGTCCAGGGAATCCCTCGAGTCCTGTTCTGCCTTTGCCTGTCAGGTCCTCTCCGCCTGACCTTTGTCACGGGTGGGATCTCCCGTGGTGGCTCCTGGCAGTGTGTGAAACTTGAAAATTCTCCAAGAAGAAGACGGACAGGCTAAGTTTCTTGTCCCACTTTCCCAGCTGCCTGTTCCCTGACCTCCCTTCAGGACCGGGAAGGACAGAGCCCAGCACCGCGGCTGCA
>NW_011495054.1:14047961-14048819 GCF_000754665.1 Bison bison bison | reverse complement strand
TGCAGAGAGCGACCAGGGTGAGGAGCAGAGGGGACCAGGCCATGGTGGATATGTCAGGGCGTCCTGCCGTCTGTGGCCCCACAGCTGAGCAGAGCGTCCCCACACCGCTCCTTCCCCTCTTCATACCCTGAGAGGGGGAGGGGCCTTTCATGCAAATCACCTCCCCAACCCCCACAATGCTCTGATCACCTCTGGGAACTGGCTCAGCTTCCTGTGCCTGAGGGAGCCCAGTGTATTATCAGGGACGGGGTTTCCTGGGGCTTGTTGGGTATGGGATGTAAAACCTGGAAATCCAGATCTTAAGGTATCAGAAAGTACCAGGGGGCTGGTGTCTGCTCCACCGCCACCCCCACCCAACAATTCTCAGGAAAGGCCTCAGAGCGCCCCCTGGTGTCCTGGCCCAAGCACACATCCTGACCTGGTGATAGAGCTCTTGACTCAACTTTCCCCAAAGTGGTCTTGAAATTATACCTTCAGGATGTATTTGGATAGAAAACAGCAGCCAACTGTAGCTTACCCTGCAGTGCATGTGAGTGTTACACAGTGGATGTGTGATTTTGACATTTTCAATTAAAATCTAAGGTCATCACTTAAAATAGATGCCTAAATTTAACTGAAGAAAATGTTGTTAAGTCACTAAGCTATGTCCAATTCTGCCTCTGTTTTAATTCTGCATTCCCATGGTAGTATTTCTAAAACATAATTTTCCTTGTAGCCTCTGTTCTTTAAATAAGATAATTTTAAAGACTTTCTGACATGTATGGCATCTCCACTGGGGGATTTTATGTCGTAGCAGGACGTTCTCTCTGTGAAACAGGGCAGGCTGAGTTATCAGAGCCATCGCTCGGTCTCAGATCT
>NW_011495054.1:14046495-14047180 GCF_000754665.1 Bison bison bison | reverse complement strand
GCCCTCCCTGAACCCTGATGCTGGAGCTCTGCTCACAGCCCAGACTGTAGGGGAGGGAGGGGCTTCCCACTTGGGAGCCCCTGGAGGAAGCCCCTGCCAAGACTACACTGGTCCCTGCTCAGGGGACTCTGCAGCCAGAGAGGACACACTGCTGAGTGCCCCCAGGAGCACAGACCCCAACCCCAGCCCAGCTCCTACAGTGAGCTGTGCTCCTTGAGCAGCTGTGCAAGGACCCCAAGGCAGTCCCACAGCGCTCCCTGCTGGTAACATATGGAAAAGTTTTGCTGAAAAAAGGAATGAAATTCAAAGTTCTCTAAGAAGGTTCTAGTAGAGAAAATAAGTAAACAGATGAAGATGCTTAGAAGAAACAGAATATATTGTCGTGTAATTATTCCACAAAAGACATAATGTATCCTGATTTAGCGTAAATATCTAACAAACTTCAGGAGTTATATGCTTCCAATACATTGGATTTGTATTTTTTTAAGCATTGAAAAAGATGTAAAATTTGTGTTTCTCTGAGAAAGCAGTTAAAGTGTTTTACACACAACCCATAAATAAAGCACATACGAGGGGAATTTATAGGACTTCCCTTGTTTTCCTGTGTTTAAGGATCTGCCTGTCGATGGAGGGCACATGGTTGCAGTGCCAGATGCAGGAAGCTCCCACATTCTGCAGAGCAACT
>NW_011495054.1:14045359-14046395 GCF_000754665.1 Bison bison bison | reverse complement strand
AGAAACTCTGGGTTCCATTTCCTTTTCCTTTAACAGGAGATGCTTCTGTGTGGAAGTTCAGGGATGTGCGTTCGCTGCCCAGTGACCCAGCAAGGGTGGCACTGACCACCCTGCTCTGTGCTGCTGACTCCGACCTGGGAGCCGGGGGCAACTGCTGTGAGCAGCTCCTTCATCCAGGGGTGTGTGACCACCCCTTGTGTGCCGCTGCCCTAGGGAGGGGAGTCGAGCTGAGGGGGCAGCTGACCTGAAGTCAGGGGACACCCAGACAGCTGGGTTCTGTGGACTTAGGGACTCCAGGAAGGGAGGGACAGACATCTTGCCCTGGGAGCCCCATGGCTGTGGGGGAAGCAGGTTTTTGTCTCCTTCCACTCTGGCCTGAAGCACTGTGCAAACTTTCAATCCATCAGCCCATGAGAAACAGTAATAATCAGTGTCGTCCTCAGACTGAACTGAGGTGGTCAGCGCGGCCGAGCTGCCAGGCATGGAGCCAGAGAGTCAATCTGGGAGTCCTGAGGGTAGTTTGCTATTTTCACAGGTCAGGACTCTGGGGGCCTTCCTGGGAGCTGTTGGTACCAGCTCACATAAAGACCCCAGTGTTGCTGCTGCTTCCAGTGCAGGAGAGGGTGACCCTCTGACCCAAAGTCCCAGACACGGAGGGCGGCTGAGTCAGCACAGCCTGGGCCCAGGATCCTGGAAGGTGGAGAGACAGACATGGTGACTCTGGGGTCCTGACAGGAGAGCAGGGAGCAGGGCCTGTGAGTCGTCCCAGGGCCCTTCCCCTGTCCCCCCATCTAGTCACCTGTGCAGAGAATGACCAGGGTGAGGAGCAGAGGGGACCAGGCCATGGTGGACACAGTCAGGGCGTCCTGCCTTCTGTGGCCCCACAGCTGAGCAGAGCGTCCCCACACCGCTCCTTCCCCTCTTCATACCCTGAGAGGGGGCGGGGCCTTTCATGCAAATGAAGGAGTTTCTGGCAAATTAGTCTGTGGAACTAAGGTGGCAATCCCTATTAGGTCATGGTTCTGTAATGCTGATC
>NW_011495054.1:14042945-14045259 GCF_000754665.1 Bison bison bison | reverse complement strand
AGGACCACTGTGGACTTAGGATATGCCATCTTATATCTGACTTTGATGGCTTTTCTGAGAGGTTCCAAGTTCTGGCTAACCACTACAAATCTATATACCCCACATCGGAAACAGACATTGAAGATGAATTCCAAAAACTCAAGGGTTAAATGGAAAGGGTGAAACCAACTGCTAGATATATGGAGTTTATATCCTATATCGAGCTTTCAAAGAAAGACCATCAAAGAAAATCTTGGTAGAAGCTGCAAATGCAGCACTGCTAGATACTGATTTTGAAAGTTATCCTTTCATAACCTCTTAGAACCGTACAGTTGGACGTGTTTGTACTGGCTTGGGTATGCTGCCTTAATATGTGGAGAAGTGTATGGAGTTATGAAAGCTTATACAACTAGAGTTGGGATTGGTCCTTTTCCTACAGAGCAAGACAATGCAATTGGAGAATTATTACAAACAAGGGATAGAGAGTTTGGTGTAACTACAGGAAGGGAAAGATGATGTGTCTGGTTGGACTTTGTTTTGATTAAATATGCTCATATGATTAATGGATTTACTGCATGGGTAGTCAAAAATTTTGATATTTTGGACATATTTATGGAAATCAGAGTTGGAGTTGCATACAAGTTTGATGGTGAGATTATAACTCATTTCCCAGTAAACCAAGAACTCTTAAATAAATGGATTTAAATGTAAGACAAGGATATTTAAGGAACATTTAAGGACTTTTAAGGAACTACCTATTAATGCCCAGAATTGTTTGATTTATTGAAGATGAAGTTCAAATTCCAGTTAAATAGATTTGCTTAGATAAATCCAGAGTCTATGATTCAACTCTTTTAAGGATTTCCAGTGATACAAGAAGCATTCCTGGAGAGGTGGGGAAAGGACTTTCTTAAATATTTCATTTATGATCTACGAATTCTGAGAATAAAGACACTGAAATGAGGTTTAGGCCTAACAGTTGCTTCCAGTCTTTCCAGAGGGATGGCTGGTGTGGAGATACATTTTGGCAATTTATAGTGTCAGGTGCCTTAGCTGGCATGATTGCCAAATCATTTGTTGTTCCTCCTGCTTATGGTGTCATATTTTCTTTTCATTTTAGTAATAATATAATCAATGTTGTTTGAAATCAGATAGAATGATCTCTGTTCATTTCCAAGGCACCATTGAATATCACAGTAATCCAAGTCTACGCCCTGACCAGTTATGCTGAAGAAGCTGAAGTTGAACGGTTCTATGAAGACCTAGAAGACATTCTAGAGCTAACACCCAGAAAAGGTGTCCTTTTCAATATAGGGAACTGGAATGCAAAAGTAGGAAGTCAAGAAATACCTGAAGTAACAGGCAAATTTGGCCTTGGAGTACAGAATGAAGCAGGGCAAAGCCTAATAGAATTTTGCCAAGAGAATACACTGGTCATAGCAAACACCCTCTTTCAACAACACAAGAGAAACCTTTACAGATGGCCATCACCAGATGGTCAACACCAATATTCTTTGCAGCTAAAGATGGAGAAGCTCTATACAGTCAGCAAAAACAAGACCGGAAGCCGACTGTGGCTCAAATCATGAACTCCTTATTGCCAAATTCAGACTTAAATGGAAGAAAGTAGGGAAAACCACTAGACCATTCCGTTATGACCTAAATCAAATCCCTTATGATTATACAGTGGAAGTGAGAAATAGATTCAAGGGATTAGATCTGATAGAGGGCCTGAAGAGCTATGGATGGACGTTTGTGACATTGTACAGGAGGCAGGGCTCAAGATCATCCCCAAGAAAAAGTAATGCAAAAAGGCAAGTGGATGTCTGAGGAGGCCTTACAAATAGCTGTGAAAAGAAAGAAGCAAGAGGCAAATCAGAAAAGGAAAGATATACCCATTTGAATGCAGAGTTCCAAAGAATAGCAAGGACAGATAAGAAAGCCTTCTTTGGTGATCAATGTAAAGAAATAGAGGAAAACAATAGAATGGGAAAGACTAGAGATCTCTTCAAGAAAATAAGAGATGCCAAGGGAACATTTCATCCAAACACGGGCACAATAAAGGACAGAATTGGTATGGACCTAACAGAAGCAGAAGATATTAAGAAAGAGCTAGCAAGAATACACATAACTGTACAAAAAAGATCTTCATGATCCAGATAATCACAATGGTATGATGATTCACCTTGAGCCAGATCCTGGAATGTGAAGTCAAGTGGGCCTTAGGAAACTAGGGATTACTGAGGTGAAATGTGACAAAAACTAGGGTGTTCAGAGGTAAAATCTGACAGAAACTAATGGGTTCTGAATTAAAATCTGACAGAAACTAGGGGGT
>NW_011495054.1:14041113-14042845 GCF_000754665.1 Bison bison bison | reverse complement strand
AACTGAATGACCTCAGACCCCTCAATGGTATGCTAATACACTAACGAATTTCAGGATTCCCTGATGTCTGTGTTTGCTCCGCCTAGCTCGTGGGTTCACTGCCAGAACACAACCACCCGACCTGAGTTTCCAGGGTTCAAACTCCCAGCATGCCTGTGGGTGGTACCTGGTCAGGATTCTGTCTGAGCTTCCTTCCCAGGTTGATAAGGAGTCAAGGTTGAATTTGCAGGGCCTCCCGGGACCTTCCCAGCCCAGACTACATGGCTCTGCTCTTATTTCTCTCTTTGCAAAGAGAATAGGAGTCTCTCAGCAACAACAAAGCCCTTCTTGGTCACTTCCAGGGGTTCTCATTTACCCTTGATCATGGTCCTCACAGTACTTCTTTTTGACTCAGATATTTAAAGATGTTTTTAGTCTAATTTTATAATCTTTCAATATTAAACGTTTGATATAAAAGATTATGCCGATAAATGGGAAACTCATTCTCAGCCCAGACAAAGGTTTCATCTCTGGTTGAGAAACCCTTATGACCGTTACCTGATCTTCATTGGACATGGTGAAGTCTAATGTTCTAACCTTCAATTGTTAGAATCCATAGATTTAATGGAGGTGAGTTTATAAGGTCTGTGTCCAAAATAGTGACATTTATCCAATATCATCTCAAACAAGGAAGCACGGAAGGAAAAGGGAGAGAGATCATGAGGCAAAAGAGGAGGAAATGAGCAAGTGAGGAGTCTGAGAGCCGCATCCTAACAGAAAGGGTCTCCCAGTTCCTGGAGAGGAGGGCTCTTCAGGCAGCAATCCCCGGAGAAAGGGAGGATCCAGCTTCCTTAAGTGTCAGGGTTCGGGGCAGAGCACAAAGGCTTGAGCAGGAGAGGGATGTGCCGGGGGGTAGGAGAGGCCCCCTGGGGCTCCAGGGCACAGATGCTGGGCTTCTGCTTCCTCGACATCCTGCTCAGTACCCGTGAGGGACCCTGTGTATCTGGGCACATGGTCATTATGCTTGTATTTGGAGACCAGAGTGAAAAGGGGACAGTTTCGTGGACCCCATAATGATGGACCAGGATGAGAGGTGAGACGGCCTGGATTTAATAGCACAAGCAACAGCAGAGACCTGAACCAGCACTGGTGAGGTCACAGGCAGGGTCAGGGCCGTGATGGGTCGACACAGGAGTAGAGGACAAGCTTTCATCAGACATCCCCATCACACGGCGATTCCCTGTGGCTGTGGTTAGTGATGAGCTGTGTGACACTGATGACCAGCCTCCTCACCAGGCTGGGGTCCAGAGTGATCAAGGACGGGGTGTGGACCAACCAGAGGGCAGAGATCAGGGCCTAACCCCTCAGTGTCCCTCACGTCTGTCATCGGTCACAAAGGCAGGGACTTTGCCTGGAATCCCTTGTCATCATTGCCATGGTGATCCCCCTTCCCCGCTGATTCTTCTACAGGCCGTGGGGCTCTTGGATCTGGGCTCATCGGGGCATCACAAGCAGAGGGACATGGGCACATCTTGTGGAGCCCCTGCTCCTGACAGTCCACAGACCACCCCAACCCGGAAGTAGGAAATGCTCCAATGGGGTGGAGACGAGAGAAGCAGAGGGCAGGACACAGCCCACACCTGTGGGTCAGGAGAACCTCTCCTGGGCTTCCCTGCCTCCTGCCATGTATCAGCGGTGCCCCTCACTCCTCACGCTCTCTGCTCTGCCCCTTCAGGAGCAGGGTTCACACCCT
>NW_011495054.1:14040228-14041013 GCF_000754665.1 Bison bison bison | reverse complement strand
AGAGAGGTTGCAAGGGAGGACAAGGAAGTGAGCGTCTGGTCAAGGAAGCCTGGAAACCGACCCATGACCTGATAGAGTGACGTTGGTCTGGAGGAGGAGGTCGCTGGTGAAGGGTTGTAGAGAGCAGCCCAGATTGGGGAGGAAAGTCATGGATCAGAGGGGTGCTCTTAGGAAAGAGCAAGAGAGGAGTAGAAGAGGCTGCGGGGAGAGGGAGGGGTGCAAGGGGTGTGCTTGGGGGCCGCTCCCCTCCTCTGCTCCTGGGGAAGAGGGTGGGGCCTGATAATGCGCCTGAGCCCATCACCGTCCAGGTGTGACTCCTGGGCCCCGTGTGCAGCTTCACTCCCAGCAGGGGGCCAGGGGGTCGGTGCTCTGGGTTTGTCGCCTGAGAGGAAGCACCTGCTGTCACGTCCAGCTCAGTCCAGTGAGCCCTGGTGCAGGGTCAGGGGACCATTGGGTGTGTTGGGGTTCAGCCAGTTCTGAGCAGGTCCACAGCGCCCCCTGGTGATGCGCTCGTGGAATGGTCACGGTGAGGAAAGTGAGGAAGGAAGGGCTGCCCTATATTCTTCCATTGGAAGGACTGATGAGGAAGCTGAAACTCCAGTACTTTGGCTACCTCATGCGAAGAGTTGACTCATTGGAAAAGACCCTGATGCTGGGAGGGATTGGGGGCAGGAGGAGAAGGGGACGACAGAGGATGAGACGGCTGGATGGCATCACTGACTTGATGGACATGAGTCTGAGTGAACTCCGGGAGTTGGTGACGGACAGGGAGGCCTGGCGTGCTG
>NW_011495054.1:14038461-14040128 GCF_000754665.1 Bison bison bison | reverse complement strand
AAAAATCTGACAGAAAAAAAGGGTGCTGTGGTAAAATGTGACAGAAACTAGGCAGTTCTGAGGTGAAATGTGACAGAAACTAAGGGATACTGAGGTAAAATTTAAAAGAAACTATAGTCTTCTGAGGGAAAATCTGGTAGAAACTAGGGGATTCTGTGGTAAAATCTGACAGGAATTAGGTGATTCTGGCATAAAATCTGACATAAACTAGGGGCTTCTGGTGTAAAATCTGACAGAAACAAGGGGGTTCTGAGGGAAAATCTCACAGAACTAGGGGGTTCTGAGGTAAAAACCTGACAGAAACTAGGGGGTTCTGAGATAAAATTTGACAGAAATGAAGGGGCTCTGAGGTAACATCTAACAGAAACTTGGGATTTTGAGGTGAAATGTGGCAGAAAATAGGGGCTTCTGAGGTGAAATGTGGCAAAAAATAGGGGCTTCAGAGGTAAAATCTGACAGAAACTAGGGGGTTTTGAGGTAAAACTTGACAGAAGATAGCGGCTCCTGAGGTAAAATCTGTGAGAAAGTAGGGGGCTTGTGAGGTAAGACGTGACAGACACTAAGGGGTTCTGTGGTAAAACCTGAGAGAAACTAGGTTCTCCTTAGGTAAACCTGACAGAATATAATGGGTTTTGTGGTAAATCGGACAGTAACTAGGGGCTTCTGACATAAAATCTGACAAAAACTAGGGGGTTCTGAGGTAAAATCTGACAGAATTACATGCTCCAGAGGTAAAATCTGAAAGAAACTAGATGATACTGAGGTATAGTGTGAGAGAAACTAGGGACTGTTTTGGTAAAATGTGACAGAAACGAGGGGGTTCTTGGGTAAAATCTGACAGAAATCAGGGGGTATGAAGGTAACATGTTACAGAAATTGGAGGCTTCTGAGGTAAAAACTGACAGAAAGCAGGGGGTACTAAGGTAAAATCTAACAGAAATTAGAGGCTTCTGGTGGAAAATCTGACAGAAGCTAGGGGCTTCTAGGGTAAAATCTGACAGAAACTAGGTTGGTTCTGTGGTAAAATCTGACAGAAACTAGGGGCTCCTGAGGTAAAATCTGTGAGAAACTAGGGGGATTCTGGGGGTAAACACTGACAGAAACTAAGGGGGTTCTGTGGTAAAATCTGAAAGAAACTAGGTTTTCCTTAGGTAAATCTGACATAGTATGGGGCTTCTGAGGAGGAGAAGGGGACGACAGAGGATCAGATGGTTGGATGGTATCATCGACTCAATAGGCATGAGTTTGAGCAAGCTTCAGGAGTTGGTGATGGACAGGGAAGCCTGGCATGATGCAGTCCATGGGATCACAAAATGTCAGACAGGACTGAGCGACTGAACTGAACTGAACTGAACTGAGGTTAAAATCTGACAGAAACTAAGGGGTTGTGTGGTAAAATCTGACAGAAATTCGATGGCTCCGTGGTAAAATCAGACAGAAACTAGGGGATTCTGAGCTAAAATCTAACAGAAACTAGGTGGTTCTGAGGTAAAATCTGACAGAATTACAGGCTCCAGAGGTAAGATCAGATAGAAACTAAGCAATACAGAGCTATAATCTGAGAGAAACTAGAGACTCCTTTGGTACAATCTGACATAAACTAAGGGGTTCTGACATGAAATCTGAGAGAAACTAGGGAGTCTCTGACATAAAATCCGGCAGAAACT
>NW_011495054.1:14037187-14038361 GCF_000754665.1 Bison bison bison | reverse complement strand
CTCTCTGCTCTGCCCCTTCAGGAGCAGGGTTCACACCCTGGGGGACGATCTGCCTGCTGGGATGGTCCACGGCCTCTGCTGAAGGCGCATCTGGGCAAGACTCCTGCTCCTGATCTCAAGTGAGGGAGCTCAGCTCCACAGCTCCCTTGATCACACGGATGACCAGGGTGCACTTCAGCGGTATCAGAAATTGTTTTCATTTTCTGAGACTTCAGCAAAACTGACTGTACAACTGAGAGTAGACATACTATGAACCAGAACATACCTCAGGAATGAATTGATTCTGGGGTATTATTTACCATTTGACGGTTGTCTAAGAATAAGCCCCTGACAGGCTGAGGCTCTCGTCCCAGTTTCCCATCTACCTGTGTCGCTGTGAGAAGCCCTGTTGCACCAGTCTGCATGGTCAGAGTCAGCTTCATGATCAGGCTGCAGCCCAGAGACGAGCAGGAGGCCCACGTTGGCCGAGGCATCTTTGGATCCAGAAAACCCACGGGGACCCTGGAGCCTGGTCCTTACTGGAGTCTGAGTGGTAGGACCGGAGGACCGAGGAGGGCTCGCCGGCTTCTGCCGGTTCCAGTAACAGCAGAGTGGCCGACACTGATGTCACTGCTCAGGGTGCAGGGAGCCATAGAGTCAGCTGTGGTCTGTGAGGGAACAGCGGTCTCCACACACACAGGCCCTGAAACCATTGCCAGTCACAGCAGTCCAGGGCCTCAGGGCTGCAGTGTGGTCACTCACAGAAGCACCAGGTCTAGGGCCTAAGCTAGGTCTCCCCTGAGAAACCATTAATAAACAGGGGTGGCCTCAACCTACTTGCAACCTTTCAGAAGAAAGTTAACAATGCTGCTGCTGCTGCTAAGTCGCTTCAGTCGTGTCCGACTCTGTGCGACCCCATAGACGGAAGCCCACCAGGCTCCCCTGGCCCTGGGATTCTCCAGACAAGAACACTGGAGTGGGTTGCCATTTCCTTCTCCAACGCATGAAAGTGAAAAGTGAAAGGGAAGTCCTCAGTCGTGTCCGACTCTTAGCGACCCCATGGACTACAACCTACCAGGCTCCTCCATCCGTGGGATTTTCCAGGCAAGAGTACTGGAGTGGGGTGCCATTGCCTTTTCCAAAGTTAACAATACAACCATTAATTTAAGATTCTCCAGAGATACCAAATGAAAAT
>NW_011495054.1:14034962-14037087 GCF_000754665.1 Bison bison bison | reverse complement strand
TTTTCTTGTTTTCAGTTTATAAGCCTCTCACCTACTGGGTTAATCATATTCCTAAGCATTTTATTTTTTTGATACTATCATGAATTGAATTTTTGAAAGTATCCTTCTTGCTTCTTCGCTTTTAGTAACTGGAAAACAACAGGTTTTCTAGCATTACTTCTGGTAACCCTGTGGGAGATCCTAGACAGAGCAGATCATGTTAAGATGAGTGCTTGTTTTCCTGTCTGTGGGGCAGGTGACGAGCAATGGGCAGGTGGGAATGTGAGGTGGTGTCTGCAGCCCATGGGCCGTAAGATGACCACACCAAGGGTGACCTAGGACATGTGACCATCTACGGAACCAGAATGGCCCCAGGCTGCGTCCACTACTTATGGGGGAAGGAAACGCATGGAACACGTCCTGTTTTTGTTTTTTGTTTTTTGTTTTCCTTTTAAGAAAAAAGTCATCAGTGTATCAAGACCATAGTATGAGATATTGTAAAAGCACCAACTACTCTCATATTGGTGTCTGGTGACAATAATTTGTGGAAACTCCACAAATCAGGAGCAAAGTGAATTTAATCTCCATAACAATAATTCAACATCATGTGGCAAGTGTTAGACAAAGATATTGAACAGGAAGAATCAATGGTGGATCTTAGCAGTGAGAGCCATGGAGAGGCAGTAGTTCCAAAGGACCCAAATGTAAGGTGCACCTCAGATGCTCCCGTGTTGGTGCAGCAGTAACCGAAGAAACCTCCCCTGTGAAGAAAACGCACAGGCGTTCATGTTGAGGGCCGATGAGAGGGGTCAGCGCTCTAGAAACTCCTGGGAATGGGCAGATGCCCCAGTGATGGAGATTAAAGGCTCCCGAGTCAGAGTTCAGGTCTGAGATGACCTCAGCCAGACCCCAACCTCAGCCCCCGAGCTTCAGGGCAAAGAGACACTGTGTCCCTAGTGATGGGGACATGAACTTCCTGTTTCCTTTGAGACCTTCTCCTGGGAATGAGCTGCTGGAGGGACTTTAAGGACGGAGGGGACAGGAGGAGGCTCCATGCCCAGGCAGAGCCCCCAGATGACCTGGAGTCAGGGTGATAGCAGCAGCAGGTCCAGCAAGACGCCGAGCAGGAAGCCACTGGGCGGCCCCATCTCCCCAGAGAGGAGTCCATACCACAACTGGTCTAGTTCTGCAAGCCTGGAGCTCAGGGTGAGTCTGAAAGGCTGTCACGGGAAGGTGGGAGCAGCAGCCTGAGCATCAGGTCAGCCCAGTGATGGCCAAGGAGCCCGAACTCCAGATTTGAGACCTGGAAAACGAGCAGAGACCCCGAGATCTGAGATGGAGCAGGGATCCCCAAGGGCCCACTACTAGCATCAGAGAGAACAAGAGCTGTTGGGACCAGGACACACGCTGGATGCTCAATGAGTCCAGAGTCAGACAGACTCTACTGTGTTTCTCTGGTTTTGACCTGACCCATCATGGACTCTGACCCCAGGGCACCTGCCCTTGGCACTGGGGATTTCTGCTAAAGTTGAGAAAATTAGACAATGTGTTGCTGCCAAGGAAAGCTGGAGAAGGGGTGAATTAAGACAGATGTGAACAG
This sequence comes from Bison bison bison, assembly GCF_000754665.1. Lineage (NCBI taxonomy): Eukaryota > Metazoa > Chordata > Mammalia > Artiodactyla > Bovidae > Bison > Bison bison. The sequence continues at coordinate 14,035,508 of NW_011495054.1, read as the reverse complement.
ATTTTTCTGAACCAAGTTCCCTGGTGTGATTCTGGACCCAGTCTTAGGCCAAACAGACAAATGAACTGGCTGCCTTTGCAGAGGATGTTTCTGCCCCCAGAGCCCTGACTCTGAGAGGACAGCAGGTTTTTGTCTCACTTCCCCCCTGGCCTGGAGCACTGTGGCACTGTGTTACCACTCTGATAAGATGCACAGAAATAATCTGCCTCGTCCTCAGCCTGGAGCGAGCTGATGGTCAGGGTGGCTGTGTTCCCAGACCTGGAGCCGGAGAATCGGTCGGGGACCCCCGAGGCTCGACTGGTCGCACCATAGATGAGGGTTCTGGGGGCCGATCCTGGGATCTGTTGGAACCAGCTCACATAATTGCCAGTTCCAATGTTGCTGCTGCTTCCAGAGCAAGTGATGGAGACCCTCTGGCCCAGGGACCCGGACACGGAGGACGGCTGAGTCAGCACAGCCTGGGCCCATGATCCTGGAAGGGAGAGAGACAGAGATGGTGAGTCTGGGGTCCAGACACGATAGCGGGGAGCACAGCATGTTTGCCTT
>NW_011495054.1:14033330-14034862 GCF_000754665.1 Bison bison bison | reverse complement strand
CTGAAGTGTCCTGAATCAGACACAGCTGGATGCTGTCTCTCTGGTTCTGACCTGACCGTCATGGACTCTGTCCGCCAGGACCTGCCTCTGGCATTCAGGGCCTTCTGCTCAACGTCAGATATTCATATAGTATGTGGTTGCTAAAGAAAAGCATTGGTGAGGGGGCAGAATGAAGAAGATCTGAAAATATTTGCTGGACCAAATCCCTCGTGTCAGGCTCAGACTGCAGTTTTAAATCAAACAGACAACAGAAGTGGCTGCTATGGCAGAGGCCATGTCTGAGGAGAACAGGTTTTTGTCTCACTTCCCCCTGGCCTGGAGCACTGTGCTGTGTTACCACTCTGATAAGATGCACAGAAATAATCTGCCTCGTCCTCAGCCTGGAGCGAGCTGATGGTCAGGGTGGCTGTGTTCCCAGACCTGGAGCCGGAGAATCGGTCGGGGACCCCCGAGGCTCGACTGGTCGCACGATAGATGAGGGTTCTGGGGGCCGATCCTGGGATCTGTTGGTACCAGCCAACATAATTGCCAGTTCCAACGTTGCTGCTGCTTCCAGAGCAGGTGATGGAGACCCTCTGGCCCAGGGACCCGGACACGGAGGACGGCTGAGTCAGCACAGCCTGGGCCCATGATCCTGGAAGGGAGAGACAGAGATGGTGACTCGGGGGTCCAGACACGACAAAGGGGAGCAAGGCCTGTGAGTCTTCCCAGGGCCCTTCCCCTGTCCTCCCATCCAGTCACCTGTGCAGAGAGTGACCAGGGTGAGGAGCAGAGGGGACCAGGCCATGGTGGACATGTCAGGGCGTCCTGCCTTCTGTGGCCCCACAGCTGAGCAGAGCGTCCCCACACCGCTCCTTCCCCTCTTCATATCCTGAGAGAGGGCGGGGCCTTTCATGCAAATGGACCCTCCCAACCCCCACAGTGCTCTGATCACCTCTGGGACCTGGCTCAGCTTCCTGTGCCTGAGGGAGGCCAGTGTATGATCAGGGACGGGGTTTCCTGGGGCTTCGGTGTGGGATGTAAAAGCTGGAAATCCAGATCTTAAGGCACCAGAAAGTACCAGGGGGCCTGTCTCTGCTCTCACGGCCACCCCCCTCCCCCCAGCCGCCAACCCTCAGGAAAGGCCTCAGAGCGCCCCCTGGTGTCCTGGCCCAAGCACACATCCTGACCTGGTGATAGAGCTCTTGACTCAACTTTCCCCAAAGTGGTTTTGTAATTATACCTTCAGGATGTGTTTGGATAGAAAACAGCAGCCAATTGTAGCTTACCCTGTAGTGCATGTGAGTGTTACACAGTGGATGTGTGATTTTGAGATTTTCAATGAACCAAAATGTGTTCATGGAGTAGTAAAAATCTAAGGTCATCCCTTAAAATAGATGCCTAAATTTAACTGAAGAAAATGTTGTGGTTCAGTCACTAGGTTGTGTCCGACTCTGGCTCTGTTTTACTTTTGCATTGCCATGGTAGTATTTCTAAAACATAATTTAATTTTAAAGACTTTCTAACATGTATGGCATCTCCACTGGGGGATT
>NW_011495054.1:14032277-14033230 GCF_000754665.1 Bison bison bison | reverse complement strand
GTGTTTAAATCCAAACCCCTCAGATGGCTCTCTAACTCCCCTGACAAGTTTACCCAGACTCCTACAGCTATGCATAGGATTGTTTGCAGTCTCCCAGCCTCGAGAGGCACGGGAAGCTTAAGATATTCAAATAGCTTAGAGCCTCTCAGAGAGTTAGAAACTGTCGGAATAAACTAGTAAAGGATTTCATTGATGAGCCAATGCTTGTTGCCAAGTTTTCACATCCCCTGAATTGTATCCTTGAATATGTATTAATTAATAGTTGGTATGTAGAAAAAATAAGTAGTGGCCTTGGTGTTAGTAACTTTAGACCCTTAAGGTAATAAATTCTTTCCTTTGTTGTAAACCCATTAAACATCCACCCTATAGGAATGCAATTTTATCTTCGGAAGATGGCGCCAAACCTTAAAATAATTACTCTTAGAGAAAATAAGTCTTTATTGATAAGTCCTTGTCAAGAGTCACAAAATGTTAATAGGCCTTCTGGCCAGAAGATGATGTAAATCACCTAAACCATTTGTATACGATAAATTTGCAGGAAAGAAACCCTGGTTTTTGATAAGAATCAAAGACTGCTGACTTTGCATCCCCTATTATCCTCTATGTGTAACTTAGGGTATATAAGCCCCTGTTAAAAATAAAGCTACGGGCCTTGCTCACCAACGCTTGGTCTCCCCATGTCATTCTTTCTTTTCACATTCTGCTGAAGTTTCCATCTGGAGCGTGGATATCCTCTGCGACCATTTATTTGCCTGGGCTTCTAAGACCCACTCGAGAAGGTGTCTAAGGTGGGGCACCTTCCACTATTCGAGAGGGCGCCTGCGGCCTCCGTGGTCAGAGCTAACCTGGTGTCACGGGTTATATTGATTTTCCGTGTAAACCAAGCTACTCAGCCTCTTTTCTCCACTGAATTTTCCACTGAGCTATCCTCATTCTATTACTCTTTATATCTC
>NW_011495054.1:14031722-14032177 GCF_000754665.1 Bison bison bison | reverse complement strand
GGAAGTGACGATTTTACTGGATCCTGGACTGTGTAGAAATTGCTTGTAGAAACTCTGGGTTCCATTTCCCTTTCATTTAACAGGAGATGCTTCTGTGGTGGAAGCTCAGGGATGTGCGTTCACTGCCCAGTGACCTAGCAAGGGCGGCACTGACCCCCTGCTCTGTGCTGCTGACTCCAACCTGGGACCCGGGGGCATCTGCTTTGAGCAGCTCCTTCATCCAGGGGTGTGTGACCACCCCTTGTGTGCCGCTGCCCTAGGGAGGGGAGTCGAGCTGAGGGGGCAGCTGAGCTGAAGTCAGGGGACACCCAGACAGCTGGATTCTGTGGACTCAGGGACTCCAGGAAGGGAGGGACAGACATCTTGCCCTGGCAGCCCCATGGCTGTGGGGGAAATAGGTTTTTGTCTCCTTCTCTCTGGGCTGAAGCACTGTGCAAACTTTCAAGCCGTCAGCC
>NW_011495054.1:14028107-14031622 GCF_000754665.1 Bison bison bison | reverse complement strand
TTTCATATGTCAGGAGTCTAGGGGCCTTTCCTGGGAGCTGTTGGTACCAGCTGACATAAAGACCCCCAGTGTTGCTGCTCCTTCCAGTGAAGGAGAGGGTAACCCTCTGACCCAAAGTCCCGAACACGGAGGGCGGCTGAGTCAGCATAGCCTGGGCCCAGGATCCTGGAAGGGGGAGAGACAGACATGGTGACTCTGGGGTCCTGACAGGAGAGCAGGGAGCAGGGCCTGTGAGTCTTCCCAGGGCCCTTCCCCTGTCCCCCCATCCAGTCACCTGTGAAGAGAGTGACCAGCGTGAGGAGCAGAGGGGACCAGGCCATGGTGGACATGTCAGGGCGTCCTGCCTTCTGTGGCCCCACAGCAGAACAGAGCGTCCCCACACCGCTCCTTCCCCTCTTCATACCCTGAGAGGGGGCGGGGCCTTTCATGCAAATGACTCTCCTCCCCTCCAACCCCCACAATGCTCTGATCACCTCTGGGACCTGGGTCAGCTTCCTGTGCCTGAGGGAGACCAGTGTGTGATCTGGGGAAGGGATGCGTGGGGCTTGGGGGTGGCATGTCACAGCTGGGACCCTGAGCAGAAAGCATCAGGAAGTACCAGGGGGCTGGTCTCTGCTCTCACCCCTCCAGACACTCAGGAAAGGCCTTGGAACGCCCCCTGGTGTCCTGGCCAAACATCCATCCTGACCTGGTGATAGAGCTCTTAGAGTCAACATTCCCAAAACTGGTCTTGAAATTATACCTTCAGGATGTGTTTGGTTGGACATCAGCAGCCAACTGTAGCTTACCCTGTAGTGCATGTGAGTGTTACACGGTGGATGTGTGATTTTGAGATTTTCAATGAACCAAAATGTGTTCATGGAGTAGGAAAAATCGAAGGGCCTCACTTAAAATAGATGCCTAAATTTAACTGAAGCAAATGTTGTGGTTCAGTCCGACAAAGTTGTGTCCGTCTCTGGCTCTATTTTAATTTTTATTGCCATGGTACTATTTCTAAAACATAATTTTCCTTTCAGATTCTGTTCTTTAAATAAGATCATTTTAAAGACTTTCTGACACGTATGGCATCTCTACTGGGGGATTTTATGTCATAGCAGGACGTTCTGTCTGTGAAACTGGGCAGGCTGAGTTATCAGAGCCATGGGTCAGTCTCAGATCTGAGATGAGGGACAGGACATGACAAGACAGATCAGTTGTTCTCAGGAATCTCAGACGTGATCATGGGGATCAAACCTGACTTAGGTGTGGTCCAGACAGAGCAGCAGTCACGGCCCCAGGGGCAGAGCCCCAGGACAGGGTCTGCTTTCCCAGCCCAGGGCCCCAGCAGCTTCTCCCGGGCTCACTGTGCATAAAGTCAGTCCCACAGCAGCTGAGGACAGACACTCCTCAGCCAGGAATCATTTCAGAGGTGTCAGGACCAGGCTTTCTCTCCCCTCCTGACTCCTAACTCGATGGGCACACGGGATGGAGTGTGAACATTCACGGGATAAATCAGCTGCTGGGTGGGCATCACTGGATCCCCTCGGAAATGAGGGGGAACCAGGGGTGGAACAGGGAGGGGTCGAGCTGGGGTCACCCCTGAGAGCCGGAAACGTGAGGCTTCACGGGAGGAAGGGTTAGAGAGGTTCAAGGAGGGGGATGAGGAAGTGAATGTTTCAGGAAGATCTGGAAACTCGTTCATGACTTTCTAAGAGCATGAGCTTGGTCACCACTGTGAAGGTCAACAGTGTATGTTTGTAGAAAGAGTGAGGCCCAGAATTGGGAGGAAAGTCATGAATGAGGGGAGCGGGAGGGCAGGCTCTGAGCAAAGAGATGAGGAGGAGCGGGCGCAGGCTGAGGAGAGCTGGAGGGGTTCACCGGGTGGGCTCTGGGGGCTCCTCCCCTCCTCTGTTTCTGGGAAGAGGGTGGGGACTGATGACCACCTGACCCCTTCACCCTCCAATTCTGGGTGCTCGGCCCCGGGTGCAGCTTCAGTCCCAGGAGGAGGCCTGGGGGCCGCGGCTCTGAGTCTGTCCCCTGAGAGGAACCACCTGCTCTCACATCCAACTCAGTCCGCTGAGCCCGGGTGCAGACCCAGCTCAGGGGACCATGGGGGTGCTTTGAGGGGCTGCCAGTTCTGAGCAGGTGCACAGCGCCCCCTGGTGACGCACCCGGGGAACGTTCACGGCGGTGAGAGTGGGAGCAAGGTGCCGCTCAGTTACTTGCTTCTCAATCCTGTCTGACTCCTTTGCGACCCCGTGGACTGTAGCCCACCAGGCTCGTCTGTCCATGGGATTCTCCAGGCAAGAACACTGGAGAGGGTTGCCGTTTCTTGCTCCAGAGGATCTTCCCACCCCAGGGACAGAACCCACGTCTCTTATGTCCCTTGCATTGGCACCGGGTTCTTTACCTCTAGTGACACCTGGGAAGCCTTATGAGAGGAAGCAGGGGCGCTCTTTTTTCCTGTCACCAAACACTCTGTCAATAAACAAATGAAATTGAGTAGCAATAAGTATTACACGTCTTTGATAGTGTGCAGATACTTCTTTTTTATTTCTCCTATTGTATTTTCAGGTGATTCTGACTACTTTTTCTCCTTTTCCTACATTTATCTCCTTTTCCTTAGGACCCAAGAGTGCTTGTATTTGCTTATCAAATAGATTTGATGATTTGTCCCTAGAATCATCTGTCACCTGATTTCATCATCTCAGGCATCTCACCAGTGATGTCTATGCTGTCTCACTTCCCTTCATTATTTAGTTTCCTCGTTCTTGATAGAAGTGACAATTTTTACTGGATCCTGAACTGTGTGGAAATTGCTTGTAGAAACTCTGGGTTCCATTTCCTTTTCCTTTAACAGAAGATGCTTCTGTGGCGGAAGCCCAGGGATGTGCATTCACTGCCCAGTGACCCAGCAAGGGTGGCACTGACCCCCCTGCTCTGTGCTGCTAACTCCAACCTGGGAACTGGAGGCAACTGCTGTGAGCAGCTCCTTCATCCAGGGGTGTGTGACCACCCCTTGTGTGCCGCTGGCCTAGTGAGGGGAGTTGGGCTGAGGGGGCAGCTGTGCTGCAGTCAGGGGACACACAGACACTGGGTTCCATGGTCTCAGGGACTCCAGGAAGGGAGGGACAGACACCTTGCCCTGGGAGCCCCATGGCTGTGCGGGAAGTAGTTTTTTGTCTCCTTCTGCTCTGGCCTGAAGCACTGTGCAAACTTTCAATCCATCAACCCATGAGAAACAGTAATAATCAGTGTCGTCCTCAGACTGAACTAAGGTGGTCAGCGCAGCCGACTTGCCAGACTTGGAGCCAGAGAATCAATCTGGGAGTGCTGAGGGTCGTGTGCTATTTTCATAGATGAGAAGTGTGGGGGCCTTTCCTGGGAGCTGTTGGTACCAGCTCACATAATAACCCCAGGGTTGCTGCTGCTTCCAGTGCAGGAGAGGGTGACCCTCTGACCCAAAATCCTGGACACGGAGGGCGGCTGAGTCAGCACAGCCTGGGCCCAGGATCCTGGAAGGGGGAGAGACAGAG
>NW_011495054.1:14026944-14027331 GCF_000754665.1 Bison bison bison | reverse complement strand
CCATCCAGCCATCTCATCCTGTGTCATCCCCTTCTCCTCCTGCCCCCAATCCCTCCCAGAATCAGAGTCGTTTCCAGTGAGTCAACTCTTCACATGAGGTGGCCAAACTGGAGTTTCAGCTTCAGCATCATTCCCTCCAAAGAAATCCCAGGGCTGATCTCCTTCAGAATGGACTGGTTGGATCTCCTTGCAGTCCAAGGGACTCTCAAGGGTCTTCTCCAACACCACAGTGCAAAAGCATCAATTCTTCGGTGCTCAGCTTTCTTCACAGTCCAACTCTCACATCCATACATGACCCCTGGAAAAACTGTAGCTTGCCTAGATGGACTTTTGTTGGCAAAGTAATGTCTCTGCTTTTTAATATGCTATCTAGGTTGGTCATAACTT
>NW_011495054.1:14025336-14025826 GCF_000754665.1 Bison bison bison | reverse complement strand
GAGGTGGTGTCTGCAGCCCATGGGCCGTAAGATGACCACACCAAGGGTGACCTAGGGCATGTGACCATCTGCAGAACTGGAATGGCCCCAGGCTGCGTCCACTACTTATGGGGGAAGGAAAGCCATGGAACACGTCTTGGTTTTGTTTTTGTTTTTTTTCATTTTAAGAAAAAAGTCATCAGTGTATCAAGACCATAGTATGAGATTTGTAAAAGCACCAACTATTCTCATATTGGTGTCTGGTGACAATAATTTGTGGAAACTCCACAAATCAGGAGCAAAATGAATTTAATCTCCATAACAATAATTCATCATTTGGCAAGTGTTAGACAAAGATATTGAACAGGAAGAATCAGTGGTGGGTCTTAGCAGTGAGGGCCATGGAGACGCAGTAGTTCCAGAGCACCCAAATGTAAGGTGAACCTCAGATTCTCCCGTGTTGGTGCAGCAGTAACCTAAGAAACCTCCCCTGTGAAGAAAACGCACAGGC
>NW_011495054.1:14024223-14024936 GCF_000754665.1 Bison bison bison | reverse complement strand
CACACAGTCAGGGCGTCCTGCCTTCTGTGGCCCCACAGCTGAGCAGAGCGTCCCCACACGGCTCCTTCCCCTCTTCATACCCTGAGAGGGGGCGGGGCCTTTCATGCAAATGACCGTCCTCCCTGGCCCCCCCACAATGCTCTGATGACACTGGGGCCTGGGTCAGCTTCCTGTGCCTGAGGGAGACCAGTGGGTGATCAGAGGAGGGGGTTGTGTGGGGATTGGGGGTTGGAGGTCACAGCTGGGAACCCTGAGCAGAAAGCACCAGGAAGAACCAGGGGACTCATCTCAAATCTCATAGGTGCAGACCCACAGGAATGGCTTGGAACGCCCCCTGGTGTCCTGGCCCAGACATACATCCAGTGACCTAGTGATCAGAGCTCTTAGAATCAACTTTCCCAACACTGGCTTTGAAGTTACACAGTTCAGGAAGAGTTGTGTTGGAAAAAAAGATCCAGGTGTAATTTATCCTATAATGCATGTGAGTGTTACACAGTAGATGTGTGACTTTGAGATTTTAAATGAACCAAAATGTGATCATGGAGTAGTAAAAATCTAAGGTCATCACGTAAAATGCTATGCTAAGTCATTTCAGTCGTGTCCAACTCTGTGCGACCCCATAGACGGCAACCCACCAGTCTCCCCCGTCCCTGGGATTCTCCAGGCAAGAACACTGGAGTGGGTTGCCATTTCTTTCTCCAATGCATGAAAGT
>NW_011495054.1:14021467-14022801 GCF_000754665.1 Bison bison bison | reverse complement strand
GCTTCGGTGTGGGATGTAAAAGCTGGAAATCCAGATCTTAAGGCACCAGAAAGTACCAGGGGGCCTGTCACTGCTCTCACGGCCACCCCCCTCCCCCCAGCCGCCAGCCCTCAGGAAAGGCCTCAGAGCGCCCCCTGGTGTCCTGGCCCAAGCACACATCCTGACCTGGTGATAGAGCTCTTGACTCAACTTTCCCCAAAGTGGTTTTGTAATTATAGCTTCAGGATGTGTTTGGATAGAAAACAGCAGCCAACTGTAGCTTACCCTGCAGTGCATGTGAGTGTTACACAGTGGATGTGTGATTCTGAGATTTTCAATGAACCAAAATGTGTTCATGGAGTAGTAAAAATCTAAGGTCATCCCTTAAAATAGATGCCTAAAGTTAACTGAAGAAAATGTTGTGGTTCAGTCACTAGGTTGTGTCCGACTCTGGCTCTGTTTTACTTTTGCATTGCCATCGTAGTATTTCTAAAACATAATTTAATTTTAAAGACTTTCTAACATGTATGGCATCTCCACTGGGGGATTTTATGTCGTAGCAGGACATTCTCTCTGTGAAATAGGGCAGGCTGAGTTATCAGAGCCATGGGTCAGTGTCAGATCTGAGATGAGACACAGGACATGACAAGGCAGATCAGTTGTTCTCAGGAATCTCAGACGGGACCATAGACATGGTCAGACAGAGCAGCAGTCACGGCCCCGGGGGCAGAGCCCCAGGACAGGGTCTGCTTTCCCAGCCCAGGGCCCCAGCAGCTTCTCCTGCGCTCACCATGCATAAAATCAATCCCACAGCAGCTGAGCACAGACACTCCTCAGCCAGGAATCATTTCCCAGGTGTCAGGACCACGGTTTCTCTCCCCTCCTGACTCCTCACTCAATGGGCACACGGGACGGAATGTGAGTGTTCAGGGGATAAATCAGCTGCTGGAGGGCTTCCCTGGATCCCCTGGGAAATGAGGGGGAATCAGGGGTGGAACAGGGAGGGGACGACCTAGGGTCACATCTGAGAGCCGAAAACCTGAGTCTTCTCTGGAAGGAAAGGTTAGAGGGGTTCAAGGAGGGGAACGACGTGAGTACCAGTTCAGGAAGTTCTGGAAACATGTCCATGAGTTTCTGTCAGAGTGACCCTGGTCATGACGGAGGAGCTCAGGTGTGGAGTGTTGTAGAAACAGGGAGCCCAGGATAGGGAAGAAGTCATGAATCAGAGGGGGCTGGAGGAGGGGAGAGGCTCTTAGGAAAGAGCTGAGGAGGAATCGGACGTGGCTGAGGGAGTTGGAGGGGTGCAGGGCGTGGACTCTGGGGTCTTCTCCCCTCCTCTGCTCCAGGGAAGATGG
>NW_011495054.1:14020947-14021207 GCF_000754665.1 Bison bison bison | reverse complement strand
AATGGCTGTCTGGGGAGGCCTTACAAATAGCTGTGAAAAGAAGAGAAGCAAAAACCAAAGGAGAAAAGGGAAGATATAAACATCTGAATGCAGAGTTCCAAAGAATAGCAAGAGGAGATAAGAAAGCCTTCCTCAGCCATCAGTGCAAAGAAATAGAGGAAAACAACAGAATGAGAAAGACTAGAGATCTCTTCAAGAAAATTAGAGATACCAAGGGGACATTTCATGCACAGATGAGCTCGATAAAGGACAGAAATGGT
>NW_011495054.1:14020282-14020718 GCF_000754665.1 Bison bison bison | reverse complement strand
CGCTGGTGAAGGGTTGTAGAGAGGAGCCCAGATTGGGGAGGAAAGTCATGGATCAGAGGGGTGCTCTTAGGAAAGAGCAAGAGAGGAGTAGAAGAGGCTGCAGGGAGAGGTAGGGGTGCAAGGGGTGTGCTTGGGGGCCACTCCCCTCCTCTGCTCCTGGGGAAGAGGGTGGGGCCTGATGATGGCCCTGAGCCCATCAGACTCCAGGTGTGACTCCTGGGCCCCGTGTGCAGCTTCACTCCCAGCAGGGGGCCAGGGGGTCGGGGCTCTGGGTTTGTCGCCTGAGAGGAAGCACCTGCTGTCACGTCCAGCTCAGTCCAGTGAGCCCTGGTGCAGGGTCAGGGGACCAGTTGGGTGTGGTTGGGGTTCAGCCAAGTTCTGAGTCAGGTCCACAGCGCCCCTGGTGATGCGCTCGTGGAATGGTCACGGTGAGGAA
>NW_011495054.1:14019681-14020051 GCF_000754665.1 Bison bison bison | reverse complement strand
AAAGGCTGTGATCCAGGAGCTCCAGTTGGGAAACTGCACTCTAGAAGATTCCACTGGTGGTGCCCCTTCGGGTAAATGGAAAATTAATTTGTCTCCAAGATCAAGTTCATGACGCTGTACATCTCTTAGTGTGATTTGAATGACAAGAGTCCTAATGGCAGTGGAGGGGGTGTGAGTCTCCCTGTGGAGCCAAGCCTCATTGCCAACAACAGGGGCAGAGAGGGGTCCCCTTAGAGAGATGGACACACCGGGGAGAGCTGGGAGGAGACACGTGGCCACGAACCACCGGACAGGAGACGGGCCCAGAGCCTCCCTCCCCATGGGGACCCTGACCTGTCCCAGCCCCTCCCTGCCTCTCCTGCCACTAAGC
>NW_011495054.1:14017573-14019103 GCF_000754665.1 Bison bison bison | reverse complement strand
GGTCCCATCACTTCACGGCAAATAGATGGGGAAACAGTGGAAACTGACAGACTTCACGTTTGGGCTCCAAATCACTGCAGATGGGGACTGCAGCCATGAATTAAAAGACGCTTGCTCCTTGGAAGAAAAGCTATGACCAACCTAGACAGCATATTAAAAAGCAGATACATGACTTTGCCAACAAAGGTCTGTCTAGTCAAAGCTATGGTTTTTCCAATAGTCATGGAAAAGTTGAGAGGTGGACTATAAAGACAGCTGCGCACCAAAGAAATGATGCTTTTGAACTCTGGTGTTGGAGGAGACTTTTGAGAGTCCCTTGGACTGCAAGGAGATCCAACCAGTCCATCCTAAAGGAAATCAGTCCTGAATATTCACTGGACAGACTGATACTGAAGCTCCAATACTTTGGCCACCTGATGCAAAGAACTGACTCATTTGAAAAGACCCTGATACTGGGAAAGATTGAGGACAGGAGGAGAAGCAGACGACAGAGGATGAGATGGTTGGATGGCATTTCCAACTCAATGGACATGAGTTTGAGTAAACTCCAGGAGTTGGTGATGGACAGGGAAGCCTGGCGTGCTGCAGTCCATGGGGTCACAAAGAGTCGGACATGACTGAGCTACTGAACTGAACAGAACTTACTGTGTGTGAAGCCTTCCACACGCCTGACCCTGCCCATGGCCTGTCTTATGAAGTGGCCCCTCCTGGGCCTCTCTCCTGCAGGCCCAGGGCACCGGCTGCAGGGAGCAGGCCTGGTGATGCTCCTGGCAGTTTTTATTGAGACTCTGAAGGGCTCTGAGCAGTGTGTGTCCCCAGGGATCCTGATACATAATAGCTGTTAGGACCAACCATCCCAAATAGCAGGTTAGAGACGGAAGAGGTCAAAGTGATTGGTTGGAAAAGAACCGTTGAATGTAGCTTGCCCTGCACTGGTGAGGTGTTACACTCTGGGTGTGTGGGATTTTAAACGAACCAAATGTGGTAATGGATTAGTGAAAATCTACAGTCATTCCTTAAAATCTGTGCATGAATTAAACTGATGGAAAATCGACGTTCTCCCTTAATTTTTCACTTACAAGGGTACAGTTCTGGAAAACTAATTATCATTGTAAGTTCTTTTTAAATGACTTCATGGGTATCCTAGGAAATTTTAAATATTATCCAGTACAAATATTTTTACAAAAATATTTGCATTCCTAACTTGTTTGGAGTTTAAGTGAGGCAGGGCTAGAACCAGCTCTTTCTGCCACATATTGCCTCTCCACTGGGGAGTGCTATCTCTGAGCAGCCTGTGAAAACAGGGCAGGCTGAGGTGTGGGAGCCATAGGTCAGCTCAGAGCTGAGTTGAGGGAACGTGCATGACAGGGCAGGTCTGCTGACCTCGGACACTCAGAAGTGACGATAGGAAGATAGGCTGAGTTAAAGGAGGTCCAGGTAAGGCAGCAGTGACCGCCCTGGCCGGGAGGGGATGAGCTGGGGTCACACCTGAAGTCTGGAGACCTGAGGCTTCTCTGGTAGGAGGGCTAG
>NW_011495054.1:14013288-14015520 GCF_000754665.1 Bison bison bison | reverse complement strand
TCCAACCAGTCCATTCTGAAGGAGATCAGCCCTGGGATTTTTTTGGAGGGAATGATGCTGAAGCTGAAACTCCAGTACTTTGGCCACCTCATGCGAAGAGTTGACTCATTGGAAAACACCCTGATGCTGGGAGGGACTGGGGGCAGGAGGAGAAGGGGAGGACAGAGGATGATATGGCTGGATGGCATCACTGACTCGACGGACTTGAGTCTGAGTGAACTCCGGGAGTTGATGATGGACAGGGCGGCCTGGCGTGCTGCGATTCATGGGGTCGCAAAGAGTCGGACAAAACTGAGCGACTGAACTGAACTGAACTGAATCCCACATCTCCCAAAATACGTCACTGTTAACTGTGGCCCCACAGCCCAGGCGGCCAATGTGCAGACCCTGCACATGTGTGTGAAAGGGCAGTGACAGGGAGCAGGACACAGGCGTGTGACCTGTGCTCTATGACCCCACTTGCGGGTGAGGCCGGGCGCTCAGGGTTGGGGTCACATCCCCCTGGGTGAGGCCTCCTGTGAGCAGCAGGGCTGAGTCCCAGCTGAGCAGGAGCAATCAGCCTCATTGACGGGCTGGAGCCTGGACATGGTCAGGCGGCCCCACCCACCCGGAGCCCGCCAGCCTCGCTGAGACCCTGCAGGCAGGTTGTGACTCCTGTGCTCAGGAGCTTGGGACTCAGCACGACTGAGACGGCAGCCAAGTCGCCCCCTTGGTGCCAACAGTGTTGCTGTTCCCAGGCAGGCGAGTGTGGCTGAGCGTCCATAGAGTCACCGACCCTGGCTGAGTCCACCCTGCCTGAGCCCCGGACACCACGAGGGGACAGAGGAGGCTGAGAGCAGGACCTGCTCCCTGTGCAGGAGTGCGGGCGGAGGGCTTGGGGGCCTCCCAGGGCTGAGATGTGCTGACGGACCCCAACCTCGGGCACTGAGATAGAGAACTAACCGACCCTGTGTCCCCAGTGATGGGAGACAGATTTTCTGTGTCCTTTGAGACCCTCTCCTGGGAATGGTCTGCTGGAGTGACTTTGAGGACAGAGGGGAGAGGAGGAGCCTCCATGCACGGGGACCCCCCGATGACCTGGACCCAGTGTGGGGCAGCAGCAGCAGAAGGTCCAGCAGAGCCTGAGCAGGAAGCCCCTGGACTGCCCCACCTCCCCCAGTGAGACTTGAGTCCTGGTCTAGTCCCTGCAGGCCTGGAGCCCTGGGGGAGCCTGAGAGGCGGTCACAGGAAAGGCAGGAGCAGCAGGCTGGGCCTCAGCTTAGCCCAGGGTCGGCCAAGGAGCTGAAGTGTCCTGAAGCAGACACAGCTGGACGCTGTCTCTCTGGTTCTGACCTGACCGTCATGGACTCTGTCCGCCAGGACCTGCCTCTGGCATTCAGGGCCTTCTGCTGAACTTCAGATAATCATATAATATGTGGTTGTGAAAGAAAAGCCTTGGGAAAAGGGAAGAATGAAGCAGAACTGAAAGGATTTCCTGACCAAGTTCCTGTTGTGGGGCTGAGAACCCGTTTTAAATCAAACAGACAACATAAGTGGCTGCTTTGGCAGAAGATGGTTCAGCTTCTGCAGGCCCATGACTTGAAGGAGAACAGGTGTTTTTTTTGTTTTTTTTTTTAGCCTTTCATACAATTTTATTTTCTCCCTTCAACCATTATAATATGATACAAATTTTGTCTTTACTGGAGGGTCTGTAAACACAGGCTTATTGAATTTCATTCCAGACTTTAACTTTTCCATGGCTTCCAAGATTTTTCCGTGTTTTTCACACAGAATGTGTCTGATCTTTACTGCATTGCCACCACCTTTGGGACCCTGAGCCTTCTTCTCAGAACTCTCACTCCCAGAGGCTGCTTTTTCTTTTCCCCCTTTTCCAGAACCGCTTTTTCCTTTCAGGGGCATTTCCAAAGTCTGCCGTTAAACTCTCAACTAGAGAACAGGTTTTGTCTCACTTCCCCCCTGGCCTGGAGCACTGTGCCAGCATAGCTACTACTGTCATAAGATGCACAGAAATAATCCGCCTCGTCCTCGGCCTGGAGCGAGCTGATGGTCAGAGTCGCTGTGTTCCCAGACCTGGAGCTGGAGAATCGGTTGGGGACCCCTGAGGCTCGACTGGTCGCACCATAGATGAGCATTCTGGGGGCCGATCCTGGGATCATTTGGTATCAGCTCACATAATTGCCATACCCAACGTTGCTGCTGCTTCCAGAGCAGGTGATGGAGACCCTCTGGCCC
>NW_011495054.1:14010370-14013188 GCF_000754665.1 Bison bison bison | reverse complement strand
AAAAAAAAAAAAAAAAGATTCAATGGTGGGTCTTAGCAGTGAGGGCCATGGAGAGGCAGTAGTTCCAAAGCACCCAAATGTAAGGTGCACCTCAGATGCTCCCATGTTGGTGCAGCAGAAACCGAAGAAATCTCCCCTGTGAAGAAAACGCACAGGCGTTCATGTTGAGGGCCGATGAGAGGGGTCAGAGCTCTAGAAATTCCTGGGAATGGGCAGATGCCCCAGTGATGGAGATTAAAGGCTCCCAAGTCAGAGTTCAGGTCTGAGATGACCTCAGCCAGACCCCAACCTCAGCCCCCGAGCTTCAGGGCAAAGAGACACTGTGTCCCTAGTGATGGGGACATGAACTTCCTGTTTCCTTTGAGACCTTCTCCTGGGAATGAGCTGCTGGAGGGACTTTAAGGACGGAGGGGACAGAAGGAGGCTCCATGCCCAGGCAGAGCCCCCGGATGACCTGGAGTCAGGGTGATAGCAGCAGCAGGTCCAGCAAGACGCCGAGCAGGAAGCCACTGGACGGCCCCATCTCCCCAGAGAGGAGTCCATACCATAACTGGTCTAGTTCCGCAAGCCTGGAGCTCTGGGTGAGCCTGAAAGGCTGTCACGGGAAGGCGGGAGCAGCAGGCTGAGCATCAGGTCAGCCCAGTGATGGCCAAGGAGCCCGAACTCCAGATTTGAGACCTGGAAAACGAGCAGAGACCCCGAGATCTGAGATGGAGCAGGGATCCCCAAGGGCCCAGTACTAGCATCAGAGAGAACGAGAGCTGTTGGGACCAGGACACACGCTGGATGCTCGATGAGTCCAGAGTCAGACAGACTCTACTGTGCTTCTCTGGTTCTGACCTGACCCATCATGGACTCTGACTCCAGGGCACCTGCCCTTGGCACCGGGGATTTCTGCTCAAGTTGAGAAAATCAGACAATGTGTTGCTGCCAAGGAAAGCTGGAGAAGGGGTGAATTAAGACAGATGTGAACAGATTTTTCTGGACCAAGTTCCCTGGTGTGATTCTGGACCCAGTCTTAGGCCAAACAGACAAATGAAGTGGCTGCCTTTGCAGAGGATGTTTTTGCCCCCAGAGCCCCGACTCTGAGAGGACAGCAGGTTTTTGTCTCACTTCCCCCCTGGCCTGGAGCACTGTGGCACCACTGATACTGCTGTCGTAAGATACACAGTAATAATCAGCCTCGTCCTCAGCCTGGTGCGAGCTGATGGTCAGGGTGGCTGTGTTCCCAGACCTGGAGACGGAGAATCAGTCGGGGACCCCCGAGAGTCGACTGGTAGCACGGTAGATGAGGGTTCTGGGGGCCGATCCTGGGATCATTTGGTACCAGCCAACATAATTGCCAGTTCCAACGTTGCTGCTGCTTCCAGAGCAGGTGATGGAGACCCTCTGGCCCAGGGACCCAGACATGGAGGGCAGTTGAGTCAGCACAGCTTGGGCCCAGGATCTTGGAAGGGGGAGAGACAGAGATGGTGACTCAGGAGTCCAGACATGAGAGCAGGGAGCAGGGCCTGTGTGTCTTCCCAGGGCCCTTCCCCTGTCCCCCCATCCAGTCACCTGTCAGAGAGCGACCAGCGTGAGGACCAGAGGGGACCAGACCATGGTGGACATGTCAGGGCGTCCTGCCTCCTGTGGCCCCACAACTGAGCAGAGCATCCCCACACCACTCCTTCCCCTCTTCATACCCTGAGAGGGGGCAGGGCCTTTCATGCAAATAACCGTCCTCCCCTCCAACCACCACAAGGCTCTGATCACCTCTGGGACCTGGGTCAGCTTCCTGTGCCTGAGGGAGACCAGTGTGTGATCTGGGGAAGGGATGCGTGGGGCTTGGGGGTGGGATGTCACAGCTGGGAACCCTGAGCAGAAAGCATCAGGAAGTACCAGAGGGCTGGTCTCTGCTCTCACCCCTCCAGACACTCAGGAAAGGCCTTGGAATGCCCCCTGGTGTCCTGGCCAAACACACATCCTGACCTGGTGATCAGAGCTCTTAACAGCCAACTTTCCCAAAACTGGTTTTGTAATTATACCTTCAGGATGTGTTTGGTTGGACATCAGCAGCCAACTGTAGCTTACCCTGTAGTGCATGTGAGTGTTACACAGTGGATGTGTGATGCTGAGATTTTCAATGAACCAAAATGTGATCATGGAGTAGTGAAAATCTAAGGGCCTCACTTAAAATAGATGCCTAAATTTAACTGAAGAAAATGTTGTTGTTAAGTCACTAAGCTGTGTCCAACTCTGGCTCTGGTTTAATTTTTATTGCCATGGTACTATTTCTAAAACATAATTTTCCTTTTAGATTATGTTCTTTAAATAAGATCATTTTAAAGACTTTCTGACACGTATGGCATCTCCACTGGGGGATTTTATGTCATAGCAGGACGTTCTGTCTGTGAAACTGGGCAGGCTGAGTTATCAGAGCCATGGGTCAGTCTCAGATCTGAGATGAGGGACAGGACATGACAAGACAGATCAGTTGTTCTCAGGAATCTCAGACATGATCATGGGGATCAAACGTGACTTAGGCGTGGTCCAGACAGAGCAGCAGTCATGGCCCCAGGGGCAGAGCCCCAGGACAGGGTCTGCTTTCCCAGCCCAGGGTCCCAGCAGCTTCTCCCGGGCTCACTGTGCATAAAGTCAGTCCCACAGCAGCTGAGGACAGACACTCCTCAGCCAGGAATCATTTCAGAGGTGTCAGGACCAGGCTTTCTCTCCCCTCCTGACTCCTGACTCGATGGGCACACGGGATGGAGTGTGAACATTCACGGGATAAATCAGCTGCTGGGTGGGCATCACTGGATCCCCTCGGAAATGAGGG
>NW_011495054.1:14008194-14010270 GCF_000754665.1 Bison bison bison | reverse complement strand
TGATGAAAGTGAGAGTGGAGAGTGAAAAAGTTGGCTTAAAGATCAACATTCAGAAAACAAAGATCACGGCATCTGGTCCCATCACTTCATGGCAAATAGATGGGGAAACAGTGGAAACAGGGTCAGACTTTATTTTGGGGGGCTCCAAAATCACTGCAGATGGTGACTGCAGCCATGAAATCAAAAGATGCTTACTCTTTGGAAGGAAAGTTATGACCAACCTAGACAGCATATTGAAAAGCAGAGACATTACTTTGTCAACAAAGCTGCATCTAGTCAAGGCTGTGGTTTTTCCAATGGTCATGTATGGATGTGAGAGTTGGACTATAAAGAAAGCTAAGCGATGAAGAACTTATGCTTTTAAACTGTTGTTTAAGAAGTTTAGGTGTTGGAGAAGGATCTTGAGAGTCCCTTGGACTGCAAGGAGTTCCAACCAGTCCATCCTAAAGGAGACAGTCCTGAATATTCATTGGAAATACTGATGCTGAAGCTGAAACTTGAATACTTTGGCCACCTGATGAGAAGAGCTGACTCATTTGAAAAGACCCTCATGCTGGGAAAGATTGAGGGAAGGAGGAGAAGGGGATGACAGAGGATGAGATGGCTGGATGGCATCACTGACTTGATGGACATGAGTCTGAGTGAACTCCGGGAGTTGGTGATGGAATGGACAGGGAGGCCTGGGGTGCTGGGATTCATGGGGTCGCAAGGAGTCGGACACGACTGAGCGACTGAATTGAACTGAACTAAGTCTGAACTGAACTGAGTGAAGTCGCTCAGTCGTATCCGACTCTTTGCGACCCCTTGGACTGTAGTCTACCTGGCTCCTCCCTCCATGGGATTCTCCAGGCAAGAGTACCGGAGTGGGTTGCCATTTCCTTCTCCAGAGGATCTTCCCGACCCAGGGATCGAACCCAGGTCTCCCACATTCCAGGCAGACACTTTAACCTCTGAGCCACCAGGGAAGCCCGAACTGAACTCAAGGTGGTAAGAAAAACTTTATTCAAGGTAAGAGTACTACAGTGGGGTCTCTTAAGTCTAACCGCAGCAGGGACACAGCTGGGATTTACAGCTAAGAACAGGGTGGATCCACGGGGTTGCAAAGAGAGACTGGGAGACTGAAAAGCAATGAACAGCAACAGGGTGGGTGTCGGTGGGTGGAAACTTACTCAGAGAACCATAAGGGTGAGGGTGGGTTCTGGCTCAATGAGAGGATCATTGCTGAGGCTAGGCAAGGCTGATAAGATACTGAGGTGAGTGATAAGGAATTTGAGCTGATACTGAGGGTGGTCAGATCAAAGATGGGGTATTTTTTCTAAACTGACTTAGCAGATTCTGGCTAAAATTGGACTAAATGGACAGGCGCCCCTGGATAAAGACATCGCCCAAAGTTGGCAGTGCATTAATGAACTACTGCTGCATAACAAATTACCCCAAACTAACAGCTTAAAATCTCAAAATTTTTGAGATCTAAAAAAATCTCAAAAATGACAGAATCTCTGTTTGTTTTCAAGACAAATCACTCAATATCACTGTAATCCAAGTCTATGCCTCAACCAGTAACGCTGAAGAACCTGAAGTTCTATGAAGGTTCTATGAAGGTTCTATGTAGGTTCCATGAAGACCTACAAGACCTTCTAGAACGAACACCCCCAAAAGATGTCCTTTTCATTATAGGGGACTGGAGTGCAAAAGTATGAAGTCAAGAAACACCTGGAGTAACAGGCAAATTTGGCCTTGGAGTACAGAATGAAGCAGGGCAAAGGCTAATAGAGTTTTGTGAAGAAAAAGTTTTGCCTTATGGCAGAAAGTGAAGGAGAACTAAAGAACCTCTTGACGAAAGTGAAAGAGGAGAGTGAAAAAGCTGGCTTGAAGCTCAACATTCAGAAAACTAAGATAGTGGCATCTTGTCCCATCACTTCATGGCAAATAGATGGGGAAACAGTGGCTGACTTTATTTTTTCGGGCTCCACAATCACTGCAGATGGTGACTGCAGCCATGAAATCAAAAGATGCTTACTCTTTGGAAGGAAAGTTATGACCAACCTAGACAGCATATTGAAAAGCAGAGACATT
>NW_011495054.1:14007236-14008055 GCF_000754665.1 Bison bison bison | reverse complement strand
ATCTGAGACACAAATTGCTCTCAGATCAGGATCAGGTCAGGGCAGTGCCGGCCCCGGAGCGGGAAGGTGGGTCTCCTTCTGTGCAGGACAGCAGGGTCCCTCCTCTGTGGGCCTCCTCCCTGCTGGGCAGAGCCCTCCTTCCTCTGTGCGTCCCCTCAGCCCTGAGGAAGAGGGGGCAGTTCTCTGAGGAGGGGGTGAAGGTGTGGAGAGAGGCCTGAGGTGGGACTCAGCATTCCTAAATGCCTGCATCTTTACTGTGTGTTTGAACAAAAGAGCTCTTGATGAAAGCAAAAGAGGAGAGTGAAAAAGTTGGATTAAAACCCAACATTTAGAAAACTAAGGTCATGGCATCTGGTCCCATCACTTCATGGCAAATAGATGGGGAAACAGTGGAAACTGACAGACTTCACGTTTGGGCTCCAAATCACTGCAGATGGGGACTGCAGCCATGAAATTAAAAGACGCTTGCTCCTTGGAAGAAAAGCTAGGACCAACCTAGACAGCATATTAAAAAGCAGATACATGACTTTGCCAACAAAGGTCTGTCTAGTCAAAGCTATGGTTTTTCCAGTAGTCATGGAAAAGTTGAGAGTTGGGCTATAAAGACAGCTTCGCACCAAAGAAATGATGCTTTTGAACTCTGGTGTTGGAGGAGACTTTTGGGAGTCCATTGGACAGCAAGGAGATCCAACCAGTCCATCCTAAAGGAAATCAGTCCTGAATATTCACTGGACAGACTGATACTGAAGTTCCAATACTTTGGCCACCTGATGCAAAGAACTGACTCATTTGAAAAGACCCTGATACTGGGAAAGATTG
>NW_011495054.1:14006284-14007136 GCF_000754665.1 Bison bison bison | reverse complement strand
CTGAGTTATCAGAGCCATCGCTCGGTCTCAGATCTGAGGTGAGACACAGGACATGACAAGGCAGATCAGCTGTTCTCAGGAACCTCAGACGGGACCATAGACATGGTCAGACAGAGCAGCAGTCACGGCCCTGGGAGCAGAGCCCCAGGACAGGGTCTGCTTTCCCAGCCCAGGGCCCCAGCAGCTTCTCCTGGGCTCACTGTGCATAAAATCAGTCCTACAGCAGCTGAGCACAGACACTCCTCAGCCAGGAATCATCTCCAGGTCTCAGGACCAGGGTTTCTCTCCCCTACTGATTCCTCATTCGATGGGCACACAGGACGGAGTGTGAGGTCTCAGGGAATAAGTCATCTATGCAAAGGATTCAAGATCCCCTGGGAAATGAGGGGAACCCGGGGAGAAGCAGGGAGCGGACGAGTAGGGGTCACACCTGAGAGCCAGAGACCTGAGGCTTCTCGGGAAGGAAAGGTTAGAGAGGTTCAAGGAGGGGCCGAGAGAGTGGTTGTCCAGTTCAGGAAGGTCTGGAAACACGTCCATGATCTTCTGACAGAGTGAGCTGGGTCATGACCATGAGGATCAACAGTGTATGTCTGTAGAAAGACAGAGGCCCAGGATTGGGAGGAAAGTCATGAATGAGGGGAGCGGGAGGGCAGGCTCTGAGCAAAGAGATGAGAAGGAGCAGGAGCAGGCTGAGAGAGCTGGAGGGGTGCATGGGGTGGGCTCTGGGGGCTCCTCCCCTCTTCTCTTTCTAGAAAGAGGGTGGGGACTGATGACCACCTGACCCCTTCACACTCCAATTCTGGGTGCTCAGCCCCGTGTGCAGCTTCACTCCCAGGAGGAGGCCTGGGGCCT
>NW_011495054.1:14005537-14006135 GCF_000754665.1 Bison bison bison | reverse complement strand
CCTTCTCCATTGTATACACACATGCATGCTAAGTCACTTCAGTCGTGCCCGACTCTGTGTGACCCCATGGACAAGCTCCTCTGTCCACAGGATTCTCTAGGCAGGAATACTGGGGTGGGTTGCCATTTCCTTCTCCTAAGTCTTCCTCTCTTGCCCCAATAATCCAGCCCTTCCCACACCTGAGCCTGTCTTTAGAATACTCTCTGTCTTCTCAGGGAACCCTGAGAAGTCTGTGTGGTACTGTCCGTCCTTCAGCCCTGAGCCGAGCAGGAAATCCCGTAGCCTGTGTCTGCTGTGAAGGGTAAGGGGTGGCCCTTGAAGCACTCTTTTAAACTGTCTCTAGTCCCAGCGGTGGGGAGACCAGGATGGGAGGTGGGGAGTGACATGCGGAGCCGCATGGGCAGGCTTATGGTGACAGCGTCCTGTGCTGTAAACAGCCATGACCACGTGGAGTACCTTCAATAGAACTGCGGGTTTCACGGGTAAAGGTCACCATCTCGTCATGCAATTATGACAGACGGCAAAGTTCAGTTCCAACAAAGTTGGGACACATGTTCATCATCAGAAATAGAAGAACACGGTATGTGAACAGGTAGGT
>NW_011495054.1:14004128-14005166 GCF_000754665.1 Bison bison bison | reverse complement strand
GGTCGTGTCCGACTCTTAGCGACCCTATGGACTGCAGCCCACCAGGCTCCTCTGTCCATGGGATTTTCCAGGCAAGAGCACTGGAGTGGGGTGCCATTGCCTTCTCAGGTGCGTTTGTTGAAGGGTTGCCAGTTCTGAGCAGGTGCACAGCGCCCCCTGGTGACGCACTCGGGGAACGTTCACGGTGGTGGCCTGATGAGCAAGCTGCTGCTCAGTTGCTTGGATCTCAATCCTGTCTTGCTTCGTTTGCAACCCCATGGACTGTAGCCCACCAGGCCCGTCTGTCCATAGGATTCTCCAGGCAAAAACACTGGAGTGGGTTGCTGTTTCTTGCTGCAGAGGATCTTCCCATCCCAGGGATAGAACCCACATCTCTTATGTCTCTTGCATTGGCAAGTGGGTCTTTACCACTCATGAAAACTGGGAAGCCTTTGAGGAAGGAGGGGCTGCCTGTTTCTTCTGTCACCAAATACTTTGTCAGTGAACAAATAAATGAATCAAATAATAAATATTACATGTCTTTGATACTGTACAGAGAATTCTTTTTTATTTTCACCCATTGTATTTTCAAGTGATTCTGACTATCTTGTTCTCATGATTCATTTTTCCCCCTTCCATTTATCTCCTTCTCCTTTGGACCTTAAGTGTTTGTATTTGCTCATCAAATAGATTTGAGGATTTGTCCCCAAAAATATCTGCCACCTGATTTCCTCATCTGAGGCATCTCAGCATTGATGTCTATGCCGTCTCACTTCCCTTCAATTCTTAGTTTCCTGGTTCTTAATAGAAGTGACAATTTTTACTGGATCCTGGACTGTGTGGAAATTGCTCGTAGAAACTCTGGGTTCCATTTCCTTTAACAGGAGATGCTTCTGTGGCGGAAGCTCAGGGATGTGCATACACTGCCCAGTGACCCAGCAAGGGTGGCACTGACCCCCCTGCTCTGTGCTGCCGACTCTGACCTGAGAACCGGGGGCAACTGCTGTCAGCAGACCTTCTCACAGGGGCGGGTCACCACCCCTTGTGTGCCGCTGCCCT
>NW_011495054.1:14001315-14003910 GCF_000754665.1 Bison bison bison | reverse complement strand
CAGCCATGAAATTAAAAGACGCTTACTCCTTGGAAGGAAAGTTATGAACAACCTAGATAGCATATTGAAAAGCAGAGACATTACTTTGCCAACAAAGGTCCGTCTAGTCAAGGCTATGGTTTTTCCAGTAGTCATGTATGAATGTGAGATTTGGACTGTGAAGAAAGCTGAGCACTGAAGAATTGGTGCTTTTGAACTGTGGTGTTGGAGAAGACTCTTGAGAGTCCCTTGGACTGCAAGGAGACCCAACCAGTCCATTCTAAAGGAGATCAGTCCTGGGTGTTCTTTGGAAGGAATGATGCTAAAGCTGAAACTCCAGTACTTCGGCCACCTCATGCGAACAGTTGACTCATTGGAAAAGACTCTGATGCTGGGAGAGATTGGGGGCAGGAGGAGAAGGGGAGGACAGAGGATGAGATGGCTGGATGGCATCACTGACTCGATGGACGTGAATTTGAGTGAATTTCAGGAGTTGGTGATGGACAGGGAGGCCTGGCGTGTTGAGATTCATGGGGTCAAAGAGTCAGACACGACTGAGTGACTAAACTGACTGACTGAAGCAAAGTTACTCTGATACAGTGAGAATTGTGCAATTTTGTGTCCATTAAATTTGAATATAAGGAAGATTTAAGGCTTATGAGAAAAGGGACAATTGGAAGGAATAATTGCAGAGTGACTCTTCTCAGATATTTCAGGGTCGCCTGACAGGTGGGTTTGCTCCTTCCAGAGTCTGGGGTCATTACCTTCCACCTTTCCCTTGAGGCACATGAAAGGTGTAAGGTTCTCAGAGTATAACACACCTCAGACCTCACACCCATTCTCCCTGGTTCTCTTACAGTTTGACTGCTGTTGTGGTGGCTGTTGTTCCAGCTTTTCCCATCAGATCCCCTCAGCCCACATGGCAGAGCCTTTTGATGTCTGTATTTGCTATGGAATAGATTCCAGGGGGTGGGAATCTACAATCTAGGTCCAAGAGAACAGATAAGTATGCAGCTTTTCCTCAGAGAACCAGGGAGTGGAGGTCTGCGGGCCTTTGGGGAGTAATCTGGGAAAAGTGACCAGTGGTGGGGTGGCTGTGTGACCAGAAAGGGTTAATTCTGATCCACGCTGGAGCTGTTTCTATGAATTTAACCCTTGTCTCTGTCACGTTTGTTATCATCGTCATACATAGCGGCCTGCTTCAGAGAACCCTACTCCCTCTGCCTGAGCCTTAAACCAAGTACCTTTGGGTAGCTCACAGGGAGATGGTCTGACCCTGCCCACCTGTGAATGACTGTAAGAAAGATGGAAATAACGTATCCCCCTGCCTGAGGTTGCCATTCTAAGCAATCATTGCAAGAGTTCATGGTCTTTTTCACTTTGTGTCCTCACTTACCCCATCTCTCATCCCTAAAAGCAGCTAGCATCCAGGCCCAAAGAGCATGGTCGTTTTGAGACGTTAGTCTGCCAACTTCTCTGTCAGCTGACTTTCCAAATAAAGTCGTATTCCTTTCCTCTCGGATTTATTGGCCTGTCGTGAGGTGAGCAGAGTTAGCTTGGACTTGGTAACAGCCGCAAACATGTAGATCAATCTGGCCGGACTGAGGTCACCTTCACAGTATGAGGTTGTCCCACCTGTGATCTCGGATCTCCTTTCACTTTTTTACAGCTGTGTGGTTTTCTCAACAATGTTTTCTTGTTTTCAGTTTATAAGCCTCTCACATACTGGGTTAATCATATTCCTAAGCACTTTATTTTTCTGATACTATCATGAATTGAATTTTTGAAAGTATCCTTCTTGCTTCTTTGCTTTTAGTAACTGGAAAACAACAGGTTTTCTAGCATTACTTCTGGTAACCGTGTGGGAAAGCTTAGACAGAACAGATCCTGTTATGATGAGTGCTGGTTTTCCTGTGTGTGGGGCAGGTGACGAGCAATGGGCAGGTGGGAATGTGAGGTGGTGTCTGCAGCCCATGGGCCGTAAGATGACCACACCAAGGGTGACCTAGGACAT
The DNA here is from genome assembly GCF_000754665.1 of Bison bison bison. Taxonomy (NCBI): domain Eukaryota; kingdom Metazoa; phylum Chordata; class Mammalia; order Artiodactyla; family Bovidae; genus Bison; species Bison bison. The sequence goes on along the minus strand of NW_011495054.1, from coordinate 14,001,917 downwards.
GTGACCATCTGCAGAACCGGAATGGCCCCAGGCTGCATCCACTACTTATGGGGGAAGGAAAGCCATGGAACTCATCTTGGTTTTGTTTTGTTTTGTTTTTTCCATTTTAAGAAAAAAGTCATCAATGTATCAAGACCTTAGTATGTAATATTGTAAAAGCACCAACTATTCTTATATTGGTGTCTGGTGACAATAATTTGTGGAAACTCCACAAATCAGGAGCAAAGTGAATTTAATCTCCATAACAATAATTCATCATCATGTGGCAAGTGTTAGACAAAGATATTGAACAGGAAGAATCAATGTTGGATCTTAAAAAAAAAAAAAAAAAAGATTCAATGGTGGGTCTTAGCAGTGAGGGCCATGGAGAGGCAGTAGTTCCAAAGCACCCAAATGTAAGGTGCACCTCAGATGCTCCCATGTTGGTGCAGCAGAAACCGAAGAAATCTCCCCTGTGAAGAAAACGCACAGGCGTTCATGTTGAGGGCCGATGAGAGGGGTCAGAGCTCTAGAAATTCCTGGGAATGGGCAGATGCCCCAGTGATGGAGATTAAAGGCTCCCAAGTCAGAGTTCAGGTCTGAGATGACCTCAGCCAGACCCC
>NW_011495054.1:13999663-14001215 GCF_000754665.1 Bison bison bison | reverse complement strand
GAAACTGACCCATGACCTTATAGAGTGACGTTGGTCTGGAGGAGGAGGTCACTGGTGAAGGGTTGTAGAGAGGAGCCCAGATTGGGGAGGAAAGTCATGGATCAGAGGGGTGCTCTTAGGAAAGAGCAAGAGAGGAGCAGAAGAGGCTGCAGGGAGTGGGAGCGGTGCAAGGGGTTATTATGTATTCCTAGTGAATTCTTTTCTTATTATATAAACATATTGATGACAGTTTGGCTGAACTTCTGATTTCATATATTTCATGTTACAAGTGTTAACAGAAAGTATTAATAAAACGGGAAGGAACGAGTAATGGAGCCACAAAGACTGACACAATGTCAGTTTCCATAGTTCACTTCAAAATGTTGAAATTGCCAAATAACCCAACAGGGAACGTTTTTAAATGACACAGATGGTGACAGAGGGTCCTTGCCTGCATCCCTCTTCCACTGGGAACACCCGGGCGTTCTGTGGGCAATAGGGCAGCCTCTGCAGGGGTCTCTCATCCCCTGTCCAGGTATCCCTGGAGGCTGAGTTTCCTGAAGGAAGTTCATTCTTCTTGTATGACCGTCCCTCTGTCCTCAGTTGGATTACAGGTCCGGGCACTAACCCCACAACAGAGCAGGAAGAACTGAGAGGCAAGCCTGTGGCTCTGAGCTGAGAGCTGCCGTGTCCCCTGGGGGCCCAGGTGCAGGACATCACCCTCTAGTGAGGACCCTGCTGCCCACATGGGCAAGAGCCAAGGGAGGAGGTGCCAGCCTGCCTGGCCAGGACCCTGGGCTCTCAGGACCAGGCCCACAGTGCCCCCTGCTGGACTCAGACCTCCTCCTCCCCTACTTCACACCACAGCCTCCTGGAAGGGCTTTCTCAAACTTGCAGGTGGGTCTTCCTGATGTCACTGCCCAGGGCAGTAGAATGAGTCGCCGTCGTCTAGTTTGGGCCTGGTCATTGATTTTTCCAGGTACCTAATGAGAGATCCAACCAGTCCATCCTAAAGGAGACCAGTCCTGGGTGTTCACTGGAAGGACTGATGCTGAAGCTGAAACTCCAATACTTTGGCCACGTCATGTGAAGAGTTGACTCATTGGAAAAGACCCTGATGCTGGGAAAGATTGAGGAAAGGAGGAAAAGCAGATGACAGAGGATGAGATGGTTGGATGGCATCTCCAACTCAATGGACATGAGTTTGAGTAAACTCCAGGAGTTGGTGATGGACAGGGAAGCCTGGCGTGCTACAGTCCATGGGGTCGCAAAGAGTCGGACATGACTGAGCTACTGAACTTAACAGAACTTACTGTGTTTGAAGCCTTCCACATGCTGGACCCTGTCCCATGGCCTGTCTTATGAAGTGGCCCCTCCTGGGCATCTGTCCTGCAGGCACAGGGCACCGGCTGCAGGGAGCAGGCCTGGTGATGCTCCTGGCAGTTTTTATTGAGACTCTGAAGGGCTCTGAGCAGTGTGTGTCCCCAGGGATCCTGATACATAATAGCTGTTAGGACCAACCATCCCAAATAGCAGGTTAGAGAAGGTAGAGGTTGAAGTGATTGGTTGGAAA
>NW_011495054.1:13997981-13999563 GCF_000754665.1 Bison bison bison | reverse complement strand
ACTGAAACCTCAGTGGGCAGATGGACTGCCTCCAAGAGTCGAAGAATCTGATCACCATATTTGATTGGGGACCCTCGGGTGGTCAAGTGGCCCCTTTCTTTCCAAATAGCCGCATGTGCATGTAGCACCAGAAAGGCATACTTGGAGTCAGTGTAAATGGCTATTCTTTTTCCCAGCTCTAAAGCTCGAGTCAAGGCTATGAACTCAGCTAGTTGGGCTGAAGTACCTGGTGGCAGAGGCTTAGCCTCTATGGTCTCAAAATTGGAGACTACTGCGTACCCAGCTCTTCTTTTTCCATCCAAGACAAAGCTGCTTCCATCAGTGTACCAGATTTCCTCAGGATTGGTCAGGAGATCTTCTGACAATCCCTCTCGGGGTTTTTTCCAGTGGTCCAAGGTTTCTAGATAAGAGTGAAAGGGGAGAGAGCCCTCGGGGGTAGGGAGGAGGGTGGCTGGAACCTCACGAGGGGATATAGTGAGGCATGGATTTTCCATCAGCATTACTTGATATCTGAGGATTCTTTGATCAGACATCCATAAATGGCCTCTCCCATTTAGGAGTTGTTTTACTTGGTGGCTAGTAAAAATAGTTAGTTTGCCCCCAAAGGAGAGTTTTAAAGCATCTTCTATCATGATTGCAATAGCTGCAAGATTTCGAAGGCAGGGGGGCCAACCTCGGGAAGTTGGATCGAGCCTCTTGGATAAGTAAGCTACAGGCTGGGGCTCAGATCCCAGCCTTTGAGTTCACACTCCCAAGGCTATTCCCTCTCTTTCATGGACATAAAGTTGGAATGCTTTTTCTGGGTCTGGCAACCTCAAGGCAGGTGCCTGAGTTAAGGCCCATTTTAGTGTAGCCTCTGTCATCTTTTGAGGAGTTCCCTACATCAGTGGGATTGAATCATCTCGTCCCTTTAAGCTTTCATATAAAGGCTGGGCAATTAGACCATAATTGGGTATCCAGATTCTACAATAACCAGTTAGCCCCAGGAAAGCTCGCAATTGTTTTTGACTCGTGGGGGAGGGCAACTGGAGGATTCCTTGTACCCGATCAAGGACAGCCTCCTGGACCCGTGTGTAATCTGAACTCCCAGGTAAATGACCTTTGTCTCGACCATCTGTGCTTTAGCGTGGGAGACTTTATATCCCCTTTCTGCCAAGAAGTTTAGGACCTGAATTGCATGTTGTTGGGCACTTTTCTCACCTGGAGAGCAGATTAGTAGGTCATCTACGTATTGTAATATTTTCCCATTAGATCCCAGGTCCAGATCTAGGAGATACCAGCTAAGGGCCTGTCCAAACAGGTGGGGGCTATCTCTGAACCCCTGAGGTAATACTGTTCAAGTCATCTGTTGGTGTTTTCCTCCTGGGGCTTCCCACTCAAAGGCAAAAAGATATTGGGATTCTTTAGCCAGTGGTATGCAAAAAAATGCATCTTTGAGATCCAAGACTGTAAACCACTTGGCACTGGATGGGATTTCTCCCAAGATTACATAGGGATTGGGTACTGTGGGATGGAGGGGGACTACAGCTTCATTTATGATCCGGAGATCTTGAACCATTCACCAGGTTCCATCTTTTTTTCT
>NW_011495054.1:13997206-13997881 GCF_000754665.1 Bison bison bison | reverse complement strand
AGGAGGAGAAGGAGCTCAGACACCTCACGTTAACGTGTGTGGAAGAGACGGGAAAGTCTTGTTCATTCTTGTTTCTTTGACGTAAAAATGTAAATGCTCTTATTTGTATTCATATTGGAATTGCTGCTAAAGTAGCTTTTTAATAAAATTCACATGATTTTTGTCAGAGGTGTTTGAGAACCTCAGCTCATAGAGGTGAAAAATATATATTCCTACTGAATTCTTTTCTTATTATATGAACATATTGATGACAGTTTGGCTGAACTTCTGATTTCATATATTTCACCTTACATGTGTTAACGTAAAGTATTAATAAAATGGGAAGGAACGAGTAAGGGAGCCACAAAAACTGACACAATATCACTTTCCGTTGTTCAATTCAAAATGTTGAAATTGCCAAATAACACAACAGGGAACATTTGTAAATGACACAGATGGTGACAGAGGGTCCTTGCCTGCATCCTTCTTCTACTGGGAACACCCGGGCGTTCTGTGGGTAATGGGGCAGCCTCTGCAGGGGTCTCTCATCCCCTGTCCAGGTATCCCCGGAGGTCGAGGTTCCTGAAGGAAGTTCATTTTTGTTGTATGACCGTCCCTCTGTCCTTGGTTGGATGTCAGGTCTGGGCACTGACCCCACGACAGAGCAGCAGGAACTGAGAGGCAAGCCTGTGGCTC
>NW_011495054.1:13996674-13997106 GCF_000754665.1 Bison bison bison | reverse complement strand
GCCATTTCCTTCTCCAGTGCATGCACGCACGCATGCTAAGTCACTTCAGTCGTGCCCGACTCTGTGTGACCCCATGGACAGGCTCCTCTGTCTACGCGATTCTCTAGGCAAGAATACTGGGGTGGGTTGCCATTTCCTTGTCCTAAGTCTTCCTCTCTTGCCCCAATAATCCAGCCTTTCCACACCTGAGCCCGTCTTTAGACTACTCTCCGTCTTCTCAGGGAGCCCTGAGTCCGTCTGTGCGGTGCTGTCCGTCCTCCAGCCCTGAGCCGAGCAGGAAATCCCGGAGCCTGTGTCTGCTGTGAAGGGTGAGGGGTGGCCCTTGAAGCACTTTTTTAAGCTGTCTCTAGTCCCAGCGCTGGGGAGACCAGGATGGGAGGTGGGGAGTGGCATGCGGAGCCGCATGGGCAGGCTTAGGTGTGACAGCGTCCT
>NW_011495054.1:13995532-13996574 GCF_000754665.1 Bison bison bison | reverse complement strand
AAATGGTACAGGTTTGGGAGGAGAAGCCTCCGGAGTAGGAGATCAAGACAGAGTAGGTAGCCCCTGTGTCAACCAAGAAATTCTCGGACCTACCTGCCACATCAGTTGCACCCTCGGCTCCAGCCCCGTGATGGTTATCTGTGACAGGCGGGCTGGCTGCAGCGGGCCGCTTCAGTCCTCTTGAACCATCGTGAGGGTAGGCTTGGCGCTTGACCTTGAGGCTCTTGGGTCCCGAGGGCAGAGTGCCGCCCAGTGTCCCAGTTGACGGCATTTGTGGCAAGCCGTTCTAGGAGACTTGTCATGGTTTGGACACTCTGGCCCAATGCCCCACCTGTTTACAGATCAGGCATTTGTCTCGTGCCTTGTCCTTCAAGGACTCAGGGTTTGCCATAGGGCTTCTCTGGAGGGCGGCCAGCATCTGGGCATGCCTTGTCTCTTTCTTTCTCTCTTCCTGGGCCTTGGCCTCCTTCTCCTGTTCCCTGTTATAAAAGGTATTGGTGGCTGTCTGGACCATCTCATCTAAAGAGGCAGCAGGGTCCTGCTGTTGTAGCTGCTGTAACTTAATTCTGATATCTGATGCACACTGGGACAGGAATCTGTCCTTTAAAATCACCCGTCCCTCGTAAGAGTCTAAGTCCAGGGTGGTAAACTTTTGGAGTGCCTCTTTTAGCCTCTCCAGAAAGGCAATGGGGTTCTCATTGGGCTCCTGAGTTATTGCTGAGACCCGGGCATAGCTAATTACTTTTTGCTGGGCTGCTTTCAGTCCTGCCTTCACACAGATTAGAAAATGATCTCTTTCCCAGATGTGCTCAGGGTCATTATAATTCCAACTAGGATCGGAGGAGGGGACTGCAGTTTCCCCTACTGGGTATCTATCACTGGACAAGTGGAGCCCTGTTTCATACCTTCGGGCTTCCTTTAAGACCCTGGTATGTTCAGGATCAGATAAAGTTTGACTAAATATGACCATGATGTCTTTCCACATCAAGTCAAAGGCCAAGGTAATATGTTGGAATGTATCTATATATTTCCCTGGGTCATC
>NW_011495054.1:13995072-13995432 GCF_000754665.1 Bison bison bison | reverse complement strand
GAGCTCAGGGCCATCATGGGCTCCCCTCAAATCCTCAGGATGAATCTGTCCATGGCTTCCATGACTGCTTAGGGGTCAGGACTGAGGGGCGTCTGAGATACAAATTCCTCTCAGATCAGGAACAGGTCAGGGCAGTGCCGGCCCCGGAGCAGGAAGGCGGGTCTCCTTCTGTGCAGGACAGCAGGGTCCCTCCTCTGTGGGCCTCCTCCATGGTGGGCAGAGCCCTCCTTCCGCTGTGTGTCCCCTCAAGCCCTGAGGAAGAGGGGGCACATCTCAGAGGAGAGGGAGAAAGTGTGGAGAGTGGCCTGAGGTGGGACTCAGCATTCCTAAATGCCTGGATCTTTACTGTGTGTTTGAACT
>NW_011495054.1:13991068-13994972 GCF_000754665.1 Bison bison bison | reverse complement strand
TGGAATGTATCTATATATTTCCCTGGGTCATCCGTATAGCTTCCCCGGTCTTGTTTGGTCTGCCTTAGTTCTAAGAGGGAGAAGGGCTTATGGACCCAGGTTGGTCCGAATTCTCCTCCAGTTTCAACTAAGGGACGTACTCGAGCTGGCTTTTGTGGAGGAGGTGCTCCCGGATACGGGGGCACGTTTGGGTACGAGGAAGGCGCACCAGGCAACTCGGGAGCTGTGGGAGGTGAGCCTTCACGAGGGGGTTCCTTTTCTTGGTTGCCTGTGCCTAACACCATTTGCCTAGTGGGCACATTTCTAGGGCGTACAACAATCCCATACTTAAGACAGAGTTCCTTCATATCTCTTAGTCGGAAGAAAATTTGGACATAGGAGATCTCTGTCCATTTCCCTTGTCTTTTGCAGAATAATTCTAATTGCAGGATGGTATTATAATTTAAAGTTCCATCCTCAGGCCAGTATTCCTCGTCCCACAGTAGATACTATGGCCACACAGTGGCACAAAAGAATTTCAAACGACTTCTCCTTAGAGCTAGAGGGTCAAACAGCTTCCAGTTGTCAAGGATGCATCTCAAGGGCATCTGCCGGGAAGTGGATTGGTTATTTCCCATCTGAAAGACAGTACCTCTTTCGATTTTTATGGGTGGACTTCCTTAGGGGTGAGTCTTTCTGAAGCTTATCCTACCCAGAACTGTTGCAACCTGAGAGCCAGGCATCCCCGGGTCAGGGTGCAGATCCCCAGGCAGGCTGAGGCATGACAGCCTCCTGAGAATTGGGTCCCTGGGCAGGTCGAGGCATGACGACCTCCTGGGACCCCTGGGACTAGAGGATCCCGGAACAGGTTGAGGCATGACAACCTTTCGAAGACTGATCCCTAGGCAGGTCAAGGTATGATGACCTCCTGGGACCCCCCGGTCTGGAGTTTGGGCGTCCCCAAGATCTCCAGTGTGACCAGTGCTGGGTAGGATTAAGGGGTTGGATATTATAGAGTATTTCCCTCCCAAGGCCGGCTATTTTCTGGTTGTCTCTTCAAAAGATTGTAGAGGCAACCTTGTGGGTCTGGATGGGGCTCAGGAAAAGAGCACGAAACAGGAGGGAAGGGGGCAGAGCACAACATTTGAAAGAATGACATAGCACAAGGGTATAATGTAAACCAATTAAAATCAATTGGGTCCAAGATGACAAGTCAAATTCAAGTAAACCTTAATCCCCAATCTATGAGCCAGGACACACCCAGAGGTGGCAGGACAGCTCCAAGGCACAAGGTCACGAGGGAGGACAGGGTGGTTCCCCAATGGCTGAGATGATCCTCTCATTTATTAGCATATGAATTCCATCCCTTCACAAAACCTAGCCAGGCCTAATACCTTGGCAATGGTTCACACCCTGAAGAGTGGTTTATCTCTGGATCCTAACAAATCCACCTCTTATCACTTTGTCTCTCAATGAATTTTTGCATCAGAGCCTGAGTTTCATTAGCTTTGGCTGGGCTTGAATCCCGGGAGAGAGCTGAAGGACAGGAGGAAAAAGCAGTGGGGAAAACGTGCCAAGGAACCCGCTTCATAGCCCGCCGGAAAATTTGCTAAATATCAGACCAGTGCTCATAGTTTCATTGGTCTGATCCCTGGCACAGAGAAGAGAAAGGACAGAAGAACCCCCACCGGCTTGTGTAACAGCTACTGGGGCTCAGCAGATAGCGCCTTTGGGACATGCTGAGGAGCAGCCTCTCCAGAGTCCCTCAGTTGTGCCCCCTGCCGCCCACCTGTTCGCGGGAGGTTGAGGAAACAAGAAATGAGAGATTGTAAAGGTCCCTCCAGCCATAGGAGGGAGGACCTCTTACCTTAACCGGAGGTCTTCTGGAATCTGAGACTGGGCCACGTGAGCTTTCTGCTGAGTTCGTTTTTCGCTGTCCCGGTTTCCAGCAGGATGGGCCTTCCCCTGCGCTGGGTTTCTTCGCCTTCCGCTTCTATCGTGGGAGCTTCCCTGAGTTGGGCTCCTGCTGTGCTTGGCCTCTTCCGAGCGAAGGTTGTTTCAACCAGGTTAAACCCGAGTCACAGCACCATAGACGTCACGCGAGTATATGTTCCTCGGTTCTTTGTCTTGTCACAACAAAGATTTGGAGCGACAGACATTAAAGCCCTCGGCATGCCACAGCTCTCGGGTCTTGGACAAACCGTGTTATAGCTCTTAGGCAAATCAATGTTACACTTCTATTTTATTAGAAGATAGCAGGAGAGAGAAAGTGAGAGAGAGCACATGCACATGGGAGAGAGTCCATGAGAAAGCGCTTTGGCTCCTCCTTTTATATGTTTTTCCTCCACCTGGACGTGCCCTATACAAATTGGGCTTAGCCAGGAGTGCTGTTTGTTCTGCCTGGACTCTTCACTCTGGTCCTTGGACCTTCCTTTGACCTTCCTTGTCTTTTCAGTTCAGTTCAGTCGCTCAGTCGTGTCCGACTCTTCTCGACCCCATGAATCACAGCATGCCAGGCCTCCCTGTCCATCACCAACTCCTGGAGTTTACTGATGCCATCCAGCCATCTCATCCTCTGTCGTCCCCTTCAGTGCATTAATGAACTTCTCCTTGTCTTTTAGCCACCACCATTTCGGACCCCTTTTCCCTATTCTACCTACTTGACACTTTCACGCACAGGATCCTGTGCATCACATTGACCCCTCCCAGGCCCTGGGCCGGGTCTCTATGCCTGAGGGCGGCCAGAGGGCTGTCAGGGGTGGGTTCTGTGTGTCTCAGGAGTGGGAGGTCACAGCTGAGAGCCCTGAGCAGAGGCCACCAGGGCTTGTCAGGGAGCTCTGTCCGGGGACCCAGCTCCGCCTCCCACTACCCACCTTCAGGAATGGACCCCGAGCACCCCCCACCCCTTGTCCAGGCCCAGACACACATCCTGTGACCTGGAGAGTAGAGCCCTCAAGGACAGATCCCTCCCCCTTCTCTGTGTGCTGTCCCCTCTTTAGCACCAGGCCAGATGCTCCTTCTGTGTCCCCCTGAGCTCAGGGCCATCATGCTGCTGCTACTAAGTCGCTTCAGTCGTGTCTGACTCTGTGCGACCCCATAGACGGCAGCCCATCAGGCTTCACCGTCCCTGGGATTCTCTAGGCAAGAACACTGGAGCGGGTTGCCATTTCCTTTTCCAATGCATGAAAGTGAAAAGTGAAAGTGAAGTCGCTCAGTCGTGTCCGACTCCCAGCGACCCATGGACTGAAGCCTACCAGCCTCCTTCATCCATGGGATTTTCCAGGCAAGAGTACTGGAGTGGGGTGCCATTGCCTTCTCCGAATAGATGCCTAAATTTAACTGAAAAAAATGTTGTGGTTCGGTCACTAAGTTGTGTCCCACTCTGGCTCTGTTTTAATTTTGCATTGCCATGGTACTATTTCTAAAACATACTTTTCCTTGTAGATTCTGTTCTTTAAATAAGATTATTTTAAAGACTTTCTGACATGTATGGCATCTCCACTAAAGGATTTTCATGTCTTAGCAGGACATTCTGTCTGTGAAACAGGGCAGGCTGAGTTATCAGAGCCATGGGTCGGTCTCAGATCTGAGATGAGACACAGGACGTGACAAGGCAGATCAGCTGTTCTCAGGAACCTCAGACAGGACCATGGGGAGCAAACCTGACGTAGGCGTGGTCCAGACAGAGCAGCAGTCACGGCCCCGGGGGCACAGCCCCAGGACAGGGCCTGCTTTCCCAGCCCAGGGCCCCAGCAGCTTCTCCCGGGCTCACTGTGCATAAAGTCACTCCCACAGCAGCTGAGCACAGACACTCCTCAGCCAGGAATCATTTCCCTGGTCTCAGGACCAGGGTTTCTCTTCCCTCCTGACTCCTGACTCGATGGGCACACGGGATGGAGTGTGAACATTCATGGGATAAATCAGC
>NW_011495054.1:13990252-13990968 GCF_000754665.1 Bison bison bison | reverse complement strand
TGGTTTAATTCTGCATTCCCATGGTAGTATTTCTAAAACATAATTTTCCTTGTAGCCTCTGTTCTTTAAGTAAGATAATTTTAAAGACTTTCTGACATGTATGGCATCTCCACTGGGGGATTTTATGTTGTAGCAGGACGTTCTCTCTGTGAAACAGGGCAGGCTGAGTTATCAGAGCCATCGCTCGGTCTCAGATCTGAGATGAGACACAGGACAAGACAAGGCAGATCAGTTGTTCTCAGGAACCTCAGACGGGACCATAGACATGGTCAGACAGAGCAGCAGTCACGGCCCCGGGGGCAGAGCCCACAGGGTCTGCTTTCCCAGCCCAGGGCCCAGCAGCTTCTCCCGGGCTCACTGTGCGTAAAATCAGTCCCACAGCAGCTGAGCACAGACACTCCTCAGCCAGGAATCATTTCCCAGGTCTCAGGACAGGGTTTCTCTCCCCTCCTGATTCCTCACTCAATGGGCACACAGACGGAGTGTGAGGTCTCAGGGAGTAAATCGGCTACTAGAGGGGTTCATGGATCCCCTGGGAAACAAGGGGAACCTGGGGAGGAACAGGGAGGGGACGAGTAGGGGTCACGATCTGAGAACCAGAAACCTGAGGCTTCTTGGAAAGGAAGGGTTAGAGAGGTTCAAGGGGGGCTGAGGAAGTGAGTGTAAATTTCAGAAAGATTTGGAAACATGTCCACGATCTTCTGACAGACTGAGCT
>NW_011495054.1:13988104-13990152 GCF_000754665.1 Bison bison bison | reverse complement strand
CAGGTGCACAGCGCCCCCTGGTGACGCACCCGGGGAACGTTCTCGGCGGTGAGAGTGGGAGCAAGGTGCCGCTCAGTTACTTGGTTCTCAATCCTGTCTGACTCCTTTGCGACCCCGTGGACTCTAGCCCACCAGGCTTGTCTGTCCATGGGATTCTCCAGGCAAGAACACTGGAGAGGGTTGCCGTTTCTTGCTCCAGAGGATCTTCCCACCCCAGGGACAGAACCCACATCTCTTATGTCCCTTGCATTGGCAGGCGGGTTCTTCACCTCGAGTGACACCTGGGAAGCCTTATGAGAGGAAGCAGGGGCGCTCTTTTTTCCTGTCACCAAACACTCTTTCAATAAACAAATGAGTGAATTGAATACCAATAAGTATTACATGTCTTTGATAGTGTGCAGATACTTCTGTTTTATTTCTCCTATTATACTTTCAGGTGATTCTGACTACTTTTTCTTCTTTTCCTACATTTGTCTCCTTTTCCTTAGGACCCAACAGTGTTTGTATTTGCTCATCAAATAGATTTGATGATTTGTCCCTAAAAACATCTGTCACCTGATTTCATCATCTCAGGCATCTCACCAGTGATGTCTATGCTGTCTCATTTCCCTTCATTATTTAGTTTCCTGGTTCTTGATAGAAGTGACGATTTTTACTGGATCCTGGACTGTGTGGAAATTGCTTAAAGAAACTCTGGGTTCTATTTCCTTTTCCTTTAACAGGAGATGCTGCTGTGGTGGAAGTTCAGGGATGTGCATTCGCTGCCCAGTGACCCAGCAAGGGCGGCACTGACCCCACTGCTCTGTGCTGCTGACTCCGACCTGGGAACCGGAGGTAATTGCTGTGAGCAGCTCCTTCATCCAGGGGTGTGTGACCACCCCTTGTGTGCTGCTGGCCTAGTGAGGGGAGTTGGGCTGAGGGGGCAGCTGAGCTGTAGTCAGGGGACACACAGAGAGCTGGGTTCCATGGTCTCAGGGACTCCAGGAAGGGAGGGACAGACATCTTGCCCTGGGAGCCCCATGTGTGGGGGAAGCAGGTATTTGTCTCCTTCTCTCTGGCCTGAAGCAATGTACAAACTTTCAATCCGTCAGCCCATGAGAAACAGTAATAATCAGTGTCGTCCTCAGACTGAACTGAGGTGGTCAGAGAGACCGACTTGCCAGACTTGGAGCCAGAGAATCAATCTGGGAGTGCTGAGGGTCGTGTGCTATTTTCATAGGTCAGGACTCTGGGGGCCTTTCCTGGGAGCTGTTGGTACCAGCTCACATAAAGACCCCAGTGTTGCTGCTGCTTCCAGTGCAGGAGAGGGTGACCCTCTGAGCCAAAGTCCCAGACATGGAGGGCAGCTGAGTCAGCACAGCCTGGGCCCAGGATCCTGGAAGGGGGAGAGACAGAGATGGTGACTCGGGGGTCCAGACACAAGAGCAGGGAGAAGGGCCCGTGTGTCTTCTGAGGGCCCTTCCCCTGTCCCTGCATCCAGTCACCTGTGCAGAGAGTGACCAGGGTGAGGATCAGAGGGGACCAGGCCGTGGTGGACACGGTCAGGGTGTCCTGCCATCTGTGGCCCCACTGCTGAGCAGAGCGTACCCACCTCTCCGTCCCCTCATCATACTGAGAGAGGAGTGTTCATTCATGCAAATAACCCCACCATTGCCCCCATACTCCACCGCGCAGCTCTCTGACCCCTCCCCGGGCTCTGGATCAGGTCCCTGTGTCTGAGGGTGCCCAGGAGGTGGCAGGGGTGCGGCTGTGGGTGGTCCAGGGGTGGGAGGTCACAGCTGGGAACCCTGAGCTGAGGCCACCATGCAGTGGCAGGAGACTGGGCCCAGCTCTCACACACCAACCCTCAAGAACTGCCCCGGAGCCCCCTGGCGTCCAGGCCCAGATAAGCATCCTATGATGTGCTGATCAGAGCCTCTCAGGGACAGATCCTGCTCCCTGCTCTGGGCACTGTCCCCTCCTTAGCGACAAAATCCACTTTTGTGTCCCCCATGACCTCAGGGCTGACCGTGGCCTCCCCTCAGGCCCTTCAGCACGAGTCTGTCCAT
>NW_011495054.1:13987328-13988004 GCF_000754665.1 Bison bison bison | reverse complement strand
GACACATAAATCAGCTGCTGGGTGGGTATCACTGGGTCCCCTGGGAAATGAGGGGGAACCAGGGGTGGAACAGGGAGGGGTCGAGCTGGGGTCACCCCTGAGAGCCGGAAACCTGAGGCTTCTTGGGAAGGAAGGGTTAGAGAGGTTCAAGGAGGGGGATGAGGAAGTGAATGTTTCAGGAAGATCTAGAAACTCGTTCATGACTCTCTAAGAGCATGAGCTTGGTCACCACTGTGGAGGTCAACAGTGTATGTTTGTAGAAAGAGCGAGGCCCAGAATTGGGAGGAAAGTCACGAATGAGGGGAGCGGGAGGGCAGGCTCTGAGCAGAGATGAGGAGGAGCGGGCGCAGGCTGAGGAGAGCTGGAGGGGTGCACGGGGTGGGCTCTGGGGGCTCCTCCCCTCCTCTGTTTCTGGGAAGAGGGTGGGGACTGATGACCACCTGACCCCTTCACCCTCCAATTCTGGATGCTCGGCCCCGGGTGCAGCTTCAGTCCCAGGAGGAGGCCTGGGGGCCGAGGCTCTGAGTCTGTCCCCTGAGAGGAACCACCTGCTCTCACATCCAACTCAGTCCGCTGAGCCCGGGTGCAGGGCCAGCTCAGGGGACCATGGGGGTGCTTTGAGGGGTTGCCAGTTCTGAGCAGGTGCACAGCGCCCCCTGGTGACGCGCTCGGGGAA
>NW_011495054.1:13984390-13987228 GCF_000754665.1 Bison bison bison | reverse complement strand
GGCCAGGACCCTGGGCTCTCAGGACCAGGCCCACAGCGCCCCCTGCTGGACTCAGACCTCCTCCTCCCCCACTTCACACCACAGCCTCCTGGAAGGGCTTTCTCTCACTTGCAGGTGGGTCTTCCTGATGTCACCGCCCAGGGCAGTAGAATGAGTTGCCTTCGTCTAGTTTGGGCCTGGTCATTGATTTTTCCACGTACCTAATGAGAGATCCAACCAGTCCATCCTAAAGGAGACCAGTCCTGGGTGTTCACTGGAAGGACTGATGCTGAAGCTGAAACTCCAATACTTTGGCCACGTCATGTGAAGAGTTGACTCACTGGAAAAGACCCTGATGCTGGGAGGGATTGGGGGAGGAGGAGAAGGGGACGACAGAGGATGAGATGGCTGGATGGCATCACAGACTCAATGCATGAGTTTGTGTGAACTCCGGGAGTTGGTGATGGACAGGGAGCCCTGGCGTGATGCGATTCATGGGGTCACAATGAGTCGGACACGACTGAGCGACTGAACTGAACTGAACTGAATGACCTCAGACCCCTCAATGGTATGTTGATTCACTAATGAATTTCAGGATTCCCTGATGTCTGAGTTTGCTCCGCCGAGCTCGTGGATTCACTGCCATAACACAACCACCCGAACCTGGATTTCCAGGGTTCAAAAACCCAGCATTCCCGGTGGGTTGTGCCTGGTCATGATTCTGTCTGAGTTTCCTTCCCGGGTTGATAGGTAGTCAAGGTTGAATTTGCAAGGCCTCCTGGAGCCTGCCCAGCTGACTACATGGCTCTGTTCTTATTTCTCTCTTTGCAAAGAGAATAGGGAGGCTCTCAGGTACAACAAATCTCTTCTTGGTCACTTCCAGGGGTTCTCATTTACCCTTCATCATGGTTCTCATAGTACTTCTTTTTGACTCAGATATTTAAAGATGTTTTTAGTCTAATATTATAATCTTTCTATAATAAATGTTTGATATAAAAGATTATGCTTATAAATGGGAATCTCAACCAGGTCTGGGCACCTGTTTCATCTCTGGTTGAGAAACCCTTATAACCGTTACCTGATCTTCATTGGACATGGTGAGAGGCGGTCACAGGAAAGGCAGGAGCAGCAGCCTGGGCCTCAGCTCAGCCCAGGGCCGGCCAAGGAGCTAAACGTCCTGAATCAGACACAGCTGGACACTGTCTCTCTGGTTCTGACATGACCATCATGGACTCTGTCCGCCAGGACCTGCCTCTGGCATTCAGGTCCTTCTGCTCAACTTCAGATATTCATATAAAATATGGTTGCCGAAAGCAAAGCCTTGATGAGGGGGCAGAATGAAGAAGAACTGAAAGGGTTTCCCAGACCAATTTCCTGGTGTGGGGTTCAGACCCCCGTTTTAAATCAAACAAACAACAGAAGTGTCTGCACTGGCAGAAGATGCTTCAGCCCAGGGAGGCCCGTGACTTGGGGGAGAGCAGGTTTTTGTCTCACTTCCCCCCTGGCCTGGAGCACTGTGCCAGTACTGCTACTGCTGTCACCAGCTGCACAGAAATAATCCGCCTCGTCCTCAGCCTGGAGCGAGCTGATGGTCAGGGTGGCTGTGTTCCCAGACCTGGAGCCGGAGAATCGGTCGGGGACCCCCGAGGCTCGACTGGTCTCACCATAGATGAGGGTTCTGGGGGCCGATCCTGGGATCACTTGGTACCAGCTCACATATCCATTTCCAACATTGCTGCTGCTTCCAGAGCAGGTGATGGAGACACTCTGGCCCAGGGACCCGGACACGGATGATGGCTGAGTCAGCACAGCCTGGGCCCAGGATGCTGGAAGGGCGAGAGACAGAGATGGTGACTCGGGGGTCAAGACATGAGAGCAGGGACCAGGGCCCTTGTGTCTTCCCAGGGCCCTTCCCCTGTTCCCCCATCCAGTCACCTGTGCAGAGAGCGACCAGCGTGAGGAGCAGAGGGGACCAGGCCATGGTGGACATGTCAGGGCGTCCTGCCTTCTGTGGCCCCACAGCAGAACAGAGCGTCCCCACACCGCTCCTTCCCCTCTTCATACCCTGAGAGGGGGCAGGGCCTTTCATGCAAATGACTGTCCTCCCCTCCAACCCCCACAATGCTCTGATCACCTCTGGGTCCTGGGTCAGCTTCCTGTGCCTGAGGGAGACCAGTGTGTGATCTGGGGAAGGGATGCGTGGGGCTTGGGGGTGGGATGTCACAGCTGGGACCCTGAGCAGAAAGCATCAGGAAGTACCACGGGGCTGGTCTCTGCTCTCACCCCTCCAGACACTCAGGAAAGGCCTTGGAACGCCCCCTGGTGTCCTGGCCAAACATCCATCCTGACCTGGTGATAGAGCTCCTAGAGTCAACATTCCCAAAACTGGTCTTGAAATTATACCTTCAGGATGTGTTTGGTTGGACATCAGCAGCCAACTGTAGCTTACCCTGTAGTGCATGTGAGTGTTACACAGTGGATGTGTGATTTTGAGATTTTCAATGAACCAAAATGTGATCATGGAGTAGTAAAAATCTAAGGGCCTCACTTAAAATAGATGCCTAAATTTAACTGAAGCAAATGCTGTGGTTCAGTCCGACAAAGTTGTGTCCGTCTCTGGCTCTATTTTAATTTTTATTGCCATGGTACTATTTCTAAAACATAATTTTCCTTTCAGATTCTGTTCTTTAAATAAGATCATTTTAAAGACTCTGTGACATATATGGCATCTGTGAAACAGGGCAGGCTGAGTTATCAGAGCCATGGGTCAGTCTCAGATCTGAGATGAGGGACAGGACATGACAAGACAGATCAGTTGTTCTCAGGAATCTCAGACGTGATCATGGGGATCAAACGTGA
>NW_011495054.1:13982649-13984290 GCF_000754665.1 Bison bison bison | reverse complement strand
GTCCAGGCCCAGATAAGCATCCTATGATGTGCTGATCAGAGCCTCTCAGGGACAGATCCTGCTCCCTGCTCTGGGCACTGTCCCCTCCTTAGCGACAAAATCCACTTTTGTGTCTCCCATGACCTCAGGGCTGACCGTGGCCTCCCCTCAGGCCCTTCAGCACGAGTCTGTCCATGGCGTCCTGGCTGCTTAAGGGGTCAGGACTGAGAGAGCATCTGGAGGCCATCTCACGTGGAGGGTTGTATAATAAAGAGGAGCCCGGGATTGGGTAGGAAAGTCATGAAGCATAAAAGGAGGAGAGGGGCCCCGAGGAAAGGACTGAAGAGGAGCCAGAGGAGGCAGGGGGGAGCTGAGGGACGGGGGCTCGGCTCTGGGGGCTCCTCCCTTCTCTGCTCCTGGGGAAGCAGGTAGAGTCTGTTGACCCTGAACAGGATGCCCTGTAATTCTGAGTACTCAGAGCTGTTTGCAGCTTCACTCCCAGAGCTTGAGGGCTCGGGGCTCTAAGTCTGTCTCCTGAGAGGAAGCATCTGCTGAGACCTCCAACTCAGTCCACTGAGCCCAGGGACAAGCCCGGGTCAGGGGACCATCTGTTGTGCTCAGGTCCCGCCAGTTCCGAGAGGGTGCACAGCGCCCCCTGGTGACGCGCTCGGGGAATGCCCACGGTGGGAAAACGTGAGGAAGGAAACAGCTGTGTTTTCCAACTAAGAGCCCATCAGTGAGGGATGTGTATCCTCTACCCACTGACCCAGCAACCGGGTGCTCTGACCCCACTGCTCTGTGTCTGACGCTGACCCGGGCACCTGGGGCAACTCCTGTCAGCAGCTCCTTCCACCCAGGGGTTTGAGACCACTCCTTGTTGGGCTGCTGCCTTCGGGGAGGGGAGCCAGGCTGAGGGGCGGCGCTGCGCAGCATGAGGCTCAGCTCCCTGGATTCTGAGGACTAGGGACACCGGGGAGGGAGGGGGTGATCGCGGGGCCAACCACCGGCCCCCATCTCACATTCAGCACTGATGACCCAGGTGGGGTCAGGCTCAGGTCTTCCTGGCCCCACAGTCACCAGCAGGGGGCACAGGGGGTGCACACGAGCCTGCTTTCCCCTGGCTCGGGCTCCCCTTGTTGCTGCTCCATCTCCCTGCGCACTGTTTGTGGGGCGGGGCCTGGGGGCGGTAAGTGCTGAGGAACCCAGCCATGACCTGGCATCCCGGCCCCCAGGGAGTCAGCCGAGCGTGTGGGAATTTTTGGAGCCAGTTCTGAGTAAGGTTCTTCCAGGAGCGTAAGTCCTCCCATGAGCCTCGAGGTGTGTCCGTAGACAGCACAGGTTTGGGGAAATTCCTCCCAACTTCCAGTCTTACGCTTAAATAAAGACACAGTTTTCCTCATGGCCTCGGATGTGAATTGTGTTTCTGGGGGTTTTGGATTTATCAAAACCCAAAAACTGGGAGTGAATGTGTTATGGGGAATTAACATGCCTGGACTGAATTGTAAAACAATTCTCAGGGGTTATTTCCCAATAACAGACAAAGACATACATCTGGAATTTTGATGTTCCTAAATATTTGGGGAGAGGGGGCAGTTTCTTGTAAACCACAGATTCCTGCCACCAACAAAAGGCTGTGATCCAGGAGCTCCAGTTGGGAAACTG
>NW_011495054.1:13982104-13982549 GCF_000754665.1 Bison bison bison | reverse complement strand
TCCTGGACACGGAGGGCGGCTGAGTCAGCACAGCCTGGGCCCAGGATCCTGGAAGGGGGAGAGACAGAGATGGTGACTCGGGGGTCCAGACACAAGAGCAGGGAGAAGGGCCCGTGTGTCTTCCGAGGGCCCTTCCCCTGTCCCTGCATCCAGTCACCTGTGCAGAGAGTGACCAGGGTGAGGAGCAGAGGGGACCAGGCCATGGTGGACACGGTCAGGGCGTCCTGCCATCTGTGGCCCCACAGCTGAGCAGAGCATCCCCACTTCTCCGTCCCCTCATCATACTGAGAGAGGAGTGTTCATTCATGCAAATAACCCCACCATTGCCCCCATACTCCACCGCGCAGCTCTCTGACCCCTCCCCGGGCTCTGGATCAGGTCCCTGTGTCTGAGGGTGCCCAGGAGGTGGCAGGGGTGCGGCTGTGGGTGGTCCAGGGTTGGGAGC
>NW_011495054.1:13979845-13982004 GCF_000754665.1 Bison bison bison | reverse complement strand
GGTTGTTATGGAGACAAGGGCCCTCAGACCCTGCTTGGAGGTGCCCCAAGGATACAGAGTCCCGGCCCCTGACCTGAGCCGTAAGTGAGGAGCCCGAGCAGAGGCACCGTCCAGGCCATGGTGGGGACCCTCCCAGGATGCGGCCTGCTCAGCCTCCTGGGCTGCAGGTGGAGTCCTGGGCCTTTTCCTGCCTCCAGCCCGTCAGGAGGAGCAGGGGCCTCATGCACATCACTTCCTCCTCTCCCTGCCCACGTCACCTGATGTCCCCTCGGGTGGGCGTTCTTGAAGGAGGCAGATGCTGGACCTCACGCAGAGTGGGGACAGCTTGGGGAGGAGCCCCTGAGTGATGGGGTGACGTCTGCCAGCAAATGTGCTCCTGTGACCTTGGTGACCTTGGTCCTCTGTCTCCTCCCCGAGTGTCTGAGGCTGAAGGAGGAGTTTGCAAGTCTTCCTCTGCTGCTGCTAAGTCACTTCAGTCTTGTCCGTCTCTGTGCGATCCCACAGATGGCAGCCCACAAGGCTCCTCCATCCCTGGGACTCTCCAGGCAAGAACGATGGAGTGGGTTGCCATTTCCTTCTCCATTGTATACACACATGCATGCTAAGTCACTTCAGTCGTGCCCGACTCTGTGTGACCCCATGGACAAGCTCCTCTGTCCACAGGATTCTCTAGGCAGGAATACTGGGGTGGGTTGCCATTTCCTTCTCCTAAGTCTTCCTCTCTTGCCCCAATAA
Organism: Bison bison bison; assembly: GCF_000754665.1. Lineage (NCBI taxonomy): Eukaryota > Metazoa > Chordata > Mammalia > Artiodactyla > Bovidae > Bison > Bison bison. The sequence goes on along the minus strand of NW_011495054.1, from coordinate 13,981,269 downwards.
TCCAGCCTTTCCCACACCTGAGCCTGTCTTTAGAATACTCTCTGTCTTCTCAGGGAACCCTGAGAAGTCTGTGTGGTGCTGTCCCTCCTCCAGCCCTGAGCCGAGCAGGAAATCCCGGAGCCTGTGTCTGCTGTGAAGGGTAAGGGGTGGCCCTTGAAGCACTCTTTTAAACTGTCTCTAGTCCCAGCGGTGGGGAGACCAGGATGGGAGGTGGGGAGTGGCATGCGGAGCCGCATGGGCAGGCTTATGGTGACAGCGTCCTGTGCTGTAAACAGCCATGACCACGTGGAGTACCTTCAATAGAACTGCGGGTTTCACGGGTAAAGGTCACCATCTCGTCATGCAATTATGACAGACGGCAAGTTCAGTTCCAACAAAGTTGGGACACATGTTTCATCATCAGAAATAGAAGAACACGGTATGTGAACAGGTAGGTGTGGTGAGCATCATGGACCTTGTAAAACTCCCTCCCGGGTGGTTCTGGGTGGAGCCGACGGACCCGGGATGGAGGAGGGGTGTCGGGGCAACGAGGAGGAGAAGGAGCTCAGACACCTCACGTTAACGTGTGTGGAAGAGACGGGAAAGTCTTGTTCATTCTTGTTTCTTTGACATAAAAATGTAAATACTATTCTTATTTGTATTCATGTTAGATTTGCTGCTAAAGTAACTGTTTAATAAAATTCACATGATTTTTGTCAGAGGTGTTTGAGAACCTTAGCTCATAGAGGTGAAAAATATATATTCCTACTGAATTCTTTTCTTATTATAGGAACATATTGATGACAGTTTGGCTGAACTTCTGATTTCAAATATTTCACGTTACAAGTGTTAATATAAAGTATTAATAAAATGGGAAGGAACGAGTAAGGGAGCCACAAAAACTGACATAATATCAGTTTCCATAGTTCAATTCAAAATGTTTAAATTGCCAAATAACACAACAGGGAACGTTTTTAAATGACACAGATGGTGACAGAGGGTCCTTGCCTGCATCCCTCTTCCACTGGGAACACCCAGGTGTTCTGTGGGCAATGGGGCAGCCTCTGTAGGGGGTTTCTCATCCCCTGTCCAGGTATCCCTGGAGGTCGAGGTTCCTGAAGGAAGTTCATTTTTGTTGTATGACCGTCCCTCTGTCCTCAGTTGGATGTCAGGTCTGGGCACTGACCCCACGACAGAGCAGCAGGAACTGAGAGGCAAGCCTGTGGCTCTGAGCTGAGACCTGCCATGTCCCCTGGGGGCCCAGGTGCAGGATGTCACCCTCCAGTGAGGACCCTGCTGCCCACGTGGTCAAGAGCCAAGGAGGAAGGTGCCAGCCTGCCTGGCCAGGACCCTGGGTTCTCAGGACCAGACCCACAGCGCCCCGTGCTGGACTCAGACCTCCTCCTCCCCTACTTCACACCACAGCCTCCTGGAAGGGCTTTCTC
>NW_011495054.1:13979341-13979745 GCF_000754665.1 Bison bison bison | reverse complement strand
TCAGGGCGTCCTGCCTTATGTGGCCCCACAGCTGAGCAGAGCATCCCCACACCGCTCCTTCCCTTCTTCATATCCTGAGAGGGGGAGGGGCCTTTCATGCAAATGAACCCTCCCAACCCCCACAATGCTCTGATCACCTCTGGGACCTGGCTCAGCTTCCTGTTCCTGAGGGAGGCCAGTGTATGATCAGGGACGGGGTTTCCTGGGGCTTCGGTGTGGGATGTAAAAGCTGGAAATCCAGATCTTAAGGCACCAGAAAGTACCAGGGGGCCTGTCTCTGCTCTCACGGCCACCCCCCTCCCCCCAGCCGCCAACCCTCAGGAAAGGCCTCAGAGCGCCCCCTGGTGTCCTGGCCCAAGCACACATCCTGACCTGGTGATAGAGCTCTTGACTCAACTTTCCCC
>NW_011495054.1:13978768-13979241 GCF_000754665.1 Bison bison bison | reverse complement strand
GCAGGGCTGAGTCCCAGCTGAGCAGGAACAATCAGCCTCATCGTCGGGCTGGGCCCAGAAATGGTCAGGCGGCCCCACCCACCCGGAGCCCGCCAGCCTCGCTGTACCCTGCGGGCGGGTTGTGACTCCTGTGCTCAGAGCTTGGGACTCAGCACGACTGAGACGGCAGCCAAATCGCCCCCTTTGTGCCAACAGTGTTGCTGTTCCCAGGCAGGCGAGTGTGGCTGAGTGTCCATAGAGTCACTGACCCTGGCTGAGTCCCCCCTGCCCAAGCCCCGGACACCACGAGGGGACAGAGCAGGCTGAGAGCAGGACCTGCTCCCTGTGCAGGAGAGAGGCCCAAGGGCTTGGGGGCCTCCCAGGGCTGAGATGTGCTGACGGACCCCCACCTCGGGCACTGAGATAGAGAACTAACAGACACTGTGTCCCCAGTGATGGGAGACTGATTTTTTGTGTCCTTTGAGACCCTCTCC
>NW_011495054.1:13977559-13978668 GCF_000754665.1 Bison bison bison | reverse complement strand
AGATCCAACCAGTCCATCCTAAAGGAAATCAGTCCTGAATATTCACTGGAAGGACTGATACTGAAGTTCCAATACTTTGGCCACCTGATGCAAAGAACTGACTCATTTGAAAAGACCCTGATACTGGGAAAGATTGAGGACAGGAGGAGAAGCAGACGACAGGGATGAGATGGTTGGATGGCATTTGCAACTCAATGGACATGAGTTTGAGTAAACTCCAGGAGTTGGTGATGGACAGGGAAGCCTGGCGTGCTGCAGTCCATGGGGTCGCAAAGAGTTGGACATGACTGAGCTACTGAACTGAACAGAACTTAATGTGTGTGAAGGCTTCCACACGCTGGACCCTGTCCCATGGCCTGTCTTATGAAGTGGCCCCTCCTGGGCGTCTCTCCTGCAGGCCCAGGGCACCGGCTGCAGGGAGCAGGCTTGGTGATGCTCCTGGCAGTTTTTATTGAGACTCTGAAGGGCTCTGAGCAGCGTGTGTCCCCAGGGATCCTGATACATAATAGCTGTTAGGACCAACCATCCCAAATAGCAGGTTAGAGAAGGTAGAGGTCGAAGTGATTGGTTGGAAAAGAACGGTTGACTGTAGCTTGCCCTGCACTGCTGAGGTGTTACACTCTGGGTGTGTGAGATTTTAAACGAACTAAATGTGGTAATGGATTAGTGAAAATCTACAGTCATTCCTTAAAATCTGTGCATGAATTAAATTGATGGAAAATCGACGTTCTCTCTTAATTTTTCACTTACAAGGGTACAGTTCTGGAAAACTAATTATCATTGTAAGTTCTTTTTTATTAAAAAGTTCTTTTTAATTGACTTCATAGGTATCCTAGGAAATTTTAAATATTATCCAGTAAAAATATTTCTACAAAGATATTTGTATTCCTAACTTGTTTGGACTTTGACTGAGGCAGGGCTAGAACCAGCTCTTTCTGCTACATATTGCCTCTCCACTGGGGAGTGCTTATCTCTGAGCAGCCTGTGAAAACAGGGCAGGCTGAGGTATGGGAGCCATAGGTCAGCTCAGAGCTGACTTGAGGGAACGTACATGACAGGTCAGGTCTGCTGACCTCGGACATTCAGAAGTGACGATAGGAAGATAGGCT
>NW_011495054.1:13976538-13977459 GCF_000754665.1 Bison bison bison | reverse complement strand
ACATCTCTTATGTCCCTTGCATTGGCAGGCGGGTTCTTCACCTCTAGCAACACCTGGGAAGCCTTATGAGAGGAAGCAGGGGCGCTCTTTTTTCCTGTCAGCAAACACTCTTTCAATAAACGAATGAATGAATTGAATAGCAATAAGTATTACATGTCTTTGATAGTGTACAGATACTTGTTTTTTATTTCTCCTATTGTATTTTCAGGTGATTCTGACTACTTTTTCTTCTTTTCCTACATTTATCTCCTTTTCCTTAGGACCCAAGAGTGTTTGTATTTGCTCATCAAATAGATTTGATGATTTGTCCCTAAAATTATCTGTCACTTGATTTCATCATCTCAGGCATCTCACCGGTGATGTCTATGCCGTCTCATTTCCCTTCATTATTTAGTTTCCTGGTTCTTGATAGAAGTGACGATTTTTACTGGATCCTGGACTGTGTGGAAATTGCTTAAAGAAACTCTGGGTTCCATTTCCTTTTCCTTTAACAGGAGATGCTTCTGTGTGGAAGTTCAGGGATGTGCGTTCGCTGCCCAGTGACCCAGCAAGGGTGGCACTGACCACCCTGCTCTGTGCTGCTGACTCCGACCTGGGAGCCGGGGGCAACTGCTGTGAGCAGCTCCTTCATCCAGGGGTGTGTGACCACCCCTTGTGTGCCGCTGGCCTAGGGAGGGGAGTCGAGCTGAGGGAGCAGCTGAGCTGAAGTCAGGGGACACCCAGACAGCTGGGTTCTGTGGACTCAGGGACTCCAGGAAGGGAGGGACAGACATCTTGCCCTGGGAGCCCCATGGCTGTGGGGGAAATAGGTTTTTGTCTCCTTCTCTCTGGGCTGAGCACTGTGCAAACTTTCAAGCCATCAGCCCATGAGAAACAGTAATAATCAGTGTCGTCCTCAGACTGAACTGAGGTGGTCAGCGC
>NW_011495054.1:13975344-13976438 GCF_000754665.1 Bison bison bison | reverse complement strand
TGAGAGGGGGAGGGACCTTTCCTGCAAAGGATCCCGGGCATCACACTGACCCCTCCTGGGCCCTAGGCCGGGTCTCTATGCCTGAGGGCAGCCAGAGGGTTCTCAGGGGTGGGGCTCTGTGGGTTTCAAGAGTGGGAGGTCACAGCTGGGAGCCCTGAGCAGAGGCCACCAGGCCTTGTCAGGGAGTTCTATCGGGGGGCCCAGCTCTGCCTCCCACCACCCAGCTTCAGGAATGGGCCCCGAGCGCCCCCAGCTCCTTGTCCAGGCCCAGACACACATCCTGTGACCTGGAGACCAGAGCTCTCAAGGACAGATCCTGCCTCCTGCTCTGTGCACTGCCCCCCCTTTAGCACCAGGCCAGATGCCCCTTCGGTGTCCCCCTGAGCTCAGGGCCATCATGGGCTCCCCTCAAATCCTCAGGATGAATCTGTCCATGGCTTCCATGACTGCTCAGGGGTCAGGACTGAGGGGTGTCTGAGATACAAATTCCTCTCAGATCAGGAACAGGTCAGGGCAGTGCCGGCCCCGGAGCAGGAAGGCGGGTCTCCTTCTGTGCAGGACAGCAGGGTCCCTCCTCTGTGGGCCTCCTCCATGGTGGGCAGAGCCCTCCTTCTGCTGTGTGTCCCCTCAAGCCCTGAGGAAGAGGGGGCAGTTCTCTGAGGAGGGGGTGAAGGTGTGGAGAGTGGCCTGAGGTGGGACTCAGCATTCCTAAATGCCTGGATCTTTACTGTGTGTTTGAACTAAAGAGCCTCTTGATGAAAGCGAAAGAGGACAGTGAAAAAGTTGGATTAAAACCCAACATTTAGAAAACTAAGGTCATGGCATCTGGTCCCATCACTTCACGGCAAATAGATGGGGAAACAGTGGAGACTGACAGACTTCACGTTTGGGCTCCAAATCACTGCAGATGGGGACTGCAGCCATGAAATTAAAAGACGCTTGCTCCTTGGAAGAAAAGCTATGACCAACCTAGACAGCATATTAAAAAGCAGATACATGACTTTGCCAACAAAGGTCTGTCTAGTCAAAGCTATGGTTTTCCAGTAGTCATGGAAAGTTGAGAGTTGGACTATAAAGACAGCTGCGCACCAAAG
>NW_011495054.1:13974594-13975244 GCF_000754665.1 Bison bison bison | reverse complement strand
TTTAACATTTGACGGTGCTCTAAGAACAAGCCCCTGACAGGCTGAGGCTCTCGTCCCAGTTTCCCGTCTACCTGTGTCGCTGTGAGAAGACCTGTTGCACCAGCCTGCATGGTCAGAGTCAGCCTCGTCCTCAGGCTGCAGCCCAGAGACGAGCAGGAGTCCCGCGTTGGCCGAGGCATCTTTGGATCCAGAAAACCCGTGGGGACCCCGGAGACTGGTTCTTACTGGAGTCTGACTGGTAGGACTGGAGGACCGAGGAGGGCTTGCTGGCTTCTGCTGGTTCCAGTAACAGCAGAGCGGCCGACACGCATGTCACTGCTTAGGGTGCAGGAAGCCACAGAGTCAGCTGTGGTCTAGGAGTGGACAGGGGTCTCCCCACAGACAGGGCATGAAACCAATGCCAGTCACAAGAGTCCATGGTTCAGGGCTGCTGATCCAATGCTGACACCCACAGCAGCACCAGGGGTTCAGCTGTTCTGTGGTGAGAGAGTCATCAATACATGGGGGTGAACTCAATAGACTTACAACTTAGGTTAACAGTACAACTATGAAATTAAGATTCTCCAAAATACCAAATGAAAATAACAGAAAGACTCAGACTCCTGAGGGAACCTGAAAATGAGCACGTGCCTGACAAGATGGTGTGATTG
>NW_011495054.1:13973514-13974494 GCF_000754665.1 Bison bison bison | reverse complement strand
CTTGCATGGAGAATCCCAGATGTGCGGGAGCCTCGTGGGCTGCCGTCTATGGTGTTGCACAGAGTCGGACAGCGACTGAAGCGACTTAGCAGCAGCAGCAGCAGCAGGAACATAAATCGTCCCAGGAGCCTCGAGGTGTGTCCTTAGACAACACAGATTTGTGGAAATTCCACCCAATTTCCATCTTCTTTTGAAATTAAGATGTGAATAGTGTTTGGGGGTTTTGTATTTTTATTGTGAATTGGGAGTGAATGTGTCATGGGATTGCAAACATTCAGACACGACTGAGCGACTGAACTGTGTCATGGGAAGTTAATGTGACTAGGCCCAATTTAAGACAATTCTCAGGGGTTATTTCACAATAATACACAAAGACATACTTCTGGAACGTTGATGTTCTTAAATATTTTGGGGAGGTTCTTGTTAACCACAGATTTTTGCCACCAACAAAAGGCTGTGATCCAGGAGCTCCAGTTGAGAAACTGCACTCTAGAAGATTCCACTGGTGGTGCCCCTTCGGGTAAATGGAATATTAATTTGTCTCCAAGATCAAGTTCATACGCTGTACATCTCTTAGTGTGATTTGAATGACAAGAGTCCTAATGGCAGTGGAGGGGGTCTGAGTCTCCCTGTGGAGCCAAGCCTCATTGCCAACAACAGGGGCAGAGAGGGGTCCCCTTAGAGAGATGGACACACCGGGGAGAGCTGGGAGGAGACACGTGGCCACGAACCACCGGACAGGAGACGGGCCCAGAGCTTCCCTCCCCATGGGGACCCTGACCTGTCCCAGCCCCTCCCTGCCTTTCCTGCCAGTAAGCGCTGAGCCCTCTGAGCACAAGGGCAGGTTTTGCTGGCACTTCCCCCATGGGCTCACATCACTACGGCATTGTAACTACCAGTTCCCAGACCACAGTAATAGTCGGCTTCTACCTCGGACTGGGCCCCCGAGATGGTGAGGGTGGATTTGTTTCCAGAGATGG
>NW_011495054.1:13972372-13973414 GCF_000754665.1 Bison bison bison | reverse complement strand
AGGCAAAAGAGGAGGAAATGAGCAAGTGAGGAGTCTGAGAGCCACATCCCAGTGGGGAGGGTCTCCCAGTACCTGGAGAGGAGGGCTCTTCAGGCAGCAATCCCCGTGGAAAGGGAGGCACCCAGCTTCCCTAAGGGTCAGGGCTCAGGGCAGAGCACAAAGGCTGGAGCAGGAGAGGGACGTGCGGGGTGTAGGAGAGGCCCCCTGGGGCTCCAGGGCACAGATGCTGAACTTCTGCTTCCTCGACATCCTGCTCAGTACCTGTGAGGGACCCTGTGTGTCTGGGCACATGGGCATTCTGCTTGTATTTGGAGACCAGAGTGAAAAAGAGACAGTTTCGTGGACCCCATAATGATGGACCTGGACGAGGAGGTGAGACTGCCTGGATTTAATAGCACAAGTGACAGCAGAGACCTGAACCAGCACTGGTGACGTCACAGGCAGGGTCAGGGCCGTGATGGGTCGACGCGGGAGTACAGGCCAAGCTTTCTTCACACATCCCCATCACTCGGGGATTCCCTGTGGCTGTGGTTAGTGATGAGCTGTGTGACACTGATGACCAGCCTCCTCATCAGGCTGGGGTCCAGAGTGATCAAGGACGGGGTGTGGACCCACCAGGAGGCAGAGAACAGGGCCTAACCCCTCAGTGTCCCTCACCTCTGGTATCGGGCACAAAGGCAGGGACTTTGCCTGGAATCCCTTGTCATCATTGCCATGGTGATCCCCGCTTCCCCGCTGATTCTTCTACAGGCTGTGGGGCTCTTGGATCTGGGCTCATCGGGGGCATCACAAGCAGAGGGACACGGGCACATCCTGTGGAGCCCCTGCTCCTGACAGTCCACAGACCACCCCAACCCGGAAGTAGGAAATGCTCCAATGGGGTGGAGAGGAGAGGAGGGGAGGGCAGGACACAGCCTGCACCTGTGGGTCAGGCAACCACTCCCGGACTTCCCTGCCTCCTGCCATGTATCACCGGTGCCCCTCACTCCTACGCTCTCTGCTCTGCCCCTTCAGGAGCAGGGTTCACACCCTGGGGGACGAT
>NW_011495054.1:13971831-13972272 GCF_000754665.1 Bison bison bison | reverse complement strand
GAGGCTGAGAGCAGGACCTGCTCCCTGTGCAGGAGAGGGCCCATGGCGTGGGGGTCTGCCAGGGCTGAGAGACGTTGATGGACCCCCAATTCGGACACTGAGATAGAGACTAACAGACCCGTGTCCCCAGTGATGGGAGACAGATTTTCTGTGTCCTTTGAGACCCTCTCCTGGGAATGGGCTGCTGTGGGGGCGGGTGGGGGCGGATTTGAGGACAGAGGGGAGAGAGGAGCCTCCATGCACGGGCGGACCCCTCGATGACCTGGATCCAGGGTGGGGCAGCAGCAGCAGAAGGTCCAGCAGAGCCTGAGCAGGGAACCCCTGGGCGGCCCCACTCCCACAGTTTGACAGGAATCCTGGTCTAGTCCCCCGCAGGCCTGGAGCCCTGGGGGAGCCTGAGAGGCGGTCACAGGAAAGGCAGGAGCAGCAGCCTGGGCCTCA
>NW_011495054.1:13971135-13971731 GCF_000754665.1 Bison bison bison | reverse complement strand
TCAAGGAGAGAGGGTTCGTGGAATTCTCAAGGAGAAAGAAAGGACAAACTTTTTTACCCCTCTACATTCTTTAGGATTATATAACAATAATGTATCCTGCCTGAGGACAGTCTCTGGATTAAACCTTCTGGCTAATCCTGTTATCTTAAAATGTAAATTATGGGAGTAGGTCTGGTGAGGTCTTTACAACCTCCAGACATTCTTTGGATTCATTCAGTTCAGATCAGTGGCTCAGTCGTGTCCAACTCTTTGCAACCCCATGAATTGCAGCACGCCAGGCCTCCCTGTCCATCACCAACTCCCGGAGTTCACTCAAACTCACGTCCATTGAGTTGGTGATGCCATCCAGCCATCTCATCCTCTGCCATCCCCTTCTCCTCCTGCCCTCAATTCCCTCCAGGCATCAGAGTCTTTTCCAACGACTCAACTCTTTGCATGAGGTGGCCAAAGTACTGGAGTTTCAGCTGTAGCATCATTCCTTCCAAAGAACACTCAGGGCTGATCTCCTTTAGAATGGACTGGTTGGTGGATTCATTTTGATATTTGGCAAAACTAATACAATTATGTAAAGTTTAAAAATAAAATAAAAAAAAAAT
>NW_011495054.1:13966204-13971035 GCF_000754665.1 Bison bison bison | reverse complement strand
GGGGATGGCGGAGGAAGAGATGACTGGATGGCATCACCGACTCAATGCACATGAGTTTGGGTGAACTCCGCGAGTTGGTGATGGACAGGGAGGCCTGGTGTGATGCGATCATAGGGTCACAAAGAGTCAGAGACGACTGAGCCACTGAACTGAAGTGAAAGACCTCAGACCCCTGAGTGGTATGCTGACACACTAATGAATTTCAGAACTCCCTGATGTCTGAGTTTGCTCCGCCTAGCTTGTGGGTTCACTGCCAGAACACAACCACCCAGACCTGAATTGCCAGGGTTAAAACACCCAGCATGCCCGTAGGTGGTGCCTGGTCATGATTCTGTCTGAACTTCCTTCCCAGGTAATAGGTCGTCAAGGTTGAATCTGCAGGGCCTCCCGGGACCTTCCCAGCCCAGACTGCATGGCTCTGCTCTTATTTCTCTCTTCGCAAAGAGATAGGAGGCTCTCAGGTACAACAGTTCTCTCTCGGTTACTTCCAGGGCTTCTCATTCACCCTTGATCATGGTGCTCACAGTCGGAGAAGGCAATGGCACCCCACTCCAGTACTCTTGCCTGGAAAATCCCATGGACTGAGGAGCCTGATGGGCTGCAGTCCACGGGGTCATGAAGAGTCGGACACGACTGAGCGACTTCACTTTCACTTTTCACTTTGATGCATTGGAGAAGGAAATTGCAACCCACTCCAATGTTCTTGCCTGAAGAATCCCAGGTAGGTGGAGCCTGGTAGGCTGCAATCTATGGGGTCCCACAGGGTCAGACACGACTGAAGCGACTTAGCAGCAGCAGCAGCAGCAGCATGGTGCTCACTCACGGTACTTCATTTTGACTCAAATATTTAAAGATGTTTTTAGTCTAATTTTATAATCTTTCTGTAACAAATGTGTGATATAAAAGATTCTGCCTATAAATGGGAATCTCATCCTTGTCTGGGCTTCTGTTTCATCTCTGGTTGAGAAACCCTTATGACCGTTACCTGATCTTCATTGGACATGGTGAAGTCTAACGTTCTAACCTTCAATTGATAGAATCCATAGATTTAATGGAGGTGGGTTGATAAGGTATGTTTCCAAAATAGTGACATTTATCCAATATCATTTCAAACAAGGAAGCATGGAGGGGAAAGGGGGAGAGATCATGAGGCAAAAGGGAGGAAATGAGCAAGTGAGGAGTCTGAGAGCCGCATCCTAATGGGGAGGGTCTCCCAGTACCTGGAGAGGAGTGCACTTCAGGCAGCAATCCCGGGAGAAAGGGAGGACACAGCTTCCCTAAGTGTCAGGGTTCAGGGCAGAGCACAAAGCCTGGAGCTGGAGAGGGACATGCAGGGGGTGGGAGAGGCCCCCTGGGGCTCCAGGACACAGCTCCTGGACTTCTGCTTCCTCGACATCCTGCTCAGTACCTGTGAGGGACCCTGTGTGTCTGGGCACATGGGCATTCTGCTTGTATGCTTGTATTTGGAGACCAGAGCGAAAAGAAGACAGTGTCGTGGACCCCATAATGATGGACCTGGATGAGAGGTGAGACGGCCCGGATTTAATAGCACAAGCGACAGCAGAGACCTGAACCAGCACTGGTGACGTCACAGGCAGGGTCAGGGCAGTGATGGGTCGACAAGGGAGTAGAGGGCAAGCTTTCATCAGACATCCCCATCACACGGGATTCCCTGTGGCTGTGGTTAGTGATGAGCTGTGTGACACTGATGACCAGCCTCCCCATCAGGCTGGGGTCCAGAGTGATCAAGGAGTGTGGACTTGATCCTGGGCTTGTGGACCCACCAGGAGCCAGAGAACAGGGCTGAACCCCTGACTGTCCCTCACCTCTGTCCTGAGTCACAAAGGCAGAGCCTTGCCTGGAATCTCTTGTCATCATTGCCACGGTGATCCCCGCTTCCCTGCTGACCCTTCTACAGGACATGGGGCCCTTGGATCTGGACTCATCACAGGAGTCACAGGCAGAGGGACATGGGCACATCCTGGGGAGCCCCTGTTCCTGACAGTCCAGAGACCACCCCAACCCGGAAGTAGGAAATGCTCCAATGGGGTGGAGAGGAGAGGAGGGGAGGGCAGGACACAGCCCACACCTGTGGGTCAGGAGAACCTCTCCCGGGCTTCCCTGCCTCCTGCGATGTATCAGCGGTGCCCCTCACTCCTACGCTCTCTGCTCTGCCCCTTCAGGAGCAGGGTTCACACCCTGGGCGACGATCTGCCTGCTGGGATGGTCCACGGCCTCTGCTGAAGGCGCATCTGGGAAAGACTCCTGCCCCTGATCTCAAGTGAGGGAGCTCAGCTCCACAGCTCCCTTGATCACACGGATGACCAGGGTGCACTTCAGTGGTATCAGAAATTGTTTACATTTTCTGAGACTTCAGCAAAACTGACTGTACAACTGAGAGTAGACATACTATGAACCAGAACATACCTCAGGAATGAATTGATTCTGGGGTATTATTTAACATTTGACGGTTGTCTAAGAATAAGCCCCTGACAGGCTGAGCCTCTCGTCCCAGTTTCCCATCTACCTGTGTCGCTGTGAGAAGCCCTGTTGCACCAGCCTGCACGGTCAGAGTCAGCTTCATGCTCAGGCTGCAGCCCAGAGACGAGCAGGAGGCCCACGTTGGCCGAGGCATCTTTGGATCCAGAAAACCCACAGGGACCCTGGAGCCTGGTCCTTACTGGAGTCTGAGTGGTAGGACCGGAGGACCGAGGAGGGCTCGCTGGCTTCTGCCGGTTCCAGTAACAGCAGAGTGGCCGACACTGATGTCACTGCTCAGGGTGCAGGGAGCCATAGAGTCAGCTGTGGTCTGTGAGGGAACAGGGGTCTCCACACACACAGGCCCTGAAACCAATGCCAGTCACAGCAGTCCAGGGCCTCAGGGCTGCAGTGTGGTCACTCACAGCAGCACCAGGTCTAGGGGCTAAGCTAGCTCTCCCCTGAGAAACCATTAATAAACAGGGGTGGCCTCAACCTACTTGCAACCTTTCAGAAGAAAGTTAACAATGCTGCTGCTGCTGCTAAGTCGCTGCAGTCGTGTCCGACTCTGTGCGACCCCATAGATGGAAGCCCACCAGGCTCCCCTGGCCCTGGGATTCTCCAGGCAAGAACACTGGAGTGGGTTGCCATTTCCTTCTCCAACGCATGAAAGTGAAAAGTGAAAGGGAAGTCCTCAGTCGTACATGACTCTTAGCGACCCCATGGACTACAACCTACCAGGCTCCTCCATCCATGGGACTTTCCAGGCAAGAGTACTGGAGTGGGGTGCCATTGCCTTTTCCAAAGTTAACAATACAACCATTAATTTAAGATTCTCCAGAGATACCCAATGAAAATATTAGAAAACCACGTGAGAATTGATCAGAACTTAAAATGATCACGTGTCTGTACAAGTCAGTGGGAACGTTGTGGAGTATTCTGGATTCACTTTCCCCTTACGCTCTTACATGGAGCAGAAGAACAGGAAGAGCAGGGAAGGGGCTTCCGGGGGAAATTTGTGCAGTAAGTTGTGAAGTGTGGCCACAACATTCTTATTCTCACCACGTGAAACGAAATATGACTTTATGTCCATTTCTGAGCTGCTGCTACAGTGTCCGCCTCCCACAATGTGCAGTAATTGTGTTCCTTTCTCAGTAGCTGTGTGTGAGGCCCGATTCCACCAGCCAAAGGTCCAAACTGCTTGATTTGGAGCCTATTAAGCAAGGTTCCTCTGACACAGAGGAAAATATGTCATTTTTTGTGTATGAAAATTGAGGATAAGGCAAATTTAAGGCTTAAGGGAAAAGGGAGAATTAGAAGGAATAATCCCATTTATTCCAAAATACATCACCGTTAACTGTGGCCCCACAGCCCAGGCGGCCAATGTGCAGACCCCGCACATGTGTGTGAAAGGGGAGTGACAGGGAGCAGGACACAGGCGTGTGACCTGTGCTCCGTGACCCCATGTGCGGGTGAGGCCGGGAGCTCAGGGTTGGGGTCACTTCCCCCTGGGTGAGGCCTCCTTTGAGCAGCAGAGCTGAGTCCCAGCTGAGCAGGAACAATCAGCCTTGTCCTCGGGCTGGGCCCCACCTGACTCGGAGCCCTCCAGCCTCGCTGAGACCCTGCGGGCGGATTGTGATTCCTGTGTCAGGAGCTTGGGACTCAGCACGACTCAGAAGGCAGCCAAGTTGCCCCCTTAGTGCCAACAGTGTTGCTGTTCCCAGGCAGGTGAGTGTGGCTGAGCGTCCATGGAGTCACCGACCCTGGCTGAGTCCCCCCTGCCCAAGCCCTGGACACCACGAGGGGACAGAGGAGGCTGAGAGCAGGACCTGCTCCCTGTGCAGGAGAGGGCCCATGGCGTGGGGGTCTGCCAGGGCTGAGAGACGTTGATGGACCCCCAATTCGGACACTGAGATAGAGACTAACAGACCCTGTGTCCCCAGTGATGGGAGACAGATTTTCTGTGTCCTTTGAGACCCTCTCCTGGGAATGGGCTGCTGTGGGGGCGGGTGGGGGCGGATTTGAGGACAGAGGGGAGAGAGGAGCCTCCAGGCAAGGGCAGAGCCCTCGATGACCTGGACCCAGGGTGGGGCAGCAGCAGCAGAAGGTCCAGCAGAGCCTGAGCAGGGAACCCCTGGGCGGCCCCACTCCCACAGTTTGACAGGAATCCTGGTCTAGTCCCCCGCAGGCCTGGAGCCCTGAGGGAGCCTGAGAGGCGGTCACAGGAAAGGCAGGAGCAGCAGCCTGGGCCTCACCTCAGCCCAAGGACAGCCGAGGACCTGAGGTGTCCTGAATCAGACGCAGCTGGACGCTGTCTCTCTGGTTCTGACCTGACCGTCATGGACTCTGTCTG
>NW_011495054.1:13965309-13966104 GCF_000754665.1 Bison bison bison | reverse complement strand
GCACGGGGTGGGCTCTGGGGGCTCCTCCCCTCCTCTGTTTCTGGGAAGAGGGTGGGCACTGATGACCACCTGACCCCTTCACCCTCCAATTCTGGGTGCTCAGCCCCGGGTGCAGCTTCAGTCCCAGGAGGAGGCCTGGGGGCCTCGGCTCTGAGTCTGTCCCCTGAGAGGAACCACCTGCTCTCACATCCAACTCAGTCCGCTGAGCCCGGGTGCAGGGCCAGCTCAGGGGACCATGGGGGTGCGTTGAGGGGCTGCCAGTTCTGAGCAGGTGCACAGCGCCCCCTGGTGACGCACCCGGGGAACGTTCACGGCGGTGAGAGTGGGAGCAAGGTGCCGCTCAGTTACTTGGTTCTCAATCCTGTCTGACCCTTTTGCGACCCCGTGGACTCTAGCCCACCAGGCTTGTCTGTCCATGGGATTCTCCAGGCAAGAACACTGGAGAGGGCTGCCGTTTCTTGCTCCAGAGGATCTTCCCACCCCAGGGACAGAACCCACATCTCTTATGTCCGTTGCATTGGCAGGCGGGTTCTTTACCTCTAGTGACACCTGGGACGTTTTATGAGAGGAAGCAGGGGCGCTCTTTTTTCCTGTCAGCAAACACTCATTCAATTAACAAATGAATGAATTGAGTAGCAATAAGTATTACATGTCTTTGATAGTGTACACATACTTGTTTTTTATTTCTCCTATTGTATTTTCAGGTGATTCTGACTACTTTTTCTTCTTTTCCTACATTTGTCTCCTTTTCCTTAGGACCCAAGAGTGTTTGTATTTGCTCATCAAATAGATTTG
>NW_011495054.1:13964902-13965209 GCF_000754665.1 Bison bison bison | reverse complement strand
GCCTGTGGCTCTGAGCTGAGAGCTGCCATGTCCCCTGGGGGCCCAGGTGCAGGATGTCACCCTCCAGTGAGGACCCTGCTGCCCACATGGTCAAGAGCCAAGGAGGAAGTTGCCAGCCTGCCTGGCCAGGACCCTGGGTTCTCAGGACCAGACCCACAGCGCCCCGTGCTGGACTCAGACCTCCTCCTCCCCTACTTCACACCACAGCCTCCTGGAAGGGCTTTCTCTCACTTGCAGCTGGGTCTCCCTGATGTCACCTCCCAGGGCAGTAGAATGAGTCGCCTTCGTCTAGTTTGGGCCTGGTCAT
>NW_011495054.1:13961354-13964802 GCF_000754665.1 Bison bison bison | reverse complement strand
ATCAGAGGGGTGCTCTTAGGAAAGAGCAAGAGAGGAGTAGCAGAGGCTGCGGGGAGAGGGAGGGGTGCAAGGGGTGTGCTTGGGGGGCCGCTCCCCTCCTCTGCTCCTGGGGAAGAGGGTGGGGCCTGATAATGGGCCTGAGCCCATCACCGTCCAGGTGTGACTCCTGGGCCCGGTGTGCAGCTTCACTCCCAGCAGGGGGCCAGGGGGTCGGGGCTCTGGGTTTGTCGCCTGAGAGGAAGCACCTGCTGTCACGTCCAGCTCAGTCCAGTGAGCCCTGGTGCAGGGTCAGGGGACCACTGGGTGTGTTCAGGTTCAGCCAGTTCTGAGCAGGTCCACAGCACCCCCTGGTGATGCGCTCGTGGAATGGTCACGGTGAGGAAAGTGAGGAAGGAAGGGCTGCCCTATATTCTTCCATTGGAAGGACTGATGCGGAAGCTGAAACTTCAGTACTTTGGCCACCTCATGCGAAGCATTGACTCATTGGAAAAGACCCTGATGCTGGGAGGGATTGGGGGCAGGAGGAGAAGGGGACGACAGAGGATGAGATGGCTGGATGGCATCACTGACTTGATGGACATGAGTCTGAGTGAACTCCGGGAGTTGGTGACGGACAGGGAGGCCTGGCGTGCTGCAATTCATGGGGTCACAAAGACTCAGACACGAATGAGCGACTGAACTGAACACTACGAAGTCTGAACTGAACTAAGTGAGGTTGCTCAGTCGTGTCCGACTCTTTGCGACCCCTTGGACTGTAGCCCACCAGGCTCCTCCCTCCATGGAATTCTCCAGGCAAGAGTACTGGAGTGGGTTGCCATTTCCTTCTCCAGGGGATCTTCCCGACCCAGGGATCGAACCTGGGTCTCCCGCATTCCAGGCAGACGCTTTAACCACTGAGCCAGCAGGGAAGCCTGAAGTGAACTCAACGTGGTAAAAACTTTATTCAAGGTAAGAGTACTACAGTGGGGTTTTATAATCGGGGAGAGAGATTGAGCTTAAGTCTGACTTCAGCAGGGACACAGCTGGGATTTACAGCTAAGAACAGAGTGGGTCCACGGGGTTGCAAAGAGGGGCTGGGAGACTGAAAAGCAATGAACAGCAACAGGGTGGTGTCGGTGGGTGGAAACTTACTCAGAGAACCATAAGGGTGAGACCTTTCAGCAAAAGTGCCCCGGTGACCTGGTGACCTCAGCCCTCTATCTCCTCCCCGGAGTGTCTGAGCCTGAAGGAGGAGTTTGCAAGTCTGTCTCTCTTGCCGCAATAATCCAGCCTTTCCCACACCTGAGCCCATCTTTAGAATACTCTCTGTCTTCTCAGGGAACCCTATGTCCCGTCTGTGCGGTGCTGTCCATCCTCCTCCTCCAGCCCTGAGCCGAGCAGGAAATCCCGGAGCCTGTGTCTGCTGTGAAGGGTGAGCGGTCACCCTGGAACACAGTCTTGTAAAGTGTCTCTAGTCCCGGCGGTGGGGGGACCAGGGCAGGGGTGGTGACATGCAGAGCCACACGGCCAGGCTTGGGGAGACAGCCTCCTGTGCTGTAAAAAGATATGACAGTGTGGATTAGCTTCAGTAGAACTGTAGATTTTAGGGGTAAAAACGTCACTATCTCGTCATGCAATGATGACAGCTGGCAAGTTCAGTTCCAACAAAGTTGGAATACATGTCTCATCATCAGAAATAGAAAAACCCCGCGTGTGAAGAGGTAGGTGTGGTGAGCATCGTGGACCTTGTTAAACTCCCTTCCCTGTGGTTCTGGGTGGAGCCGATGGACCCGGGACGGAGGAGGGGTGTGGGGGCAACGAGGAGGAGAAGGAGCTCAGACACCTCAAGTTAACGTGTGTGGAAGAGATGGGAAAGTCTTGTTCACCTCTTGTTTCTTTGACATAAAAATGTAAATGCTCTTCTTATTTTGCATTCATGTTAAATTTGCTGATAAAGTAGCTG
Organism: Bison bison bison; assembly: GCF_000754665.1. Classification (NCBI taxonomy): domain Eukaryota; kingdom Metazoa; phylum Chordata; class Mammalia; order Artiodactyla; family Bovidae; genus Bison; species Bison bison. The sequence goes on along the minus strand of NW_011495054.1, from coordinate 13,962,860 downwards.
TTTAATAAAATCCACATGATTTTTGTCAGAGGTGCTTGAGAACCTCAACTCATAGAGATGAAAAATATGTGTTCCTACTAAATTCTTTTCTTATTATAGGAACATATTGATGACAGGTGGCGGAGCTTGTAATTCCATATATTTCATGTCACAAGTGTTAATATAAGTATTAATATAATGGGAAGGAACGAGTAAGGGAGCCACAAAAACTGACACAATATCACTTTCCGTTGTTCAATTCAAAATGTTGAAATTGCCAAATAACACAACAGGGAACGTTTTTAAATGACACCGATGGTGACAGAGGGTCCTTGCCTGCATCCCTCATCCACGGGGAACACCCGGGCATTCTGTGGGCAATGGGGCAGCCTCTGCAGGGGTCTCTCATCCCCTGTCCAGGTATCCCTGGAGGTCGAGGTTCCTGAAGGAAGTTCATTTTTGTTGTATGACCGTCCCTCTGTCCTTGGTTGGATGTCGGGTCTGGGCACTGACCCCACGACAGAGCAGCAGGAACTGAGAGGCACGCCTGGGGCTCTGAGCTGAGAGCTGCCGTGTCCCCTGGGAGCCCAGGTGCAGGACGTCACCCTCCAGTGAGGACCCTGCTGCCCACGTGGGCAAGAGCCAACACAGGAGGTGCCAGCCTGCCTGGCCAGGACCCTGGGCTCTCCGGACAGACCCACAGCGCCCCCTGCTGGACTCAGACCTCCTCCTTCCTCGCTTCACACCACAGCCTCCTGGAAGGGCTTTCTCACACTTGCAGCTGGGTCTTCCTGATGTCACTGCCCAGGGCAGTAGAATGAGTCGCCTTCGTCTAGTTTGGGCCTGGTCATTGATTTTTCCAGGTACCTAATGAGAGATCCAACCAGTCCATCCTAAAGGAGACCAGTCCTCGGTGTTCACTGGAAGGACTGATGCTGAAGCTGAAACTCCAATACTTTGGCCACCTCATGTGAAGAGTTGACTCATTGGAAAAGACCCTGATGCTGGGAAGGACTGGGGAGAAGGAGAACGGACAACAGAGGATGAGATGGCTGGATGGCATCACCGACTAGATGCACATGAGTTTGGGTGAACTCCGGGAGTTGGTGATGGACAGGGAGCCCTGGCGTGATGCGATTCATGGGGTCACAAAGAGTCGGACACGACTGAGTGACTGAACTGAACTGAACTGAATGACCTCAGACCCCTCAATGGTATGCTGATACACTAACGAATTTCAGGATTCCCTGATGTCTGAGTTTGCTCCGCCCAGCTCGTGGGTTCACTGCCAGAACACAACCACCCGACCTCAGTTTCCAGGGTTCAAACTCCCAGCATGCCTGTGGGTGGTACCTGGTCAGGATTCTGTCTGAGCTTCCTTCCCAGGTTGATAAGGAGTCAAGGTTGAATTTGCAGGGCCTCCCGGAACCTTCCCAGCCCAGACTACATGGCTCTGCTCTTATTTCTCTCTTTGCAAAGAGAATAGGAGTCTCTCAGGAACAACAAAGCTCTTCTTGATCACTTCCA
>NW_011495054.1:13960560-13961254 GCF_000754665.1 Bison bison bison | reverse complement strand
CCAACACATGAAAGTGAAAAAGTGAAAGGGAAGTCCTCAGTCGTGTCCGACTCTTAGCGACCCCATGGACTACAACCTACCAGGCTCCTCCATCCGTGGGACTTTCCAGGCAAGAGTACTGGAGTGGGGTGCCATTGCCTTTTTCCAAAGTTAACAATACAACCATTAATTTAAGATTCTCCAGAGATACCAAATGAAAATATTAGAAAACCACGTGAGATATGATCAGAACTTAAAATGATCACGTGTCTGTACAAGTCAGTGGGAACGTTGTGGAGTATTCTAGATTCACTTTCCCCTTACGCTCTTACATGGAGCAGAAGAACAGGAAGAGCAGGGAAGGGGCTTCCGGGGGAAATTTGTGCAGTAAGTTGTGAAGTGTGGCCACAACATTCTTATTCTCACCACGTGAAACGAAATATGACTTTATGTCCATTTCTGAGCTGCTGCTACAGTGTCCACCTCCCACAATGTGCAGTAATTGTGTTCCTTTCTCAGTAGCTGTGTGTGAGGCCCGATTCCACCAGCCAAAGGTCCAAACTGCTTGATTTGGAGCCTATTAAGCAAGGTTCCTCTGACACAGTGGAAAATATGTCATTTTTTGTGTATGAAAATTGAGGATAAGGCAAATTTAAGGCTTAAGGGAAAAGGGAGAATTAGAAGGAATAATCCCATTTATTCCAAAATACATCAC
>NW_011495054.1:13956615-13960460 GCF_000754665.1 Bison bison bison | reverse complement strand
GTGGGTGGTGCCTGGTCAAGATTCTGTCTGAGTTTCCTTCCCAGCTTGATAGGTCGTCAAGGTTGAATTTGCAGGACCTCCTGGGACCTTCCCAGCCCAGACTGCATGGCTCTGTTCTTATTTCTCTCTTTGCAAAGCGTAGGAGGCTCTCAGGAACAACAATTCTCTTCTTGGTCACTTCCAGGGGTTCTCATTTACCCTTGATCATGGTTCTCACAGTACTTCTTTTTGACTCAGATATTTAAAGAAGTTTTTAGTCTAATTTTATAATCTTTCCATATTAAATGTTTGACATAAAAGATTATGCCTATAAATGGGAATCTCATCCTTATCTGGGCTCCTGTTTCATCTCTGGTTGAGAAACCCTTATGACTGTTACCTGATCTTCATTGGACATGGTGAAGTCTAATGTTCTAACCTTCAATTGTAGAATCCATAGATTTAATGGAGGTGAGTTTATAAGGTCTGTGTCCAAAATAGTGACATTTATCGAATATCATCTCAAACAAGGAACCAGGGAGGGAAAAGGGGGAGAGATCATGAGGCAAAAGAGGAGGAAATGAGCAAGTGAGGAGTCTGAGAGCCACATCCTAACAGGGAGGGTCTCCCAGTACCTGGAGAGGAGGGCTCTTCAGGCAGCAATCCCCGTGGAAAGGGAGGACCCAGCTTCCCTAAGGGTCAGGGTTCAGGGCAGAGCACAAAGGCTGGAGCAGGAGAGGAACGTGCGGGGGGTAAGAGAGGCCCCCTGGGGCTCCAGGACACAGATGCTGGGCTTCTGCTTCCTCGACATCCTGCTCAGTACCTGTGAGGGACCCTGTGTATCTGGACACATGGGCATTCTGCTTGTATATGAAGACCAGAGTGAAAAGGGGACAGTTTCATGGACCCCATAATGATGGACCTGGATGAGGAGGTGAGACTGCCCAGATTTAATAGCACAAGTGACAGCAGAGACCTGAACCAGCACTGGTGACGTCACAGGCAGGGTCAGGGCAGTGATGGGTCCACAAGGGAGTAGAGGGCAAGCTTTCTTCAGACATCCCCATCACACGGGGATTCCCTGTGGCTGTGGTTAGTGATGAGCTCTGTGACACTGATGACCAGCCTCCTCACCAGGCTGGGGTCCAGAGTGATCAAGGACCGGGTGTGGACCCACCAGGAGGCAGAGAACAGTGCCTAACCCCTCAGTGTCCCTCATGTCTGCCATCGGTCACAAAGACAGGGACTTTGCCTGGAATCCCTTTTCATCATTGCCATGGTGATCCCCGCTTCCCCACTGATTCTTCTACAGGCCGTGGGGCTCTTGGATCTGGGCTCATCGGGGCACCACAAGCAGAGGGACACGGGCACATCTTGGGGTGCCCCTGCTCCTGACAGTCCACAGACCACCCCAACCCTGAAGTAGGAAATGCTGCAATGGGGTGGAGAGGAGAGGAGGGGAGGGCAGGACAGAGCCAGCACCTGTGGGTCAGGCAACCACTCCCCGGCTTCCCTGCCTCCTGCGATGTATTAGCGGTGCCCCTCACTCCTCACGCTCTCTGCTCTGCCCCTTCAGGAGCAGGGTTCACACCCTGGGGTACGATGTGCCTGCTCGGATGGTCCACGGGCTCTGCTGAAGGCCCATCTGGGCAAATGTCCTGCACCTGATCTCAAGTGAGGGAGCTCAGCTCCACGACTCTCTTGATCACACTTCAGTGGTATCAGAATACGTTTACATTTTCTGAGACTTCAGCAAAACTGACTGTACAACTGGGAGTAGACATACTATGAACCAGAACATACCTCAGGGATTAATGGATTCTGGGGTATTGTTTAACACATGATGGTTCTCTAAGAACAAGCCCCTGACAGGCTGAGGCTCTCGTCCCAGTTTCCCGTCTACCTGTGTCACTGTGAGAAGCCCTGTTGCACCAGCCTGCACGGTCAGAGTCAGCCTCGTCCTCGGGCTGCAGCCCAGAGAAGAGCAGGAGCCCTACATTGGCCGAGACATCTTTGGATCCAGAAAACCCACGGGGGATCCCAGAGCCTCGTTCTTACTGGAGTCTGAGTGGTAGGACCGGAGGACCGAGGAGGGCTCTCTGGCTTCTGCTGGTTCCAGTAAGAGCAGAGCGGCCAACACTGATGTCACTGCTCAGGGTGCTGGGAGCCACAGAGTCAGCTGTGGTCTGTGAGGGGACAGGGGTCTCCCCACACACAGGCCCTGAAACCATTCCTGGTCACCACAGTCCAGGGCCTCAGGGCTGTGGTGCGGTCACTCACAGCAGCACCAGCTCTAGGGGCTAAGCTAGCCTCTCCTCTGAGAAACAATTAATAAACAGAGGTGTCCTCAATCTACTTGCAACTTTTTAGAAGAAAGTTAACAATACAACCATTAAATTAAGATTCTCCTGAAATACCAAATGAAAATATTAGAAAACCACGTGAGTTATGATCAGAACTTAAAATGATCACGTGTCTGTACAAGTCAGTGGGAATGTCGTGGAGTATTCTGGATTCACTTTCGCCTTATGCTCTTACATGGAGCAGAAGAACAGGAAGAGCAGGGGAGGGGCTTCGGAGGAAATATGTGCAGTAAGTTGTGAAGTGTGGCCCCTCCATTCTTATTCTCACTGCGTGAAATGAAGTACGACTTTATGTCCATTTCTGAGCTGCTGCTACAGCGTCCGCCTCCCACAATGAGCGGTAATTGTGTTCCTTTCTCAGTAGCTGTGTCTGAGGCCCGATTCCACCAAACAAAGATCCGCACTGCTTGATTTGGAGCCTATTAAGCAAGGTTCCTCTGACACAGTGGAAAATATGTCATTTTGTGTGTATGAAAATTGAGGATAGAGCAAATTTAAGGCTTAAGGGAAAAAGGAGAATTAGAAGGAATAATCCCATTTATTCCAAAATACATCACTGTTAACTGTGGCCCCACAGCCCAGGCGGCCAATGTGCAGACCCCGCACGTGTGTGTGAAAGGGCAGTGACAGGGAGCAGGACACAGGCGTGTGACCTGTGCTCCGTGACCCCACGTGCGGGTGAGGCCAGGAGCTCAGGGTTGGGGTCACTTCCCTCTGGGTGAGGCCTCCTGTGAGCAGCAGGGCTGAGTCCCAGCTGAGCAGGAACAATCAGCCTCGTCTCGGGCTGGGCCCAGAGATGGTCAGGGGGCCCCACCCGACCCGGAGCCCGCCAGCCTCGCTGAGACCCTGCAGGCGGGTTGTGACTCCTGTGCTCAGGAGCTTGGGACTCAGTACGACTGAGATGGCAGCCAAGTCGCCCCCTTGGTGCCACCAGTCTTGCTGTTCCCAGGCAGATGAGTGTGGCTGAGTGTCCATAGAGTCACCGACCCTGACTGAGTCCACCCTGCCTGAGCCCCGAACACCACGAGGGGACAGAGGAGGCTCAGAGCAGGACCTGCTCGCCATGTAGGAGAGAGGGCCGAGGGCTTGGGGGCCTCCCAGGGCTGAGATGCGCAGATGGACCCCCACCTTGGACAGTGGGGTAGAGAACTAACAGACCCTGTGTCCCCAGTGATGGGAGACAGATTTTCTGTGTCCTTTCAGACCCTACCTGGGAATGGGCTGCTAGGGGGGGCCTTTGATGAGAGGGGAGAGAAGGTGCCACCATGCACAGGCAGTCCCCCGATGACCTGGACCCAGGGTGGGGCAGCAGCAGCAGCAGAAGGTCCAGCAGAGCCTGAGCAGGAAGCCCCTGGGCTGCCCCACCTCCCCCAGTGAGACGGAGTCCTGGTCTAGTTCCTGCTGGCCTGGAGCTCTGGGGGAGCCTGAGAGGCAGACACAGGAAAGGCAGGAGCAGCAGCCTGGGCCTCAGCTCAGCCCAGGGATGGCCAAGGAGCTGAAGTG
>NW_011495054.1:13955739-13956515 GCF_000754665.1 Bison bison bison | reverse complement strand
TTCTCCAATGCATGAAAGTGAAAAGTGAAAGTGAAATCACTCAGTCGTGTCCGACTCTTAGCGACCCTATGCACTGCAGCCCACCAGGCTCCTCCGTCAATGGGGTTTTCCAGGCAAGAGTACTGGAGTGGGGTGCCATTGCCTTCTCCGAATAGATGCCTAAATTTAACTGAAAAAAATGTTGTGGTTCAGCCACTAAGTTGTGTCCGACTCTGACTCTATTTTATTTTGCATTGCCATGGTACTATTTCTAAAACATACTTTTCCTGGTAGATTCTGTTCTTTAAATAAGATTATTTTAAAGACTTTCTGACATGTATGGCATCTCCACTAAAGGATTTTCATGTCTTAGCAGGACGTTCTCTCTGTGAAACAGGGCAGGCTGAGTTATCAGAGCCATGGGGCGGTCTCAGATCTGAGATGAGACACAGGACATGACAAGGCAGATCAGTTGTTCTCAGGAATCTCAGACAGGACCATGGGGAGCAAACCTGACTTAGGCATGGTCCAGACAGAGCAGCAGTCATGGCCCCGGGGGCAGAGCCCCAGGACAGGGCCTGCTTTCCCAGCTCAGGGCCCCAGCAGCTTCTCCCGGGCTCACTGTGCATAAAGTCACTCCCACAGCAGCTGAACACAGACACTCCTCAGCCAGGAATCATTTCCCTGGTCTCAGGAAATGATTCCTGGAAGGGTTTCTCTTCCCTCCTGACTCCTGACTCAATGGGCACACGGGACGGAGTGTGAAGGTTCACGGGATAAATCAGCTGCTGGGTGGG
>NW_011495054.1:13955284-13955639 GCF_000754665.1 Bison bison bison | reverse complement strand
CTGGTGATGCTCCTGGCAGTTTTTATTGAGACTCTGAAGGGCTCTGAGCAGTGTGTGTCCCCAGGGATCCTGATACGTAATAGCTGTTAGGACCAACCATCCCAAATAGCAGGTTAGAGAAGGTAGAGGTCGAAGTGATTGGTTGGAAAAGAACGGTTGACTGTAGCTTGCCCTGCACTGGTGAGGTGTTACACTCTGGGTGTGTGAGATTCTAAACGAACCAAATGTGGTAATGGATTAGTGAAAATCTACAGTCATTCCTTAAAATCTGTGCATGAATTAAACTGACGGAAAATCGACGTTCTCTCTTAATTTTTCACTTACAAGGGTACAGTTCTGGAAAACTAATTATCAT
>NW_011495054.1:13954648-13955184 GCF_000754665.1 Bison bison bison | reverse complement strand
CCCCTGGGCTGCCCCACCTCCCCCAGTGAGACAGGAGTCCTGGTCTAGTTCCTGCTGGCCTGGAGCTCTGGGGGAGCCTGAGAGGTGGACACAGGAAAGGCAGGAGCAGCAGCCTGGGCCTCAGCTCAGCCCAGGGATGGCCAAGGAGCTAAACGTCCTGAATCAGACACAGCTGGACGCTGTCTCTCTGGTTCTGACCTGACCGTCATGGACTCTGTCCACCAGGACCTGCCTCTGGCATTCAGGTCCTTCTGCTCAACTTCAGATATTCATATAAAATACGGTTGCCGAAAGCAAAGCCTTGGTGAGGGGTCAGAATGAAGAAGAACTGAAAGGGTTTCCCAGACCAATTTCCTGGTGTGGGGCTCAGACCCCGGTTTTAAATCAAACAAACAACAGAAGTGTCTGCACTGGCAGAAGATGCTTCAGCCCAGGGAGGCCCGTGACTTGAGGGAGGGCAGGTTTTTGTCTCACTTCCCCCCTGGCCTGGAGCACTGTGGCATTACTACTACTATCCTCAGCAGATGCACAGAAAT
>NW_011495054.1:13953828-13954548 GCF_000754665.1 Bison bison bison | reverse complement strand
CTCTAAGAACAAGCCCCTGACAGGCTGAGGCTCTCGTCCCAGTTTCCCGTCTACCTGTGTCGCTCTGAGAAGCCCTGTTGCACCAGCCTGCACGGTCAGAGTCAGCCTCGTCCTCGGGCTGCAGCCCAGAGAAGAGCAGGAGCCCTACATTGGCCGAGGCATCTTTGGATCCAGAAAACCCACGGGGGACCCCAGAGCCTCGTTCTTACTGGAGTCTGAGTGGTAGGACCAGAGGACCGAGGAGGGCTCACTGGCTTCTGCTGGTTCCAGTAACAGCAGAGTGGCCGACACTGATGTCACTGCGCAGGGTGCAGGGAGCCACAGAGTCAGCTGTGGTCTGTGAGGGGACAGGGGTCTCCCCACACACAGGCCCTGATTGCTGGTCACAGGAGTCCAGGGCCTCAGGGCTGCGGTGTGGTCACTCACAGCAGCGCACCAGCTCTAGGGGAGAAGCTAGTCTGTCCTCAGAGAAACCATTAATAAACAGGGGTGGCCCGATGTACTTGCCACTTTTTAGAAGAAAGTTAACAATACAACCATTAAATTAAGATTCTCCCGAGATACCAAATGAAAATATTAGAAAACCACGTGAGTTATGATCAAACTTAAAATGATCACGTGTCTGTACAAGTCAGGGGGAACATCGTGGATTATTCTAGATTCACTTTCCCCTTATGCTCTTACATGGAGCAGAAGAACAGGAAGAGCAGGGGAGGGGCT
>NW_011495054.1:13952912-13953728 GCF_000754665.1 Bison bison bison | reverse complement strand
TCAGAGCTGAGTTGAGGGAACGTGCGTGACAGGGCAGGTCTGCTGACCTCGGACACTCAGAAGTGACGATAGGAAGATAGGCTGAGTTAAAGGAGGTCCAGGTAAGGCAGCAGTGACCGCCCTGGCCGGGAGGGGATGAGCTGGGGTCACACCTGAAGTCTGGAAACCTGAGGCTTCTCTGGTAGGAGGGCTAGAGAGGTTGCAAGGGAGGACAAGGCTGGTCAAGGAAGCCTGGAAACCGACCCATGACCTGATAGAGTGACGTTGGTCTGGAGGAGGAGGTCGCTGGTGAAGGGTTGTGGAGAGGAGCCCAGGATTGGGGAGGAAAGTCATGGATCAGAGGGGTGCTCTTAGGAAAGAGCAAGAGAGGAGCAGAAGAGGCTGCAGGGAGTGGGGGCGGTGCAAGGGGTTATTATGTATTCCTAGTGAATTCTTTTCTTATTATATGAACATATTGATGACAGTTTGGCTGAACTTCTGATTTCATATCTTTCATGTTACAAGTGTTAACATAAAGTATTAATAAAACGGGAAGGAACGAGTAAGGGAGCCACAAAAACTGACACAATATCAGTTTCCATGGTTCACTTCAAAATGTTGAAATTGCCAAATAACCCAACAGGGAACGTTTTTAAATGACACAGATGGTGACAGAGGGTCCTTGCCTGCATCCCTCTTCCACTGGGAACACCCGGGCGTTCTGTGGGCAATGGGGCAGCCTCTGCAGGGGTCTCTCATCCCCTGTCCAGGTATCCCTGGAGGCCGAGTTTCCTGAGGAAGTCATTCTACTTGTATGACCGTCCCTCTGTCCTCAAT
>NW_011495054.1:13951892-13952812 GCF_000754665.1 Bison bison bison | reverse complement strand
ACAGATTTGTGGAAATTCCACCCAATTTCCATCTTCTTTTGAAATTAAGATGTGAATAGTGTTTGGGGGGTTTTGTATTTTTATTGTGAATTGGGAGTGAATGTGTCATGGGATTGCAAACATTCAGACACGACTGAGCGACTGAACTGTGTCATGGGAAGTTAATGTGACTAGGCCCAATTTAAGACAATTCTCAGGGGTTATTTCACAATAATACACAAAGACATACTTCTGGAACGTTGATGTTCTTAAATATTTTGGGGAGGTTCTTGTTAACCACAGATTTTTGCCACCAACAAAAGGCCGTGGAGCTGTAGATGGGAAACTGCATTTCTAGAAAATTCCACTACTTGTGTCCCTCCCAGCAAATGAAATATTATTTGTCTGCAAGATCAAGTTCATGACGATGTACACCTCTTAGTGTGATTTGAATGACAAGAGTCCTAATGGCAGTGGAGGGGGTCTGAGTCTCCCTGTGGAGCCAAGCCTCCTTCCCAACAACAGGGGCAGAGAGGGGTCCCCTTGGAGAGATGGACACACCGGGCAGAGCTGGGAGGAGACACGTGGCCATGAACCACCAGACAGGAGACGGGCCCAGAGCCTCCCTCCCCATGGGGACCCTGACCTGTCCCAGCCCCTCCCTGCCTCTCCTGCCACTAAGCGCTGAGCCCTCTGAGCACAAGGGCAGATTTTGGTAGCACTTCCCCCATGGGCTACAACACTGTGGCACTGTAACTACCAGTTCCCAGACCACAGTAATAGTCGGCTTCTACCTCGGACTGGGCCCCCGAGATGGTGAGGGTGGATTTGTTTCCAGAGATGGAGCCAGAGAAGTGAGCAGGGACCCCAGAATATCGGCTGCTTGTGCTGTAGATAAGCAGTCGGGGAGCCTGGCCTGGGGTCTGCTGGTACCAGCTGGG
>NW_011495054.1:13949238-13951792 GCF_000754665.1 Bison bison bison | reverse complement strand
GGAACAGGGAGGGGTCGAGCTGGGGTCACCCCTGAGAGCCGGAAACCTGAGGCTTCTTGGGAAGGAAGGTTTAGAGAGGTTCAAGGAGGGGGATGAGGAAGTGAGTGTTTCAGGAAGATCTGGAAACTCGTTCATGACTTTCTAAGAGCATGAGCTTGGTCACCACTGTGGAGGCCAACAGTGTATATCTGTAGAAAGAGCGAGGCCCAGAATTGGGAGGAAAGTCATGAATGATGGGAGCGGGAGGGCAGGCTCTGAGCCAAAAGATGAGGAGGAGCAGGCGCAGGCTGAAGAGAGCTGGAGGGGTGCACGGGGTGGGCTCTGGGGGCTCCTCCCCTCCTCTGTTTCTGGGAAGAGGGTGGGGACTGATGACCACCTGACCCCTTCATCCTCCAATTCTGGGTGCTCAGCCCCGGGTGCAGCTTCAGTCCCAGGAGGAGGCCTGGGGTCGCGGCTCTGAGTCTGTCCCCTGAGAGGAAGCACCTGCTGTCACATCCAACTCAGTCCGCTGAGCCCGGGTGCAGACCCAGCTCAGGGGACCATGGGGGTGCGTTGAGGGGCTGCCAGTTCTGAGCAGGTGCACAGCGCCCCCTGGTGACGCACCCGGGGAACGTTCACGGCGGTGAGAGTGGGAGCAAGGTGCCGCTCAGTTACTTGGTTCTCAATCCTGTCTGACCCTTTTGCGACCCCGTGGACTCTAGCCCACCAGGCTCATCTGTCCATGGGATTCTCCAGGCAAGAACACTGGAGAGGGTGCCGTTTCTTGCTCCAGAGGATCTTCCCACCCCAAGGACAGAACCCACATCTCTTATGTCCGTTGCATTGGCACCGGGTTCTTTACCTCTAGCGACACCTGGGAAGCCTTATGAGAGGAAGCAGGGGCGCTCTTTTTTCCTGTCACCAAACACTCTTTCAATTAACAAATGAATGAATTGAGTAGCAATAAGTATTACATGTCTTTGATAGTGTACACATACTTGTTTTTTATTTCTCCTATTGTATTTTCAGGTGATTCTTACTACTTTTTCTCCTTTTCCTACATCTGTCTCCTTTTCCTTAGGACCCAAGAGTGTTTGTATTTGCTCATCAAATAGATTTGATGATTTGTCCCTAGAATCATCTGTCACCTGATCTCATCATCTCAGGCATCTCACCAGTGATGTCTATGCTGTCTCATTTCCCTTCATTATTAGGTTCCTGGTTCTTGATAGAAGTGACGATTTTTACTGGATCCTGGACTGTGTGGAAATTGCTTAAATAAACTCTGGGTTCTATTTCTTTTTCCTTTAACAGGAGATGCTTCTGTGGTGGAAGCTCAGGGATGTGCATTCGCTGCCCAGTGACCCAGCAAGGGCGGTACTGACCCCCCTGCTCTGTGTGGCTGACTCTGACCTGGGAACTGGGGGCAACTGCTGTCAGCAGCTCCTTTATCCAGGGGCGTGTGACCACCCCTTGTGTGCCGCTGCCCTAGGGAGGGGAGTCCAGCTGAGGGGGCAGCTGAGCTGAAGTCAGGGGACACCCAGACGGCTGGGTTCTGTGGACTCAGGGACTCCAGGAAAGGAGGGACAGACATCTTGCCCTGGCAGCCCCATGGCTGTGGGGGAAATAGGTTTTTGTCTCCTTCTCTCTGGGCTGAAGCACTGTGCAAACTTTCAAGCTGTCAGCCCATGAGAAACAGTAGTAATCAGTATCCTTCAGCATGAACTGAGGTGGTCAGAGAGGCTGTTGCCAGACTTGGAGCCAGAGAATCAATCTGGGAGGCCTGAGGGTCGTTTGCTATTTTCACAGGTCAGGAGTCTAGGGGCCTTTCCTGGGAGCTGTTGGTACCAGCTGACATAAAGACCCCCAGGGTTGCTGCTCCTTCCAGTGAAGGAGAGGGTAACCCTCTGACCCAAAGTCCGGAACATGGAGGGCGGCTGAGTCAGCATAGCCTGGGCCCAGGATCCTGGAAGGGGGAGAGACAGACATGGTGACTCTGGGGTCCTGACAGGAGAGCAGGGAGCAGGGCCTGTGAGTCTTCCCAGGCCCTTCCCCAGTCCCCCCATCCAGTCACCTGTGAAGAGAACGACCAGGGTGAGGAGCAGAGGGGACCAGGCCATGGTGGACACAGTCAGGGTATCCTGCCTTCTGTAGCCTCACCGCTGAGCAGAGTGTCCCCACACCGCTCCTTCCCCTCTTCATACCCTGAGAGGGGGAGGGTCCTTTCATGCAAAGGATCCCGTGCGTCACACTGACCCTCCCAGGCCCTGGGCCAGGTCTCTATGCCTGACGGTGGCCAGAGAGTTGTCAGGGGTAGGGCTCTGTGGGTCTCAGGAATGGGAGTCACAGCTGGGAGCCCTGAGCAGAGGCCACCAGGCCTTGTCAGGGAGCTCTGTCGGGGGGCCCAGCTCTGCCTCCCACCACCCAGCTTCAGAAATGGACCCCGAGCGCCCCCCACCCCTTGTCCAGGCCCAGACACACATCCTGTGACCTGGAGAGCAAAGCCCTCAAGGACAGATCCTGCCTCCTGCTCTGTGCACTGTCCCCTCTTTAGCACCAGGCCAGGTGCCCCTTC
>NW_011495054.1:13948275-13949138 GCF_000754665.1 Bison bison bison | reverse complement strand
TGAATTTTAAGGCAATTCTCAGCGGGTAATTTCACAGAAATAGATGTCAATATACTTCTGGAAATTTCATGTTTCTAGTAATTTGGGGTGGGAGGTGCCTTGTGTTAACCATGTATTCCTGCCACCACAAAAGCTTGTGATTCAGGAGCTCTATTTGGGAAACTGGGATTTCTAGAAAATCCCAGTACTGGGGTGCCCCTTCAGGCAAATGAAATATTAATTTGTCTGCAAGATCAAGTTCATGATAGTGTATATCTCTTGGTGTGATTTGAGTAACAAGGGTCTTACTGGTAGTTGTCGGGGGTCTGAGCCTCACTGTGGAGTCAAGCCTCATTCCCAAAAACATGGGCAGAGAGGGGTCCCCTTGGAGAGATGGACACACCCTGGGAGAGACGGGAGGAGACACGCGCCCATGAACCACCAGACAGGAGACGGGCCCAGAGCCTCCCTCCCATGTGGGTGCTGACCACTCCCGCCCGGGCTCTGCCTCTCCTGCCACTAAGCGCTGAGCTCTCTGAGCACAAGGGCAGGTGTTTGTAGTTCCTCACCGTGGGGTTACATCACTGTGGGATTTTAACTACTAGCTCCCAGAGCACAGTGATAGTTGGCTTTGTCCTCGGACTGGTCTCCTGTGATGGTGAGGGCAGATCTGCTCCCAGAGGAGGAGCCAGAGAAGTTACCAGGGACCCCAGAGGGACGGGTGTTGGTGTTGTAGTTGACAGTTCCGGGAGGCTGCACTGGGGTCTGCTGGAACCAGCTGGGTGGTTACCTGTAGTGACCGACCCAGAGCTCAGTCCACAGGTGAGGGTGACCGTGCCTCCTGGACACACTGACCGTGACGGCTTCTGGGCCACTGCTGCCCT
>NW_011495054.1:13947572-13948175 GCF_000754665.1 Bison bison bison | reverse complement strand
CCCCGCATCCAGTCACCTGTGCAGAGAGCGACCAGGGTGAGGAATAGAGGGGACCAGGCCATGGTGGACACGGTCAGGGCGTTCTGCTTTCTGTGGCCCCACAGCTGAGCAGAGCGTCCCCACACCGCTTCTTCCCCTCTTCATACCCTGAGAGGAGGCGTGGCCTTTCATGCAAATAACTGTCCTCCCTGCCCCGCCCCCCACAATGCTCTGATCACCTCTGGGACCTGGGTCAGCTTCCTGTGCCTGAGGGAGACTGGTGGCTTATCAGGGGTGGAGTTGTTTGGGTGTTTGCCTTGGGATGTCACAGCTGGAAATCCTTCGCAAAAGGCGCCAGGAAGTACCAGGGGGCTGCTCTCTGCTCTCACCCCTCAAGACACTCAGGAAAGGCCTGGAGCGCCCCCTGGAGTCCAGGTCCAGACACACACCCTGTGACCTGGTCATCAGTCTACTTTCCCAAAACTGGTTTTGAAATTGCACAGTTCAGGAAGTGTTTGGCTGGAAAAGAACAGCCAACTGGAGTTCACCCTATAGTGCATGTGCGTGTTACACTGTGGATGTGCGACTTTGAGATTTTAAATGAATAAATATATATGTGCATAG
>NW_011495054.1:13945824-13947472 GCF_000754665.1 Bison bison bison | reverse complement strand
AGGGGACAGAGGAGGCTCAGAGCAGGACCTGCTCGCCGTGTAGGAGAGAATGCCGAGGGCTTGGGGGCCTCCCAGGGCTGAGATGCACTGACGGACCCCCACCTTGGACAATGGGATAGAGAACTAACAGACCCTGTGTCCCCAGTGATGGGAGACCGATTTTCTGTGTCCTTTGAGACCCTACCTGGGAATGGGCTGCTGGAGGGACTTTGAGGACAGAGGGGAGAGAAGGCGCCACCATGCACAGGCAGTCCCCCCGATGACCTGGACCCAGGGTGGGGCAGCAGCAGCAGCAGAAGGTCCAGCCGAGCCTGAGCAGGAAGCCCCTGGGCTGCCCCACCTTCCCCAGTAAAATGGAGTCCTGGTTTAGTTCCTGCTGGCCTGGAGCTCTGGGGGAGCCTGAGAGGTGGTTACAGGAAAGGCAGGAGCAGCAGCCTGGGCCTCAGCTCAGCCCAGGGATGGCCAAGGAGCTGAAGTGTCCTGAATCAGACACAGCTGGACGCTGTCTCTCTGGTTCTGACCTGACCGTCATGGACTCTGTCCACCAGGACCTGCCTCTGGCATTCAGGGCCTTCTGCTCAACTTCAGATATTCATATAAAATGTGGTTGCCGAAAGCAAAGCTTTGGTGAGGGGGCAGAATGAAGCAGAACTAAAAGGATTTCCTGACCAATTTCCTGGTGTGGGGCTCAGACCCCCATTTTAAAACAAACAAACCACAGAAGTGTCTGCACTGGCAGAAGATGCTTCAGCCCCACGAGGCCCATGACTTGGGGGAGAGCAGGTTTTTGTCTCACTTCCCCCCTGGCCTGGAGCACTGTGCCATTACTGCTACTGCTGTCATAAGATGCACAGAAATAATCCGCCTCGTCCTCGGCCTGGAGCGAGCTGATGGTCAGGGTGGCTGTGTTCCCAGACCTGGAGCCGGAGAATCGGTCGGGGACCCCAGAGGCTCGACTGGTCGCACCATAGATGAGGGTTCTGGGGGCCGATCCTGGGATCTGTTGGTACCAGCCCACACCATATCTACCGATGTTGTTGCTGCTTCCAGAGCAGGTGATGGAGACCCTCTGGCCCAGGGAGCCGGACACGGAGGACAGCTGAGTCAGCACAGCCTGGGCCCAGGATCCTAGAAGGGAGAGAGACAGAGATGGTGAGTCTGGGGTCCAGACACGATAGCGGGGAGCACAGCATGTGTGTCTTTCCAAGACCTCTCCCCTGGCCCCGCATCCAGTCACCTGTGCAGAGAGCGACCAGGGTGAGGAGCAGAGGGGACCAGGCCATGGTGGACATGGTCAGGGCGTCCCGCCGTCTGTGGCCCCACAGCTGAGCAGAGCATCCCCACACCACTCCTTCCCCTCTTCATACCCTGAGAGGGGGCGGGGCCTTTCATGCAAATGACCGTCCTCCCTGGCCCCCCCCCAATGCTCTGATGACACTGGGGCCTGGGTCAGCTTCCTGTGCCTGAGGGAGACCAGTGGGTGATCAGAGGAGGGGGTTGTGTGGGCATTGGGGGTTGGAGGTCACAGCTGGGAACCCTGAGCAGAAAGCACCAGGAAGAACCAGGGGACTCATCTCAGATCTCATAGCTGCAGACCCACAGGAATGGCTTGGAACGCCCCCTGGTGTCCTGGCCCAGACATACATCC
>NW_011495054.1:13945250-13945724 GCF_000754665.1 Bison bison bison | reverse complement strand
GAGTGGGGTGCCATTGCCTTTTCCAAAGTTAACAATACAACCATTAATTTAAGATTCTCCAGAGATACCAAATGAAAATATTAGAAAACCACGTGAGATATGATCAGAACTTAAAATGATCACGTGTCTGTACAAGTCAGTGGGAACGTTGTGGACTATTCTAGATTCACTTTCCCCTTACGCTCTTACATGGAGCAGAAGAACAGGAAGAGCAGGGAAGGGGCTTCCGGGGGAAATTTGTGCAGTAAGTTGTGAAGTGTGGCCACAACATTCTTATTCTCACCACGTGAAACGAAATATGACTTTATGTCCATTTCTGAGCTGCTGCTACAGTGTCCACCTCCCACAATGTGCAGTAATTGTGTTCCTTTCTCAGTAGCTGTGTGTGAGGCCCGATTCCACCAGCCAAAGGTCCAAACTGCTTGATTTGGAGCCTATTAAGCAAGGTTCCTCTGACACAGTGGAAAATATGTC
>NW_011495054.1:13944526-13945150 GCF_000754665.1 Bison bison bison | reverse complement strand
CCAAATAACCCAACAGGGAACGTTTTTAAATGACACAGATGGTGACAGAGGGTCCTTGCCTGCATCCCTCTTCCACTGGGAACACCCGGGCGTTCTGTGCGCAATGGGGCAGCCTCTGCAGGGGTCTCTCATCCCCTGTCCAGGTATTCCTGGAGGCCAAGTTTCCTGAAGGAAGTTCATTTTTGTTGTATGACCGTCCCTCTGTCCTCAGTTGGATTTCAGGTCTGGGCACTGACCCAACAACAGAGCAGCGGGAACTGAGAGGCAAGCCTGTGGCTCTGAGCTGAGAGCTGCCGTGTCCCCTGGGGGCCCAGGTGCAGGACATCACCCTCCAGTGAGGACCCTGCTGCCCACGTGGGCAAGAGCCAAGGGAGGAGGTGCCAGCCTGCCTGGCCAGGACCCTCGGCTCTCAGAACCAGGCCCACAGCGCCCCCTGCTGGACTCAGACCTCCTCCTCGCCCACTTCACACCACAGCCTCCTGGAAGGGCTTTCTCAAACTTGCAGCTGGGTCTTCCTGATGTCACCGCCCAGGGCAGTAGAATGAGTCGCCTTCATCTAGTTTGGGCCTGGTCATTGATTTTTCCAGGTACCTAATGAGAGATCCAACCAGTCCATCCTAAAGG
>NW_011495054.1:13943959-13944426 GCF_000754665.1 Bison bison bison | reverse complement strand
AAAGTCAATTGGTGGCAGCTTGGGGGTCTCATTTGAATTCTGTTCCTGGTCCACACAGGGCCGTTATCTGACCATGTCCTCCCATGGCCGAGGGAGAAGGACCTCTTTGGGGTCCCTTGTTTAAGAACATGAAACCCATTCAGCAGGGTTCCTCCTTTTGAGCAAAGGACCTCCCCATCCTCATGGCCAAATGCCAGCAAAGTGGAGGTGAGGTTCCATTTCCACTTGAGAATGTTGGAACAATTCGGACGAAACATTGTCCCCTTGGCACACCGAATCCATGTACAAAGCACATCCGACCTGTCAAGTAGCTCCAAAGGGTTCCGATTCTGCTCAGCTCTGAGGGACAGAGGCTCAGTGGGAGACTTGAAGGAGACAAGCCCTGAGGGAGGCTGATCGAGGGAAGCTCTGAGGGAAAGCTGAGGAGGGAGGCTCTGAGGAAGCTCACAGTGAGGGGGAGTCTGAGG
>NW_011495054.1:13943436-13943859 GCF_000754665.1 Bison bison bison | reverse complement strand
TTTTCTGGACTCACCTTAGGGAGTGGCTGCAGTCTGATACCTGTTGAAAGTGAAAGTCATTCAGTTGTGTCCGACTCTCTGTGATCCCATGGACTATACAGTCCGTGGAATCAATCATGGCCAGAATGCTCAAGTAGGTAGCTGTTCCCTTCACTGGGGGATCTTCCCAACGCAGTGGTTGCACCCCGGTCTCCCATATTGCAGGCATATTCTTTACCGGCTGAGCCACAAGGGAAACCCTGAGCCACAAGGAAGCCTAAAAGCTTGAAAAGTGAAAGTACCAGTGAAAGTCGTGCCCGACTGTTTGTGACCCCAAGGACTGTACAGTCCAAGGAACTCTCCAGGCCAGAATACTGGAGTGGGTAGCCTTTCCCTTCTCCAGGGGATCTGCCCAACCCAGGGATCAAACCCAGGTCTCCCACA
>NW_011495054.1:13943013-13943336 GCF_000754665.1 Bison bison bison | reverse complement strand
GAAAAGTGAAAGTGAAATCACTCAGTCGTGTCCGACTCTTAGCGACCCTATGGACTGCAGCCCACCAGGCTCCTCCCGTCAATGGGGTTTTCCAGGCAAGAGTACTGGAGTGGGGTGCCATTGCCTTCTCCGAATAGATGCCTAAATTTAACTGAAAAAAATGTTGTGGTTCAGTCACTAAGTTGTGTCCGACTCTGACTCTATTTTATTTTGCATTGCCATGGTACTATTTCTAAAACATACTTTTCCTTGTAGATTCTGTTCTTTAAATAAGATCATTTTAAAGCCTTTCTGACAAGCATCTCCACTAAAGGATTTTCATG
>NW_011495054.1:13942529-13942913 GCF_000754665.1 Bison bison bison | reverse complement strand
GGTCGGGGACCCCCGAGGGTCGACTGCTACTACCATAGATGATGGTTCTGAGGCCCGATCCTGGGACCTGTTGGTACCAGCCCACACCATATCTACCGATGTTGCTGCTGCTTCCAGAGCAGGTGATGGAGACCCTCTGGCCCAGGGAGCCGGACACGGAGGACGGCTGAGTCAGCACAGCCTGGGCCCAGGATCCTGGAAGGGAGGGAGACAGAGATGGTGACTCGGGGGTCCAGACACGAGAGGAAGGAGCAGGGCCTGTGAGTCTTCCCAGGGCCCTTCCCCTGTCCCCCCATCCAGTCACCTGTGCAGAGAGCGACCAGGGTGAGGAGCAGAGGGGACCAGGCCATGGTGGACATGGTCAGGGCGTCCCGCCGTCTGTGG
>NW_011495054.1:13941989-13942429 GCF_000754665.1 Bison bison bison | reverse complement strand
CAGGGTGGCTGTGTTCCCAGACCTGGAGCCGGAAAATCGGTCGGGGACCCCCGAGGCTCGACTGGTCCCACCATAGATGAGGGTTCTGGGGGCCGATCCTGGGATCTGTTGGTACCAGCCCACATAACCACGCCCAACGTTGCTGCTGCTTCCAGAGCAGGTGATGGAGACCCTCTGGCCCAGGGACCCGGACACGGAGGATGGCTGAGTCAGCACAGCCTGGGCCCAGGATGCTGGAAGGGCGAGAGACAGAGATGGTGACTCGGGGGTCAAGACATGAGAGCAGGGAGCAGGGCCCGTGTGTCTTCCCAGGGCCCTTCCCCTGTTCCCCCATCCAGTCACCTGTGCAGAGAGCGACCAGGGTGAGGGGCAGAGGGGACCAGGCCATGGTGGACATATCAGGGCGTCCTGCCTTCTGTAGCCTCACAGCTGAGCAGAGT
>NW_011495054.1:13935767-13941889 GCF_000754665.1 Bison bison bison | reverse complement strand
TGTGTGACCCCATAGACGGCAGCCCACCAGGATCCCCCGTCCCTGGGATTCTCCAGGCAAGAACACTGGAGTGGGTTGCCATTTCCTTCTCCAATGCATGAAAGTGAAAAGTGAAAGTGAAATCACTCAGTCGTGTCCGACTCTTAGCGACCCTATGGACTGCAGCCCACCAGGCTCCTCCGTCAATGGGGTTTTCCAGGCAAGAGTACTGGAGTGGGGTGCCATTGCCTTCTCCGAATAGATGCCTAAATTTAACTGAAAAAAATGTTGTGGTTCAGTCACTAAGTTGTGTCCGACTCTGACTCTATTTTATTTTGCATTGCCATGGTACTATTTCTAAAACATAATGTTCCTTGTAGATTCTGTTCTTTAAATAAGATCATTTTAAAGACTTTCTGACAAGCATCTCCACTAAAGGATTTTCATGTCTTAGCAGGACGTTCTCTCTGTGAAACAGGGCAGGCTGAGTTATCAGAGCCATGGGTTGGTCTCAGATCTGAGATGAGACACAGGGCATAACAAGGCAGATCAGCTGTTCTCAGGAATCTCAGACGGGACACATGCATACATGGTCAGACAGAGCAGCAGTCACGGCCCCAGGGGCAGAGCCCCAGGACAGGGCCTGCTTTCCCAGCCCAGGGCTCCAGCAGCTTCTCCTGGGCTCACTGTGCATAAAGTCAGTCCCACAGCAGCTGAGCACAGACACTCCTCAGCCAGGAAATCATTTCCCAGGTGTCAGGACCAGGGTTTCTCTCCCCTCCTGAATCCTGACTCGATGGGCACACGAGACAGAGTGTGAACGTTCACGGGATAAATCAGCTGCTGGGTGGGTATCACTGGATCCCCTGGGAAATGAGGGGGAACCAGGGGTGGAACAGGGAGGGGTCGAGCTGGGGTCACACCTGAGAGCCGGAAACCTGAGGCTTCTCGGGAAGCAAGGGTTAGAGAGGTTCAAGGAGGGGGATGAGGAAGTGAGTGTTTCAGGAAGATCTGGAAACTCGTTCATGACTTTCTAAGAGCATGAGCTTGGTCATCACTGTGGAGGCCAACAGTGTATGTTGTAGAAAGAGCGAGGCCCAGAATTGGGAGGAAAGTCACGAATGAGGGGAGCGGGAGGGCAGGCTCTGAGCAAAGAGATGAGGAGGAGCGGGCGCAGGCTGAGGAGAGCTGGAGGGGTTCACCGAGTGGGCTCTAGGGGCTCCTTCCCTCCTCTCTTTCTGGAAAGAGGGTGGGGACTGATGACTACCTGACCCCTTCATCCTCCAATTCTGGGTGTTCAGCCCCGGGTGCAGCTTCAGTCCCAGGAGGAGGCCTGGGGGCCGCGGCTCTGAGTCTGTCCCCTGAGAGGAAGCACCTGCTCTCACATCCAACTCAGTCCGCTGAGCCCGGGTGCAGGGCCAGCTCAGGGGACCGTGGGGGTGCGTTGAGGGGCTGCCAGTTCTGAGCAGGTGCACAGCGCCCCCTGGTGACGCACCCGGGGAACGTTCTCGGCGCTGAGAGTGGGAGCAAGGTGCCGCTCAGTTACTTGGTTCTCAATCCTGTCTGACTCCTTTGCGACCCCGTGGACTCTAGCCCACAAGGCTCATCTGTCCATGGGATTCTCCAGGCAAGAACACTGGAGAGGGTTGCCGTTTCTTGCTCCAGAGGATCTTCCCACCCCAGGGACAGAACCCACTTCTCTTATGTCCCTTGCATTGGCAGGCGGGTTCTTTACCTCTAGCGACACCTGGGAAGCCTTATGAGAGGAAGCAGGGGCGCTCTTTTTTCCTGTCACCAAACACTCTTTCAATAAACAAATGAATGAATTGAATAGCAATAAGTATTACATGTCTTTGATAGTGTGCAGATACTTCTGTTTTATTTCTCCTATTGTATTTTCAGGTGATTCTGACTACTTTTTCTCCTTTTCCTACATTTATCTCCTTTTCCTTAGGACCCAAGAGTGTTTGTACTTGCTCATCAAATAGATTTGATGATTTGTCCCTAAAAACATCTGTCACCTGATTTAATCATCTCAGGCATCTCACCAGTGATGTCTATGCCGTCTCACTTCCCTTCATTATTTAGTTTCCTGGTTCTTGATAGAAGTGACGATTTTTACTGGATCCTGGACTGTGTGGAAATTGCTTGTAGAAACTCTGGGTTCCATTTCCTTTTCCTTTAACAGAAAATGCTTCTGTGGTGGAAGCTCAGGGATGTGCGTTCACTGCCCAGTGACCCAGCAAGGGCGCACTGACTCCCCTGCTCCGTGCTGCCGACTCCGACCTGGGAGCCGGGGGCAATTGCTGTGAGCAGCTCCTTCATCCAGGGGCGTGTGACCACCCCATGTGTGCCGCTGGCCTAGGGAGGGGAGTCAAGCTGAGGGGGCAGCTGTGCTGCAGTCAGGGGACACTCAGTCTGCTGGGTTCCGTGGTCTCAGGGACTCCAGGAAAGGAGGGGCAAACACCTTGCCCTGGGAGCCCCATGGCTGTGGGGGAAGCAGGTTTTTGTCTCCTTCTCTCTGGCCTGAAGCACTGTGCAAACTTTCAAGCCATCAGCCCATGAGAAACAGTAATAATCAGTATCGTTCAGCATGAACTGAGGTGGTCAGAGAGGCTGAGTTGCCAGGCTTGGAGCCAGAGAATCAATCTGGGACCCCTGAGGGTCGTTTGCTATTTTCCTATGTCCGGACTCTAGGGGCCTTTCCTGGGAGCTGTTGGTACCAGCTCACATAAAGACCCCCAGTGTTGCTGCTCCTTCCAGTGCAGGAGAGGGTAACCCTCTGACCCAAAGTCCCGAACATGGAGGGCGGCTGAGTCAGCATAGCCTGGGCCCAGGATCCTGGAAGGGGGAGAGACAGACATGGTGACTCTGGGGTCCTGACAGGAGAGCAGGGAGCAGGGCCTGTGAGTCTTCCCAGGGCCCTTCCCCTGTCCCCACATCCAGTCACCTGTGAAGAGAGCGACCAGGGTGAGGAGCAGAGGGGACCAGGCCATGGTGGACACAGTCAGGGCGTCCTGCCTTCTGTAGCCTCACAGCTGAGCAGAGTGTCCCCACACCACTCCTTCCCCTCTTCATACCCTGAGAGGGGGAGGGTCCTTTCATGCAAAGGATCCCGTGCATCACACTGACCCTCCCAGGCCCTGGGCCAGGTCTCTATGCCTGACGGTGGCCAGAGAGTTGTCAGGGGTAGGGCTCTGTGGGTCTCAGGAGTGGGAGTCACAGCTGGGAGCCCTGAGCAGAGGCCACCAGGCCTTGTCAGGGAGCTCTGTCGGGGGGCCCAGCTCTGCCTCCCACCACCCAGCTTCAGAAATGGACCCCGAGCGCCCCCCACCCCTTGTCCAGGCCCAGACACACATCCTGTGACCTGGAGAGCAGAGCCCTCAAGGACAGATCCTGCCTCCTGCTCTGTGCACTGTCCCCTCTTTAGCACCAGGCCAGGTGCCCCTTCTATGTCCCCCTGAGCTCAGGGCCATCATGGGCTCCCCTCAAATCCTCAGGATGAATCTGTCCAGGGCTTCCATGACTGCTCAGGGGTCAGGACCGAGGGGCATCTGAGACACAAATTCCTCTCAGATCAGGATCAGGTCAGGGCAGTGCCGGCCCCGGAGCGGGAAGGTGGGTCTCCTTCTGTGCAGGACAGCAGGGTCCCTCCTCTGTGGGCCTCCTCCCTGGTGGGCAGAGCCCTCCTTCCTCTGTGCGTCCCCTCAGCCCTGAGGAAGAGGGGGCAGTTCTCTGAAGAGAGGGTGAAGGTGTGGAGAGAGGCCTGAGGTGGGACTCAGCATTCCTAAATGCCTGCATCTTTACTGTGTGTTTGAACAAAAGAGCCTCTTGATGAAAGCAAAAGAGGAGAGTGAAAAAGTTGGATTAAAACCCAACATTTAGAAAACTAAGGTCATGGCATCTGGTCCCATCACTTCATGGCAAATAGATGGGGAAACAGTGGAAACTGACAGACTTCACGTTTGGGCTCCAAATCACTGCAGATGGTGACTGCAGCCATGAAATTAAAAGACGCTTGCTCCTTGGAAGAAAAGCTATGACCAACCTAGACAGCATATTAAAAAGCAGATACATGACTTTGCCAACAAAGGTCTGTCTAGTCAAAGCTATGGTTTTTCCAGTAGTCATGGAAAAGTTGAGAGGTGGACTATAAAGACAGCTGAGCACCAAAGAAATGATGCTTTTGAACTCTGGTGTTGGAGGAGACTTTTGAGAGTCCCTTGGACTGCAAGGAGATTCAACCAGTCCATCCTAAAGGAAATCAGTCCTGAATATTCATTGGATGGACTGATACTGAAGCTGAAGCTCCAATACTTTGGCCACCTGATGCAAAGAACTGATTCATTTGAAAAGACCCTGATGCTGGGAAAGATTGAGGAAAGGAAGAAAAGCAGATGACAGAGGATGAGATGGTTGGATGGCATCTCCAACTCAATGGACATGAGTTTGAGTAAACTCCAGGAGTTGGTGATGGACAGGGAAGCCTGGCGTGCTGCAGTCCATGGGGTCGCAAAGAGTCGGACATGACTGAGCTACTGAACTGAACAGAACTTACTGTGTGTGAAGCCTTCCACACGCTGGACCCTGTCCCATGGCCTGTCTTATGAAGTGGCCCCTCCTGGGCGTCTGTCCTGCAGGCACAGGGCACCGGCTGCAGGGAGCAGGCCTGGTGATGCTCCTGGCAGTTTTTATTGAGACTCTGAAGGGCTCTGAGCAGCGTGTGTCCCCAGGGATCCTGATACATAATAGCTGTTAGGACCAACCATCCCAAATAGCAGGTTAGAGAAGGTAGAGGTCGAAGTGATTGGTTGGAAAAGAACAGTTAACTGTAGCTTGCCCTGCACTGGTGAGGTGTTACACTCTGGGTGTGTGAGATTTTAAACGAACTAAATGTGGTAATGGATTAGTGAAAATCTACAGTCATTCCTTAAAATCTGTGCATGAATTAAACTGACGGAAAATCGACGTTCTCTCTTAATTTTTCACTTACAAGGGTACAGTTCTGGAAAACTAATTATCATTGTAAGTTCTTTTTTATTAAAAAGTTCTTTTTAATTGACTTCATAGGTATCCTAGGAAATTTTAAATATTATCCAGTAAAAATATTTCTACAAAGATATTTGCATTCCTAACTTGTTTGGAGTTTAAGTGAGGCAGGGCTAGAACCAGCTCTTTCTGCCACATTTTGCCTCTCCACTGGGGAGTGCTTATCTCTGAGCAGCCTGTGAAAACAGGGCAGGCTGAGGTATGGGAGCCATAGGTCAGCTCAGAGCTGACTTGAGGGAACGTGCGTGACAGGTCAGGTCTGCTGACCTTGGACACTCAGAAGTGACTATAGGAAGATAGGCTGAGTTAAAGGAGGTCCAGGTAAGGTAGCAGTGACCGCCCTGGCCGGGAGGGGATGAGCTGGGGTCACACCTGAAGTCTGGAGACCTGAGGCTTCTCTGGTAGGAGGGCTAGAGAGGTTGCAAGGGAGGACAAGGAAGTGAGCGTCTGGTCAAGGAAGCCTGGAAACTGACCCATGACCTGATAGAGTGACGTTGGTCTGGAGGAGGAGGTCGCTGGTGAAGGGTTGTAGAGAGGAGCCCAGATTGGGGAGGAAAGTCATGGATCAGAGGGGTGCTCTTAGGAAAGAGCAAGAGAGGAGTAGCAGAGGCTGCGGGGAGAGGGAGGGGTGCAAGGGGTGTGCTTGGGGGCCGCTCCCCTCCTCTGCTCCTGGGAAAGAGGGTGGGGCCTGATGATGGCCCTGAGCCCATCAGACTCCAGGTGTGACTCCTGGGCCCCGTGTGCAGCTTCACTCCCAGCAGGGGGCCAGGGGGTCGGTGCTCTGGGTTTGTCGCCTGAAAGGAAGCACCTGCTGTCACGACCAGCTCAGTCCAGTGAGCCCTGGTGCAGGGTCAGGGGACCACTGGGTGTGTTCGGGTTCAGCCAGTTCTGAGCAGGTCCACAGCACCCCCTGGTGATGCGCTCGTGGAATGGTCACGGTGAGGAAAGTGAGGAAGGAAGGGCTGCCCTATATTCTTCCATTGCAAGGACTGATGCGGAAGCTGAAACTTCAGTACTTTGGCCACCTCATGCGAAGAGTTGACTCATTGGAAAAGACTCTGATGCTGGGAGGGATTGGGGGCAGGAGGAGAAGG
>NW_011495054.1:13935268-13935667 GCF_000754665.1 Bison bison bison | reverse complement strand
CTGGCTAAAATTGGACCAAATGGACAGCGCCCCTGGATGAAGACATCGCCCAAAGTTGGCAGTGCATTACTGAACTAACTGCTGCATAACAAATTACCCCAAACTAACAGCTTAAAATCTCAAAATTTTTGAGATCTTTATGTCACACGAGTGTATGTTCCTTGGTTCTTTGTCTCCTCACAACAAAGATTTGGAGCGATAGAGATTAAAGCCCTCGGCGTGTCACAGCTCTTGGGTCTTAGACAAACTGTGTTGTAGCTCTTAGGAAAATCAGTGTTACAGCTCTATTTTATTTAGAAGATAGCAGGAGAATCCATCCTTTTTTTTTTTTTTTTTGCGACTCAACTGAACTGATTTTATTTTTTATTTATTTATTTTTTATTCTTTATTTTATTTTTT
>NW_011495054.1:13934635-13935168 GCF_000754665.1 Bison bison bison | reverse complement strand
GACTTGAGGGAACGTGCGTGACAGGTCAGGTCTGCTGACCTCGGACACTCAGAAGTGACGATAGGAAGATAGGCTGAGTTAAAGGAGGTCCAGGTAAGGCAGCAGTGACCGCCCTGGCCGGGAGGGGATGAGCTGGGGTCACACCTGAAGTCTGGAGACCTGAGGCTTCTCTGGTAGGAGGGCTAGAGAGGTTGCAAGGGAGGACAAGGCTGGTCAAGGAAGCCTGGAAACCGACCCATGACCTGATAGAGTGACGTTGGTCTGGAGGAGGAGGTCGCTGGTGAAGGGTTGTAAAGAGGAGCCCAGATTGGGGAGGAAAGTCATGGATCAGAGGGGTGCTCTTAGGAAAGAGCAAGAGAGGAGCAGAAGAGGCTGCAGGGAGTGGGAGCGGTGCAAGGGGTTATTATGTATTCCTAGTGAATTCTTTTATTATATGAACATATTGATGACAGTTTGGCTGAACTTCTGATTTCATATCTTTCATGTTACAAGTGTTAACATAAAGTATTAATAAAACGGGAAGGAACGAGTAA
>NW_011495054.1:13933392-13933969 GCF_000754665.1 Bison bison bison | reverse complement strand
AGGTCTGGGCACTGACCCCACGACAGAGCAGCAGGAACTGAGAGGCAAGCCTGTGGCTCTGAGCTGAGACCTGCCATGTCCCCTGGGGGCCCAGGTGCAGGATGTCACCCTCCAGTGAGGACCCTGCTGCCCACGTGGTCAAGAGCCAAGGAGGAAGGTGCCAGCCTGCCTGGCCAGGACCCTGGGTTCTCAGGACCAGACCCACAGCGCCCCGTGCTGGACTCAGACCTCCTCCTCCCCTACTTCACACCACAGCCTCCTGGAAGGGCTTTCTCTCACTTGCAGCTGGGTCTCCCTGATGTCACCGCCCAGGGCAATAGAAGGAGTCGCCTTCCTCTAGTTTGGGCCTGGTCATTGATTTTTCCAGGTACCTAATGAGAGATCCAACCAGTCCATCCTAAAGGAGACCAGTCCTGGGTGTTCACTGAAAGGACTGATGCTGAAGCTGAAACTCCAATACTTTGGCCACCTCATGTGAAGAGTTGACTCATTGGAAAAGACCCTGATGCTGGGAAGGACTGGGGAGAAGGAGAAGGGGACGACAGAGGGTGAGATGGCTGGATGGCATCACCGACTA
>NW_011495054.1:13929215-13933292 GCF_000754665.1 Bison bison bison | reverse complement strand
GGAGCCACAAAAACTGACACAATATCAGTTTCCATGGTTCACTTCAAAATGTTGAAATTGCCAAATAACCCAACAGGGAACGTTTTTAAATGACACAGATGGTGACAGAGGGTCCTTGCCTGCATCCCTCTTCCACTGGGAACACCCGGGCGTTCTGTGGGCAATGGGGCAGCCTCTGCAGGGGTCTCTCATCCCCTGTCCAGGTATCCCTGGAGGCCGAGTTTCCTGAAGGAAGTCATTCTACTTGTATGACCGTCCCTCTGTCCTCAATTGGATTACAGGTCTGGGCACTGACCCCACAACAGAGCAGGAAGAACTGAGAGGCAAGCCTGTGGCTCTGAGCTGAGAGCTGCCATGTCCCCTGGGCGCCCAGGTGCAGGACATCACCCTCTAGTGAGGACCCTGCTGCCCACATGGGCAAGAGCCAAGGGAGGAGGTGCCAGCCTGCCTGGCCAGGACCCTGGGCTCTCAGGACCAGGCCCACAGCGCCCCCTGCTGGACTCAGAACTCCTCCTCCCCCACTTCACACCACAGACTCCTGGAAGGGCTTTCTCACACTTGCAGCTGGATCTTCCTGATGTCACCGCCCAGGGCAGTAGAATGAGTCGCCTTCGTCTAGTTTGGGCCTGGTCATTGATTTTTCCAGGTACCTAATGAGAGATCCAACCAGTCCATCCTAAAGGAGACCAGTCCTGGGTGTTCACTGGAAGGACTGATGCTGAAGCTGAAACTCCAATACTTTGGCCACGTCATGTGAAGAGTTGACTCACTGGAAAAGACCCTGATGCTGGGAGGGATTGGGGGAGGAGGAGAAGGGGACGACAGAGGGTGAAATGGCTGAATGGCATCACAGACTCAATGCATGAGTTTGGGTGAACTCCGGGAGTTGGTGATGGACAGGGAGCCCTGGCGTGATGCGATTCATGGGGTCACAAAGAGTCGGACACGACTGAGCGACTGAACTGAACTGAACTGAATGACCTCAGACCCCTCAATGGTATGCTAATACACTAACGAATTTCAGGATTCCCTGATGTCTGAGTTTGCTCCGCCGAGCTCGTGGGTTCACTGCCAGAACACAACCACCCGACCTGAGTTTCCAGGGTTCAAACTCCCAGCATGCCTGTGGGTGGTGCCTGGTCAGGATTCTGTCTGAGCTTCCTTCCCAGGTTGATAAGGAGTCAAGGTTGAATTTGCAGGGCCTCCCGGGACCTTCCCAGCCCAGACTGCATGGCTCTGCTCTTATTTCTCTCTATGCAAAGAGAATAGGAGGCTCTCAGGAACAACAAAGCCCTTCTTGATCACTTCCAGGGGTTCTCATTTACCCTTGATCATGGTCCTCACAGTACTTCTTTTTGACTCAGATATTTAAAGATGTTTTTAGTCTAATTTTATAATCTTTCAATATTAAACGTTTGATATAAAAAATTATGCCTATAAATGGGAATCTCATCCTTGTCTGGGCTGAGAAACCCATCCCAGACAAGGGTTTCATCTCTGGTGAGAAACCGTTATGACCGTTACCTGATCTTCTTTGGACATGGTGAAGTCTAACGTTCTAACCTTCAATTGTTAGAATCCATAGATTTAATGGAGGTGGGATTATAAGGTCTGTGTCCAAAATAGTGACATTTATCCAATATCATCTCAAACAAGGAAGCAGGGAGGGAAAAGGGGGAGAGATCATGAGGCAAAAGAGGAGGAAATGAGCAAGTGAGGAGTCTGAGAGCCACATCCTAACAGGGAGGGTCTCCCAGTACCTGGAGAAGAGGGCTCTTCAGGCAGCAATCCCCAGGGAAAGGGAGGACCCAGCTTCCCTAAGGGTCAGGGTTCAGGGCAGAGCACAAAGCCTGGAGCAGGAGAGGAACGTGCAGGGGGTAAGAGAGGCCCCCTGGGGCTCCAGGGCACAGATGCTGGACTTCTGCTTCCTCGACATCCTGCTCAGTACCTGTGAGGGACCCTGTGTATCTGGGCACATGGGCATTCTGCTTGTATATGAAGACCAGAGTGAAAAAGGGACAGTTTCGTGGACCCCATAATGATGGACCTGGATGAGGAGGTGAGACTGCCTGGATTTAATAGCACAAGTGAGAGCAGAGACCTGAACCAGCACTGGTGAGGTCACAGGCAGGGTCAGGGCAGTGATGGGTCGACACGGGAGTAGAGGACAAGCTTTCATCAGACATCCCCATCACACGGGATTCCCTGTGGCTGTGGTTAGTGATGAGCTCTGTGACACTGATGACCAGCCTCCTCACCAGGCTGGGGTCCAGAGTGATCAAGGAGTGTGGACTTGATCCTGGGCGTGTGGACCCACCAGGAGCCAGAGAACAGGGCTGAACCCCTGACTGTCCCTCACCTCTGTCCTGAATCACAAAGACAGGGACTTTGCCTGGAATCCCTTGTCATCATGCCATGGTGATCCCCGCTTCCCCGCTGTTCCTTCTACAGGCCGTGGGGCCCTTGGCTCTGGGCTCATCGGGGGCATCACAAGCAGAGGTACACAGGCACATCCTGGGGAGCCCCTGCTCCTGACAGTCCACAGACCACCCCAATCCTGAAGTAGGAAATACTCCAATGGGGTGGAGACGAGAGGAGGGGAGGGCAGGACAGAGCCAGCACCTGTGGGTCAGGAGAACCACTCCCGGGCTTTCCTGCCTCCTGTGATGTATCAGCGGTGCCCCTCACTCCTCATGCTCTCTGCTCTGCCCCTTCAGGAGTAGGGTTCGCACCCTGGGGGACAATCTGCCTGCTGGGATGGTCCACGGGCTCTGCTGAAGGTGCATCTGGAAAAGCCTTCTGCTCCTGATCTCCAGTGAGGGAGCTCAGCTCCACGGCTCCCTTGATCACATGGATGACCAGGGTGCACTTCAGTGGTATCAGAAGCTTTACATTTTCTGAGACTTCAGCAAAACTGACTGTACAACTGGGAGTAGACTTATTATGAACCAGAACATACCTCAAGAATTAATGGATTCTGGGGTATTCTTTAACATTTGACGGTGCTCTAAGAACAAGCCCCTGACAGGCTGAGCCTCTCGTCCCAGTTTCCCGTCTACCTGTGTCGCTGTGAGAAGCCCTGTTGCACCAGCCTGCACGGTCAGAGTCAGCCTCATCCTCAGGCTGCAGCCCGGAGACGAGCAGGAGCCCTGCATTGGCCGAGGCATCTTTGGATCCAGAAAACCTGCGAGGACCCCGGAGCCTGGTTCTTACTGGAGTCTGAGTGGTAGGATCGGAGGGCGGAGGAGGGCTCACTGGCTTCTGCTGGTTCCAGTAACAGCAGAGCGGCCAACACTGATTGCCGGGAGCGAGCTCCGCCCGTGGCAAAGGTCGTGAGGAAGGAGGCTTGGCATACGCAAAGGCGGGATCAAGCCTCAGGAGTCTCCCTGGAAATTCTCGAGCATCTACCCCCAAAACCAGAGTCTGCCTACTTTCTGCTTTCTGCTTTCACCTACACCTCTGACTTTACAGGGGGCTGTCCCCCACTACCTCTCTCTGAAAAAAGTGTTAGCTTACAGCTCCAGTTAATAATTCCTGGGTGTGACAGTGTTTCAACCTACAAACTCCTTTGGAAATCCTCTAGCCTGCGTGAATAGGTTTTTTCAGCCACATGTGATTGTTCAGAGCCTCCCAGCTGTGAGAGGGAGGAGATGTTCTAAACTGTCTAAACACAGATTCTTTTGAGTAGTTAAAAGATTGATTAGAAATTGTATTGGTGAAGGGTTTTTCACTTATTGGGCCAATGTTTGCTGCTAAGTCTCCATACCCCTTACCTACTGTGTCCTTGGCAGTGTATTGATTGATATAATGGGTGTATAGAAATGTAAGTAGTAGCCTCAATGTTTGTAACCTTGGACCCTTGAGTTAATTCTTTTCTTGACTGAGCCCACCTCACCTTTGCCCTATAGGAATGCAGCTTTGTCCAATGCTTTTTTGGAGGCTGGTGCCTGACTTTGGAATAATCACCTTTAGAGAAAGATAAGTTTCTTAAAATGTTAACAGGCCTCCTGGCCAGAAGATGATGTAATTCACCTGAACTTTTGCATATGATAAGTTTGAAAGCCTGGCTTCGATTAG
>NW_011495054.1:13928669-13929115 GCF_000754665.1 Bison bison bison | reverse complement strand
ACCTGAAAGTCCATCGGTCATCGTTCTGTGTTCACTGCCCACCGACCCCCCTGCTCTCTGTCTGACTCCACCCAGGGCCCCTGGGCAACTCCTGTCAGCTGCTCCTTCCATCCCGGGGGTGAGACCAGCCCCTACTGAGCTCAGGGAGGGGAGCCGGGCTGAGGGACCTGCTGTGCTACACAGTTCATGGACGCTCAGCTCCCCGGGCTCCGACGTCTCGGGGACACCAGGAGGGAGGGGGTGACCACAGTGCCAGCCACCTGTACCCGCCTCACATTCAGCACTGATGGCCCAGCTGGGGTCAAGGCTCAGGTCTTTCTGGCCCCACAGTCAACAGCAGAGGGGATGAGGTGCACACTAGCCTGCTTTCCCCCTCGCTCGGTCTCCCCTTGTTTCTGCTCTATCTCCCAGCCCATTGCTGCTTCCAGGGGCGGGACCCTGGGGGC
>NW_011495054.1:13928028-13928569 GCF_000754665.1 Bison bison bison | reverse complement strand
TGAGGAGGTTTGAGGTGAAAACCTCAGCAGTAAGTTGTGAAGTACGGCCACAACATTCTTATTCTCACCGTGTGAAATGAAATTCAACTTTATGTCCATTTCTGAGCTGCTGCTACAGTGTCCGCTTCCCACAACTTGTGGTAATTCTGTTCCTTTCTCAGTCGCTGTGTCTGAGGCCTGATTCCACCAGCCAAAGATCCGCACTGCTGGATTTGGAGCCTATTAGCAAGGTTCCTCTGATACAGTGGAAAATATGTCATTTGGTGTGTATGAAAATTGAGGATAAGTCAAATTTAAGGCTTAAGGGAAAAGGGAGAATTAGAAGGAATAATCCCACTTATCCCAAAATATATCTCTGTTAACTGTGGCCCCACAGCCCAGGCGGCCAATGTGCAGACCCCGCACGTGAGTGTGAAAGGGCAGTGACAGAGAGCAGGACACAGGCGGGTGACCTGTGCTCAGTGACCCCACGTGCGGGTGAGGCCAGGAGCTCAGGGTTGGGGTCACTTCCCCCTGGGTGAGACCTCCTGTGAGCAGGAGG
>NW_011495054.1:13927626-13927928 GCF_000754665.1 Bison bison bison | reverse complement strand
GCTTCCCTGCCTCCTGGGATGTATCAGCGGTGCCCCTCACTCCTCACGCTCTCTGCTCTGCCCCTTCAGGAGCAGGGTTCACACCCTGGGGGACGATGTGCCTGCCAGGATGGTCCACGGGCTCTGCTGAAGGCGCATCTGGGCAAATGTCCTGCACCTGATCTCAAGTGAGGGAGCTCAGCTCCACGACTCTCTTGATCACACTTCAGTGGTATCAGAATCCGTTTACATTTTCTGAAACTTCAGCAAAACTGACTGTACAACTGGGAGTAGACATACTATGAACCAGAACATACCTCAGG
>NW_011495054.1:13927050-13927526 GCF_000754665.1 Bison bison bison | reverse complement strand
TGCTATGCTAAGTCACTTCAGTCGTGTCCGAATCTGTGTGACCCCATAGACGGCAGCCCACCAGGATCCCCGTCCCTGGGATTCTCCAGGCAAGAACACTGGAGTGGGTTGCCATTTCCTTCTCCAATGCATGAAAGTGAAAAGTGAAAGTGAAATCACTCAGTCGTGTCCGACTCTTAGCGACCCTATGGACTGCAGCCCACCAGGCTCCTCCGTCAATGGGGTTTTCCAGGCAAGAGTACTGGAGTGGGGTGCCATTGCCTTCTCCGAATAGATGCCTACATTTAACTGAAAAAAATGTTGTGGTTCAGTCACCAAGTTGTGTCCGACTCTGACTCTATTTTATTTTGCATTGCCATGGTACTATTTCTAAAACATACTTTTCCTTGTAGATTCTGTTCTTTAAATAAGATTTATTTTAAAGACTTTCTGACATGTATGGCATCTCCACTAAAGGATTTTCATGTCTTAGCAGG
>NW_011495054.1:13926507-13926950 GCF_000754665.1 Bison bison bison | reverse complement strand
CAGTACTTTAGGCCACCTCATGCGAGAGTTGACTCATTGGAAAGACTCTGATGCTGGGAGGGATTGGGGGCAGGAGGAGAAGGGACGACAGAGGATGAGATGGCTGGATGGCATCACTGACTCGACGGACATGAGTCTGAGTGAACTCCGGGAGTTGGTGACGGACAGGGAGGCCTGGCGTGCTGCAATTCATGGGGTCGCAAAGATTCAGACACGAATGAGCGACTGAACTGAACACTACGAAGTCTGAACTGAACTAAGTGAGGTTGCTCAGTCGTGTCCGACTCTTTGTGACCCCTTGGACTGTAGCCCACCAGGCTCCTCCCTCCATGGAATTCTCCAGGCAAGAGTACTGGAGTGGGTTGCCATTTCCTTCTCCAGGGGATCTTCCCGACCCAGGGATCGAACCTGGGTCTCCCGCATTCCAGGCAGACGCTTTAACC
>NW_011495054.1:13913820-13926407 GCF_000754665.1 Bison bison bison | reverse complement strand
TGTGTCCCATCCAGGCACACTCCCTGTGACCTGGTGATAAGAGCTCTTAGAGTCAACCCTCCCAAACTGGTTTTGAAATTACACAGCTCAGGAAGTGTTTGGTTAGAAAGGAACAGCCAAGGCAGTTACCCTGTAGTGCACGTGCGTGTTGCACTGTGGGTGTGTGACTCTGAGATTGTAAATGAACCACAATGTGTTCACGGATTAGTGAAAATCTAAGTCGTCACTTTAAATAGGTGCATAAATATAACTGAAGGAAGTGTTGAGTCGCTAAGTTGTGTCGGACCCTGGTTCTGTTTAATTTTGCATTGCCTCGGTACTGTCTTTAAAACATCATTCTCTTTGTAGGTTCAGTTCACTAAATACAATTTTAACTAAATCACATGAGAGGTATCTTATGAAATTTTATTATTAAGTAAAAGAACATATTTAGAAAGATATTGGCATTCTTAATTCTACTGGCCTCTGAGCGAGGCAGGGCCAGAACCAGTCTTTCTAATACTTATGGATCTCCACTGAGGGATTTTCATGTCTTAGCAGGACGTTCTACCTGTGAAACAGGGCAGGCTGAGTTATCAGAGCCATGGGTCAGCCTCAGATCTGAGATGAGACACAGGACATGACAAGGCAGATCAGCTGTTCTCAGGAATCTCAGACGTGACCATAGACATGGTCAGACAGACCAGCAGTAATGCCTCCTGGGGTAGAGCCCAGGGAGAGCATCTGCTTTTCCAGTGAGGGCCCCAGCAGCTTCTCTGCTCACTGTGCATAAAATCAATCCCACAGCAGCTGAGCACAGACACTCCTCAGCCAGAAATCCAGAAATCGTTTCCCTCATCTCAGGACCAGGGTTTCTCCTCCCACCCGATTCTTCACTTGATGTGCACACAGATCGGAGTGTGAGCACTCAGGATAAATCAGCTACTAGAGGGGTTCATGGATCCCCTGGGAAACAAAGGGAACCTGGAGAGGAGCAGAGGGATAACGAACTTGGGTCACATATAGACCCAGAGACCTGAGGCTTCTTGGGAAGGAAGGGGTTAGAGAGGTTCAAGGAGGGGCCGAGGAAGTGAGTGTCCAGTTCAGGAAGATCGGAAACACGTCCATGACCTTCTGACATGGTCATGACCATGCAGGTCAACAGTGCAGGTTTGTAGAGAGAGAGGCTCATGATTGGGGGAAAGTCATGAATGAGGTGAGCTGGAGCGGAGACTGAGCAAAGAGATGAGGAGCAGCGGGAGCAGGCTGAGGAGAGCTGGAGGGGTGCACGGGGTGGGCTCTGGGGGCTCCTCCCCTCCTCTCTTTGTGGGAAGAGGGTGGGGACTGATGACCACCTGACCCCTTCACCCTCCACTTCTGGGTGCTCGGCCCCGGGTGCAGCTTCACTCCCAGCAGGAGGCCTGGGGGCCGCGGCTCTGAGTCTGTCCCCTGAGAGGAAGCACCTGCCGCCACGTCCAACTCAGGCCGCTGAGCCCGGGAGCAGGACCAGCTCAGGGGACCATGTGGGTGTGGTGAGGCTTTGCCAGTTCTGAGCAGGTGCACAGCGCCCCCTGGTGGCGGACGTGGGGAACGTTCACGGCGGTGAGAGTGGGAGCAAGGTGCTGCTCAGCGGCTTGGTTCTCAATCCTGTCTGACTCTTGTGACCCCGTGGACTGTAGCCCACCAGGCTCCTCTGTCCATGGATTCTCAGGCGTGAACACTGGAGTGGGTAGCCGTTTCTTCCTCCAGAAGGTCTTCCCAACCCGGGGACAGAGCCCACATCTCTTATGTCCCTTGCATGGGCAGGCGGATTCTTTACCACTAATGACACCTGGGAGCCTTATGAAGAAGTAGAGGCTGCCTTTTTTCCTGTCACCAAACACTCTGTCAGTGAACAAATAAATGAATTAAATAATAAGTTTTACATGTCTTTGATAACATACAGAGAATTCTCTTTTATTTCCATGTATTTTATTTTCAAATGATTCTGACTACTTTTTCTCATGATTCTTTTTTTTTCTTTCATTTATCTCCTTTTCCTTAGGACCCAAGAGTGTTTGTATTTGCTCATCAAATAGATTTGAAGACTTATCCCTAAAAATATCTGTCACCTGATTTCCTCATCTGAGGCATCTCAGCATTAATGTCTATGCAATCTCACTTCCCTTCAATAATTAATTTCCTGGTTCTTGATAGAAGTGACGATTTTTACTGGATCCTGGACTGTGTGGAAATTGCTTGTAGAAAGTCTGGGTTCCATTTCCTTTTCCTTTAACAGGAGATGCTTCTGTGGCGGAAGCTCAGAGATGTGCATTCACTGTCCAGTGACCCAGCAAGGGCAGCACTGACCCCCCTGCTCTGTGCTGCCGACTCTGACCTGGGAGCCGGGGGCAACTGCAGTCAGCAGCTCCATCATCCATGGGTGTATGACCACCCCTTGTGTACCGCTGCCCTAGCGAGGGGAGTTGAGCTGAGGGGGCAGCGGAGCTGCAGTCAGGGCACACTCAGTCTGCTGGGTTCCGTGGTCTCAGGGACTCCAGGAAGGGAGGGGCAAACACCTTGCCCTGGAGCCCCATTGCTGTGGGGGAAGCAGGTTTTTGTCTCCTTCTCTCTGGCCTGAAGCACTGTGCAAACTTTCAAGCCGTCAGCCCATGAGAAACAGTAATAATCAGTGTCGTCCTCAGCATGAACTGAGCTGGTCAGAGAGGCTGAGTTGCCAGACTTGGAGCCAGAGACTCGATCTGGGACCCCTGGGGGTCGTTTGCTAATTTCATAGGTCAGGAGTCTGGGGGCCTTTCCTGGGAGCTGTTGGTACCAGCTCACATAATAACCCCCAATGTTGTTGCTGCTTCCAGTACAAGAGATGGTGACCCTCTGACCCAAAGTCCTGAACACGGAGGCCGGCTGAGTTAGCCCAGCCTGGGCCCAGGATCCTGGAAGGGGGGACAGACAGAGATGGTGACTCGGGGGTCCAGACACGAGAGCAGGGAGCAGGGCCTGTGAGTCTTCCCCAGGCCCTTCCCCTGTCCCTGCATCCAGTCACCTGTGCAGAGAGCACCCAGGGTGAGGAGCAGAGGGGACCAGGCCATGGTGGACACGGTCAGGGCGTCCTGCCGTCTGTGGCCCCACAGCTGAGCAGAGCGTCCCCACATCACTCCTTCCCCTCTTCATACCCTGAGAGGGGGAGGGTCCATTCATTCAAATGACTCCCACCCATCCGGCCCTGGGCACTGGGTCAGGCCCCTGTGCCTGAGGGTGGCCAGTGGGTTCACTGGGGCGGGGCTGTGTGTGGCCCTGGGGTGGGAGGTCACAGCTGGGAGCCGTGAGCAGAGGCCACCAGGCAGCGCCAGGGTCCCAGCTCCCATCCCCCTAACCACCCTCGGAACGGCCCCCGAGCGCCCCCTGGTGTCCAGGCTCAGACACACATCCTGTGACCCGGTGACCAGAGCCCTCAGGGAAGCCCCTGACCCGCTCTGTGCTCTGTCTCCTTCTTGCCTTCAGGCCAGGAGCCCGTTCTGTGTCCCCTGTGACCTCAGGGCCGTCTGTGGGCTCCCCTCCGACCCTCAGGGTCAGTCTGTTCACAGCGCGCTTGGCAGCTCAGGGGTCAGGACTGAGGGGGCGTCTGGGACACATATTCCTTTAATTCAAGCTCCGGTCAGGACAGTGACGATCCCGTGGAAGCAGCCTCCTGACCGTGCAGGACGGGGGTGCTTTCTCCTTCCTTAGAAATGAAGCAGTGCCTTACACACGCACGCGCGCGCACACACACACACACACACACACACACAGAGCTTGCTTCGAGGTCCTTTCCTAGTGGATAATAAGCATTTTGTTTTTATACTCCGTGACCCCACTGTACTAGTTCCTGGTCTCCTCTTTCCCAAGTTAAATAAAACATCTGCCACGTGTTCACTCCTCATAGGCTTGGGAAGCAGAAGCCACCTTTCTGAGGGAGGCTAACTCTGCTCCCAACTCCCAGGACACGGAATGAAGGTGACTGTGGTGGCACCACCTGTGTCCAGGTGCCCGGATCAGCATCACCCCTGTCCTTCTCCTCTTTCATCCAAGGATAGGAGCCCCCAGTCGTCAAGGAAGCTGAGTGACCGCGTCTGGAGCCAAAGGACCAATCGCGGCTCCTGAGGGCTGGAGACCCGCAGGCATCGTGGTCCGGGGTCTCTGCCTGGGACCTGTTGGTTCCCGGACACCTCACACTGCCAGCTCTGCCACTCTTTCCAGGCCTAGAGGACCTGAGCACTGAGCTGGACAATGGGCCCGGCTGAGACACCGCAGACTGCGCTCAGGACTCTGTGCTCAGCGGGGAGGGGGCAGGTGGCACGTCACTGCTACAGAGCCTGACTCTGAGCAGGCAGAGTGACCCTTGTGTGGTGTCAGGAACCACCGTCCTTCCTTCTGACCTCTAAGGGCTCTGCCCCGTCCCAGCTGCTTACACCCCTCCAAGTTCTCAAGGGAAACAGGTATAAGGAAGCAACACTGTAAATAACGCAGGGCCTGCACAGCCCGGCTACTCACTGTTTTCCTGGAAGAAAATATTTCACTCTTGCTCAAATTTTCTTTTATCTTTCTTGCTGAATGTTTATTATTATCATACAAATACAGTCAAATCTTAAGTTTTTTTTTATTTCTGGGACCAAAGTAACACATTTTTGAACTACTTTTAAATTTACATAATTTTAAAATTATATACTATTTTTAATAATTGTGGACTTGAACATTTCCCTATTCATTCTCATTAATTTTCAGCATAATTTCATATTTATGACTCATTGGAAAACACCTTTTGCTAGGAAAGATTGAGGGCAGGAGGAGAAGGCGATGACAGAGGTTGAGATGGTTGGGTGGCCTCATGGACCCAGTGGACTTGAACTTGGGCAAACTCCAGGATGGTGAGGGACAGGGAAGCCTGGTGTGCTGCAGTCCATGGAGTCAGACACGACTTAGCAACTGAACAACAAATTGCTTTACAATGTGATGTTGTGCTACTTTTAATGACTTATCTCAGTGACACTCAGGGTTTTGAACGACAGATGAGGAGTAACTGTTCACTGTGCCTTTAATTTCTCTTGCATGTTCGTCTTTTCAGGGCACAGCCTTCTGATCTTCCTCAGATTTATCTTTAAGTGTTTTCTATTGATTGTATCATACAAGTTAGTGGTTTTATTTTCAGAAACTAGAGGGTCATTACCTCCAGTAATGATAATACAATGATAATGAAAATACAATTCATTTCTGCTTATTGGCTTTTATGTCACAAAATCCCAAGTGAAACACTCACAGAAGCCTGTCTTATTGAGCCCTTGACCCTGAGCTGGGCCTGGCCTGAAACCACCTCTTCTGGGCTCAGCCAATGTCTTCATCGAAAAGTTTTTATCTCTGAACAAGCAATGTTTGCCCAAGAAAACCTGCATTGGATAAGAGTACTTAGCAATCTAAAAGCTAAACTGAAGCAAAAGATACAATATTATCAAATCTGCTGGTTTGAGGAAAATCGGTTGCTTGTCTAACATCTGACAGTTGGAAGTCACCCCCTGAACTAGACTTCATCCAAGCCACGAGCAGGGGTGAGTGGAGGAGGTTTCTGTCTCACTTCCTCACTGGTCTGGAGCTCCGTGTAAGCGTTAGTGTCGCCATGCCACACAGCACAGTAGTAGTCGGCCTCGTCCTCGGGCTGCAGCCCAGAGATGAGCAGGAGCCCTGCATTGGTCGAGGCATCTTTGGATCCAGAGAAGCGGCTGGGGACCCCGGAGCCCTGGTGTTTATCCGAGTCTGATTTGAACCTCAGGAGGTACCGGAGAGGGTTCCCTGCCTTCTGCTGATACCAGTATATGCTATAGTTGCTAACATTGTAGCCACTGCTCAGGGTGCAGGAGAGTCTGGCTGATGCTCCCAGAGATGCAGAGACGGTGACCGGCTGAGTCAGCACAGGCTGGGAGAGGGAACCTGCAGACACAATACAGGGGAGATGGGGCAGGAGCTGCAGGAAAGGTTCCCAGAGTCTGCGCCCCAGGGGCTGATGAGGCTGGGACTGAGCCCTGGTGCCTGGGGCCTGTGCCTACCTGTGTAGTGAGAGAGGAACATGAGCAGGAGAGGAGTCCAGGCCATGGTGCTCACAGCTTCCTGGTCCCCATAGTGGGGCTGGGCTGCCCCAGGTCTTCTTTTCTCGCCCAGCCTCTGCCAGAGGAGGGGCTGCCATGCAAATAGGGGTCCACCCAGGATCCGCCCAGCCCATCTCTCAGCCCTGATGCTGGAGCTCAGCTCACAGCCCAGACTCAGGGGGTGGAGGGGAGTTCCCTCTTGGGAGACCCTGGAGGAAGCACCTGCTGAGACCACATGACAGGGGACTCTGCAGCCAGAGACGACACACTGCTGAGTGCCCCCAGGAGTGCACGCGCCGCCCCCAGCCCAGCTCCAGGAGTCAGTGATGCTCCCTGAGCAGCTGTGGATGGACCCCAGGGCAGTCCCACAGCGCCGCCTGCTGGGCACATGTGAAAAATAAAAACAAAAAGCAAAAATAACCTCTAGAATTAAGGAGGTAAAATGCAAACTTTTCTAGGAAGGTGCATCGGTGAGCTAGTAGAGAAAACAAGCAAGATTAATTTCCTTGGAAAAATATGGAAATCTTACTATTGAATTAGCCCACAAAAAGACATAACATGCATTTCCTCACCTGAAATATGTAACAAACTTGAGCCACTACATTGTTCTAATCGATTTGCATTGTATGCATGTCTTTTTAAAAACATTGAAAAAGGATGCAATATTTCCTAGTTTTTTGAGAATTAGTTAAAACATTTGTACATATACCCAAAAAATTTATGAGGAAATATTACAAGCCACTAACATTAAGTATTGATCAAAATGTTCTAATCAGAAAGTTAACAAAAAATTCAAAATTTAAGAACTTGATACTGATACTGAATGTTATTTTTCCTATCTACAAGTTGTATTTTATATTAAGACATATTAAAAATACATTTAGAACCAAGAATAAAATCCATGTAAAAATAGAAACACCTAGACACAATTGTAGTACTGCTGGTACATACTCATTTACATACGTGTAATTTCCTGCAGGAGGACTTAATGTCTCCATTAATTGGGAAAAATTAAGGGACAAAAATAATGCTAATCAATGTAAAGTAAAATTATGGTTTTGTGTTCAGATTAGATGTTCTTGTAACTTAGCTATTTAATAAAATTCATAAGATTATTTTCTTTTCTCAACATGTGTTTGTGAGAATCATCTCATATCA
This sequence comes from Bison bison bison, assembly GCF_000754665.1. NCBI lineage: Eukaryota > Metazoa > Chordata > Mammalia > Artiodactyla > Bovidae > Bison > Bison bison. The sequence continues at coordinate 13,919,157 of NW_011495054.1, read as the reverse complement.
AACAAAATGTTCATACTAAATCCTTTTCCTATTATTCTAATGCGTGCATAATTGTGTAAGGAAAAATAGGAAAATAGGTGAAGAGAGGAACTGGTAAAGGACAGAACCATCAGCACCACCCTTGAAGGAGGGTGAGAAGCTGACAGGAAGCATGGATGCCCCATGCCTTGTGCCCAGATGCCAAGAGCGCAAGGCAGGGCAAAGGCCTCCAAACCCACATCCCATCACTTTCCCTAAAGGACAGTCTAGGTTCAGGAGTGAGGACATGAAGGGAGGGGTCCAGGTCGTGGAGGAGGGCCCCCAGGACCCTGCTCTTGAGACGAAGTTGTTGACATGGAGAAAGTCCCTCCCCTGGGTCTCTTATCCTCTGTCCAGGTATCACTGCAACTCAAGTTTACTGACATTTTTGTTGTGTAATTTCCCATCCATCCTAGCCTGGACCTCAGGTCTAGGCACTGCCCCCCCGGATAGAGAAGCGGAAGTAAGAGGCAAGACTGTTGCTCACAGCTGACAGCTCTCATGTCCCCTGGGGCCCAGGTGCAGGAAAGTCACTCTCCAGGGAGCACCCTGCTTCCCATGTGGGCAAAGGCCAGTGGAGGAGGTTCCCAGGCTGCCTGGCCAGGACCCTGGAGCCCTGGGTGAGCCTGAGAGGCTGTCACAGGAAAGGTGGGAGCAGCATCCTGGGCCTCAGCTCAGCCCAGTGATGGCCAAGGAGCCTGAACTCCAGACTTGAAGCCAGGGAACCAAGCAGGGACCCCCCTGCGTCCACTACTAGCCTCAGAGAGAAGGAGAGCTGCTGGGACTAGGACACATAATGGATGCTCTGATGAGTCCAGAGTCAGACAGAACTGTACTGTGTTCCTCTGGTTCTGACCCAACCCATCATGGACTCTGACCCCAGGGCACCTGACCCTGGCACTGGGGATTTCTGCTCAAGTTGAGAAAATCAGACAATGTATTGCTGCAAAGGAAAGCTGGAGAAGGGGTGAATTAAGAAAGATGTGAACAGATTTTTCTGGACCAAGTTCCGTGGTGTGACTGAGCACAGTCTTAGGCCAAACATCAAATGAAGCGGCTGCCTTTGCAGAAGATGTTTCCGCCCCCAGAGCCCCGACTCTGAGAGGACAGAAGGTTTTTGTCTCACTTCCCTCCTGACCTGGAGCACTGTGGGACCAGTAAGACTGAGGTCAGCAGACGCACAGTAATAATCAGCCTCGTCCTCAGCCTGGAGCGAAGCGATGGTCAGGGTGCCTGTGTTGCCGGACTTGGTGCCAGAGAATCGGTCAGGGACCCCCGAGGGTCGTTTGTTACTATTATAGATCAGGGTTTTGGGGGCCAATCCTGGGATCAGTTGGTACCAGCTCACATGATTGCCACGCGAAACGTAGCTGCTGCTTCCGGTGCAGGTGATGGTCACCCTCTGGCCCAGGGACCCGGACACGGAGGGCGGCTGAGTCAGCACAGCCTGGGCCCAGGATCCTGGAAGGGGGAGAGACAGAGATGGTGACTTGGGGGTCCAGACACGAGAGCAGGGAGGAGGGCCTGTGAGTCTTCCCAGGGCCCTTCCCCTGTCCCCCCATCCAGTCACCTGTGCAGAGAGTGACCAGGGTGAGGAGCAGAGGGGACCAGGCCATGGTGGACACGGTCAGGGCGTTCTGCCTTCTGTGGCCCCACAGCTGAGCAGAGCGTCCCCACACCGCTCCTTCCCCTCTTCATACCCTGAGAGGGGGCGGGGCCTTTCATGCAAATAACCCCGCAGCTCTCTGACTCCGCCCACCTCTCTGCCCCCACACCTTAGCTCTCTGACCCCCCAGCTCTCTGACCCCTCCCTGGGCCCCGGGTCAGGTCCCTGTGCCTGAGGGGGGCAGGGTGTGGACTGGGGCGCGGCTCTTGGGGCCCAGGGGTGGGAGGTGCCATCCAGGAGCCCTGAGCCGTGGTTGCCTGGCAGTGTCAGGGCCTGGGCCCAGCTCTCACCACACTAATCACCTCAGGAATTGCCCTCGAGCGCCCCCTGCTGTCCAGGCCCAGACACGCTTCCTGTGACCTGGTGACCAGAGCCCTCAGGGGACAGCTCCTGACCTGCTCTGTGCACTGTCCCCGCCTCAGAGCTCGTTCAGGGGCCTCCTCTGTATCCGCTGTGACCTCAGGGACCCCTGTGTGCTCCCCTCAGGCCCCTAAGACTGAGTCTGTCCATGGCTCCCTGGGCTCCTCAGGGTCAGGACTGAGAGGGTTTCTGGGGCACAAGTTCCTCTCGCATCGGGATCAGGTCAGAGCAGTGCTCAGAGAGGCCCATCCCCTTCTGGGCAGGATAGCCGATCCCTCCTCTGTGTGTCCCCTGCCTGGTGGCCGGAGCCCTGCTTCCTCTGTGTGTCCCCTCAGCCGTGAGGAGGAGGGGCCTCTTCTCTGTTGAGGTGGGAAGGTGTAGGGGGAGAGGCCTGGGGTGGGACCCTTGATTCCTAAACGCCTGGATCTTTACTGTGTGCATAACTTCCCACACTCTGGACCCCATGCCCATGTCCTGTCTTATGAAGTGACCCCTCCTGGACGTCTCTCCTGCAGGCACAGGGCACAGGCTGCAGGGAGCAGGCCTGATGGTGCTCCTGGCCGTTTTTATTGAGACTCTGAAGGGCTCTGAGCAGTGTGTGTTCCCAGGGAGCCTGATATGTGGTGGCTGTTAGGACGAATTGTTCCAAGCAGTGGGTTCGAGAAGACACAGTTCGGGGAAAGTTTGGTTGGAGAAGAGGCCCTACTGTAGCTCGCCCCACACTGAACGTGTGTGTTACACTGTAGGTGTGTGACTGTGAGATACCTAAAAAAATTTATGTATTCATTATCTGGCTGCTGTCTTAGTTGTGGCTTGTGGGATGTAGTTCCCCGACCAGGGATGAAACCAGGCTGACTGCACTGGGAACACGGAGTCTTAGCCACTGGACCACCTGGGAATTCCCTGAGACAGTAAATGTAGGAAAATATGTCAATGGATTAGTGAAAATTCTAAGGCCATTACTTTAAATACGTGCATGAGTTTAATTGAAGGACAATCTATGTTTATTTCAATTTTTCATTGATAAGAGTTACATATCTGAAATATAATTATCTTTGTAAAGTTTTCTATTAAGAGAATATTAAATAAATCACACAAGACAGATCTTTTGAAATTTTTTATTAAGAAGTAAAACTTGAGTTTTACACAGATATTTGTATTATTAATTTTTTGGAGTCTGAGTGAGACAGAGCAGGAACCAGCCTCTTTCTGCCACTTATAGCATATCCACTGGGGGATTTTTATTTCTGATTAGGAAGATGTGAAGACCTATAAGACCTTTTAGAACTAACACCCAAAAAAGATATCCTTTTCATTATAGAGGACTGGAATGCAAAAGTGTGAAGTCAAGAAACACCTGGAGTAACAGGCAAATTTAGCCTTGGAGTACAGAATGAAGCAGGGCAAAGGCTCATAGAGTTTTGCCAAGAGAACACACTGGTCATAGCAAACACCCTCTTCCAACAACACAAGAGAAGACTCTACACATGGACATCACCAGATGGTCAACACCGAAATCAGATTGATTATATTCTTTGAGCCAAAGATGGAGAAGCTCTATACACTCAGCAAAAACAAGACCGGGAGCTGACAGTGGTTCAGACCATGAACTCCTTATTGCCAAATTTAGACTTAAATTGAAGAAAGTAGGGAAAACCACTAGACCATTCAGGTATGACCTAAATCAAATCCCTTATGATTATAGAGTGGAAGTGAGAAATAGATTTAAGGAACTAGATCTGATAGACAGAGTGCCTGGTGAACTATGGACAGAGGCTCATGATATTGTACAGGAGACAGGGATCAAGACCATCCCCAAGAAAAGGAAATGCAAAAAAGCAAAATGGCTGCCTGAGGAGGCCTTACAAATAACTGTGAAAAGAAGAGAAGCCAAAAGAAAAGGAGAAAAGGAAAGATATCTCCATTTGAATACAGAGTTCCAAAGAATAGCAAGGAGACCTAAGAAAACCTTCCTCAGTGATCAATGCAAAGAAATAGAGGAAAACAATAGAATGGGAAAGACCAGATCTCTTCAAGAAAATTAGAGATACCAAGGGAACATTTCATGCAAAGATGGTTTCAATAAAAGACAGAAATGGTATGGACCTAACAGAAGCAGAAGATATTAAGAAGAGGCAAGAATACACAGAAGAACTGTACAAAAAATATCTTCACATCCCAGATAATCACGATGGTGTGATCACTTACCCAGAGCCAGACATCCTTGAATGTGAAGTCAAGTGGGCCTTAGGAAGCATCACTACGAACAAAGCTAGTGGAGGTGATGGAATTCCAGTTGCGCTATTTCAAATCCTAAAAGATGATTCTGTGAAAGTGCTGCACTCGGTATGCCAGCAAATTTGGAAAACTCAGCAGTGGCTACAGGACTGGAAAAGGTCAGTTTTCATTCCAATCCCAAAGAAAGGCAATGCCAAAGAATGCTCAAACTACCACACAATTGCACTCATCTCACACGCCAGTAAAGTAATGCTCAAAACTCTCCAAGCCAGGCTTCAACAATATGTGAACCATGAACTTCCTGATGTTCAAGCTGGTTTTAGAAAAGGCAGAGGAACCAGAGATCAAATTGCCAACATCCACTGGATCATTGAAAAAGCAAGAGACTTCCAGAAAAACATCTTATTTCTGCTTTATTGACTATGCCAAAGCCTTTGACTGTGTGGCTCACAATAAATTGTGGAAAATTCTGAAAGAGATGGGAATACCAGACCACCTGACCTGCCTCTTGAGAAACCTATATTCAGGTCAGGAAGCAACAGTTAGAACTGGACATGGAACAACAGACTGGTTCCAAATAGGGAAATGAGTACATCAAGGCTGCACATTGTCACCCTGCTTATTTAACTTATATGCAGAGTACATCATGAGAAATGCTGGGCTGGAGGAAGCACAAGCTGGAATCAAGATTGCCAGGAGAAATATCAATAACCTGAGATATGCAGATGACACCACCCTTATGGCAGAAAGTGAAGAGGAACTAAAAAGCCTCTGATGAAAGTGAAAGAGGAGAGTGAAAAAGTTGGCTTAAAGCTCAACATTCAGAAAACTAAGCTCATGGCATCTGGTCCCATCACTTCATGGCAAGTAGATGGGGAAACAATGACAGACTTTACGTTTTCGGGTTCCAAAATCACTACAGATGGTGACTGCAGCCATGAAATCAATAGAGGCTTACTCTTTGGAAGGAAAGTTATGACCAACCTAGATAGCATATTCAAAAGCAGAGACATTACTTTGCCAACAAAGGTCCATTTAGTCAAGGCTATAGTTTT
>NW_011495054.1:13905212-13913078 GCF_000754665.1 Bison bison bison | reverse complement strand
ATGCAGAGGGGGATGCCGGCTGAGTCAGCACAGGCTGGGAGAGGGAACCTGCAGATACAGACACAGGGGATACGGGGCAAGAGCTGCAGGAAAGGTTCCCAGAGTCTGCGCCCCAGGGGCTGATGAGGCTGGGAACTGAGCCCTGCCCGGGGCCATCCCTACCTAAGCAGTGAGAGAGAAACACAAGAGGAGAGGAGTGCAGGCCATGGTGCTCACAGGACCCTGGTCCCCACAGTGGGGCTGGGCTGCCCCAGGCCTCCTGTTCTCCCCCTGACTCTGCCAGAGGAGGGGCGCCATGCAAATAGGGGTCCACCCAGGGCCCGCCCAGCCCATCTCTCAGCCCTAATGCTGGAGCTCAGCTCACAGCCCAGACTCAGAGGGTGGAGGGGAGTTCCCTCTTGGGAGCCCCTGGAGGAAGCACCTGCCAAGACCACACAGGTCCCTGCTCACGGGTCTCTGCACTCAGACAGGACACACTGCTGGGTCCCCCCAGGAGCACAGGCTCTGCCCCCAGCCCAGCTCCTGGAGGGAGTAATGCTCCCTGAGCAGCTGTGCAGGGACCCCAGGGCAGTCCCACAGCGCCCCCTGCTGGTAACATGTGGGGAAATTTTGCAGAAAAAGGGAATGAAGTTCAGTTTTCTAAGAAGGTACATTTGTTGTAGTACAGAAAATAAGTAAACAGTGAAGATGCTTAGAAGAAACAGACTATTTTGTCATGAAATTACTCCACAAAAAGACATAATGTATCCTTATTTAGAATAAATATCTAGCAAACTTTAGGAGTTATATGCTTCCCATACATTGGATTTGTCTTTGTTTAAGCATTGAAAAATATGTAAAATTTGTGTTTCTCTGAGAAAGCAGTTAAAGTGTTTTACATACAACCTATAAATAAAGCACATAAGAGAGGAATTTATAGGACTTCCCTTGTTTTCCTGTGTTTAAGGATCTGCCTGTCGATGGAGGGGACATGGTTGCAGTGCCAGAAGCAGGAAGCTCCCACATTCTGCACAGCAACTCAGCAGGAAAGCCGAACTGCTGAAGCTCCATCCCCCGGAGCTGATGCCCTGCAGCAAGAGAATCCACCCCAATGAGAAGCCAGTGCACTGCAGTGAAGAGCGGCCGCGCCGCCCACAACCAGAGCCCAGGAGCAGTGAAGACCCCGCACAGCCATCAATCAACCAATCAATAAAGTGTAAAAAACAACCTGACAACCAAACCAGTAGAAGGGGACATTGCAGACCACGGTCGTTAAACATCGATCCAAGTCCTCTTGACAAAATGAAACATTAGAAAAGTAGAAAAATCCTAATATCAGGTTAAGACATTGACAGTGTTACCAAATGTTATTTTTTTGAATATAAGTTATATTTTATATTAAGACTCTCAAACATAGATTTACAGAGCAATCCAGTTCACATGCTCCCAGCCGCCCCCGACCCCTTTGGGCTCTTCTCGTGTCTCTGGGGCCTGGGCGTTTGCCAAGACCAACCTGGGGGCATCCTCCTCGTCCAAGGTGACTGAGGCCGCCCCAGGGAGCAGCCTGGGGGGAACCTGGCGAGCCTGGTGCTTGGCGGGCAGTGGGACCACGAAGCCAAGGGGAAGGTGCTGGGTCTGCTGGTGAGGACACCAGCACGCTGTGCCACCACCAGGGAGGAAGTAATGCTGCCTGAACAGCTGCAGATTCTGTGGAGGGTGACTTTCGTCTTTTACCCAGTGGAATCATCACCCAGTGGAACAACTCAGGCTCCCAGTGGAGCCTGAATGTTACTGCATTCGTTGGAAATGATGTGGTGATTCATCTAGCTGGATTGTGTGAGAAAGCAGAAAAAAATGTTCAAAAAGGGAAAGGTCTGGAAGGCTGGACAAAGGCTTCTCATACGGGACAGAGCTCATATTGTGCTTGATTTTCATCAAACAGCTGATGGTATCCAGGAACAACAGAGAGGAGAACAAGCAAGAAAAAATTTGGGTACCACAAAAAGGGCATTCTCCCTGTTTGTTCTTCCCCGAAGGACCAGAGTGGACTTAGGATATGCCATCTTATTTCCGACTTTGATGGCTTTTCTGAGAGGTTCCAAGTTCTGGCTAACCACTACAAATCTATAAAGCCCACTTCGGAAATAGACATTGAAGACGAATTCCAAAAATTCAAGGGTTATATACAAAGGATGAAACCAACTGCTAGATATATGGAGTTTATTTCCTCTTTCGAGCTTTCAAAGAAAGACCATCAAAGAAAATCTTGGTAGAAGGTGCAAATGCAGCACTGCTAGATATTCATTTTGAAAGTTATCCTTCCAAACCTCTTTGAACTGTACAGTTGGAGGTGTCTGTACTGGCTTGGGTATGCCCCCTTAAATGTTGGAGAAGTGTATGGAGTTGTGAAAGCTTATACAACTAGAGTTGGGATTGGTCCCTTTCCTACAGAGCAAGACAATGCAATCGGAGAATTATTACAAATAAGGGATAGAGAGTTTGGTGTAATTATAGGAAGGAAAAGAACATGTGTCTGGTTGGACATTGTTTTGATTAAATATGCTCATATGATTAATGGATTTACTGCATTGGTACTTAAAACTTTTGATATTTTGGACAAATTTATGGAAATCAGAGTTGAAGTTGCATACAAGTTAGATGGTGAGGTTATAACTCACTTCCCAGTAAACCAAGAACTCTTAAATAAATGGACTTAAATGTAAGACAAGGACATTTAAGGAACATTTAAGGACTTTTAAGGAACTACCTATTAATGCCCATAATTGTTTGATTTATTGAAGATGAAGTTCAAATTCCAGTTAAATAGATTTGCTTAGATAAATCCAGAGTCTATGATTCAACTCTTTTAAGGATTTCCAGTGATACAAGAAGCATTCCTGGAGCAGTGGGGAAAGGACTTTCTTAAATATTTCATTTATGATCTACAAATTCTGAGAATAAAGACACTGAAATGAGGTTTAGGCCCAACAGTTGCTTCAAGTCTTTCAAGATGGATGACTGGTGTGGAGATAACACTCTGGCAATTTGTCAATTTCCATAGCTGGCATGATTGCCAAATCATTTGTTGCTCCTCCTGCTCATGGTGCCATATTTTCTTTTAATTTTAATAATAATATAATCAATGTTGTTTGAAATCTAAAATAGAATTACTTTCAAAAATGAAGTTTTCCTTCATTATTGTTGTGTGTTCATAGGTTTTACTCTATTGAAAAGTAAGAATAATTAATGCAGTTTTGCACAAATATTTTTACATTCTGATCATTCAATTTTGTCACTGTAATCTTTGCTGTTCAAAAAATGATGAGAGGAATCCTGTAAATGTTTGTAGTGATATAAATTCTGTTTAAGTTTTGAACTGTTCATTTTCCTTTGAGACCGCTGCAAATTTGAGCTTTGGTGGTAGGCATGCATTATACTCAAGGGTCCTTTAATTTGTACAAAACACAAAACGTGTTTCTCTCTTTGAATTATTTAACACACTGAACATTTAATTAAATGTTAAAAGGAAAAAACTGTCCCCTAGAATAACTACTGCAATGTTAAAAAAAAAAACTTAGTCATTAAAAGACTTGTTGTGATAAATAAATAAATATAACACCAATAATAGCAAAAACTACATCATATTGAAATACCTAGACATCTTAGTAACATCCTAGTACACGCTGAGCACGCACACCTAACTCCACACAGGTCACCCTACAGAGCCTCTGCCCACAGCTCTGTCTCCTCCTCTGCACAGATGCTCCCAGGATCCACCCTCTCCTAGAGACACCTTCTGATTCTCAGCTTCCAGCAGCCCCTCCCTGACACAGACTCGGCTAAGACCTCACATGGACCAGGAGGTGGGAACCAAATCTGAACTATTGGGTACAGACCAGGAGTTCTGGGGGATGGGCCTCACGGGGATGAGGGTCCCCATCACGGAGGAAAGTTTCAGAGAGCCTTGAGTGGTTTCCCCACTGGTTGGCCCACCACCCATTCTGAGACTCAGCATTTTGGCCCGTGCTGGCCATGGGCACCTCCTCTAACCTCTGGGATATCCTAGCCCCCATTCAGAACGGCCCACTGTACAGCTGAGGGGCATTTCTAGGTCCACCCTGGGCACAGGGATATGCTTACATTGGGACTCTTGTCTCCTTGGAAACTGACCTTATTCCAAAATGTGCATCTCTGTTAGCTGTGGCCCCACAGTCCAGACCTGCCTGCAGTGCAAATCCTACATGTATGTGAAAGGACAGTGAAAGAGAGCAGAACACTCGAGTGGTGACATGGGGTACTCTGTGAGCCATACGCTCAGGGTGAGGACAGGAGCTCAGGATTCAGGGTCACCTGCCATTGGTCTGAATTCCCCTGTGAGCAGCACGGCTGCCATCCCAGCTGAGCACAAACAGTCAGCCACATCCTCAGGCTGGAGCCCAGGGATGGTCAGGGGTCCTCACGGACCTGGAACCGGAGACCTTCTCTGAGATGATAAAGACTGCTTGTGACTCCTGTGGGTCAGGAGTTTGGGGACCTGGCCAGGGTATGGCTGCAGCCAAGATGCGGAAAATAACAGAAACTAGGACATACTGAGGCAAAATCTAAGAGAAAATAAAAAAGAGTTTCTGAAGTAAAAATGTACAGAAAAAATTTAGTTTATGTGATAAAATCGGAAAGAGGTTCAGATGTAAAATCTCGAAGAAACTACAGGGTTCTGAGGAAAAACTCTGAAAGTAAGAGGATATGAGTTAAAATCTGTCAGTAAGAAACAGGGTCTGAGGAAAAATCTAACAGAAACTAGAGGGTACTGAGGTTAAATCTGAAAGAAATTAGGGTGTTCAGAGGTAAAATCTGACAGAAAGTAGGGGGTTAAGAGGAAAAATCTAACCCAAAACTAGGGGCTAGAGATAAAATTTGAGAAACTAGGGGGTTCAGGGGTATAATCTGAGAAACTACATAAAATTGACAGAAACTAGGGCATTCCAAGGTAAAATCTGACAGAAACAAGGGGGTTCTGAGGTAAAAACTCATAGAAACTAGGGGGTTCTGAGGTAAAATTTGACAGAAACGAAGGGATTCTGAGGTAATATCTGACTGAAACTAGGGACTACTGAGGTGAAATGTGACAGAAACTAGGGGATTCTGAGGTAAAATTTAACAGAAACTATAGTCATCTGAGGTTAAAATCTGGCAGAAGCTAGGGGGTTCTGTGATAAAATCTGACATAAACTAGGCGCTTCTGACATAAAATCTGACGTAAACTAGAGGCTTCTGATGTAAAATCTGACATAAACTAGGGCCTTCTGACGTAAAAATCTGACAAAAACTAGGAGGTTCTGACATAAAATCTGACAGAACCTAAGGGTTCTGAATAAAATCTAACAGAAACTAGGGGATTCTGAGGTGAGATTGACAGAAACTATGGTCTTCTGAGGTAAAAGCAGACAGAAAGTGGGATTCTGTTGTAAAGTCTGACAGAAATTAGGGTGTTTAAGGTAAAATCTGAAAGAAACTAGGGAATTATGAGGTAAAATCTGACAGAATCTAAGAGGTTCTGTGGTAAAATCTGACAGAAAATAGGCAGATCTGAGGTAAAATATGACAGCAACTACAGGGTTCTAGATGATATATGACAGAAGCTATGGAGTTCTGAGGTAAAATCAGACAGATCTAGGGGCTTCTGAGGTGAAATCTGATAGAGACTACAGGCTTCTGCGGTAAAATCTGACAGAAACCAGGGGGTACTGAGGTAAAATGTGACAGAAGCTAGAGGGTTCTGAGGTGAAATCTGACAGAAACTAGGTGGTTCTGACATAAAATCTTAAAGAAACTAGGGGCTTCTGAGGTAAAATCTGACAGAAACTATGATATTCTGAGGTGAAATCTGACAATCTATGGGGCTGTTAGGTAAAGTCTGACAGAAACTAGGGGTTTCTCAGATAAATTGTGACAGAAACTGGCAGGTTGTGAGATAAAATCTGAAAGACTTGGTGGTTCTTAATTAAAGTCCGATCGAAATAAGGAGATGGTCTGATATAAATCTGACAGACAAAAGTGATTCTGAGGTAAAAATTTACGGAAACAAGGAGTTTCTAGGTAAAATCTGACAGAAAGTAGGCAGTTCTGAAGTAAAATCTGACAGAAATGAGGGGGTCTGAGGTAATATCTGACAGAAACTGGGAAGTTCTGATTGAAAAACTAACAGAAAGAAGGAGGTTCAAGCTAAAATCTTAGAGGACATACAGAGTCTTCCTGTGATCCGAAATGGCACAGGCCTATCAGGAAGCCACACGGCTGAGGACAGAGACTTCATGCCCCTCCCTTTGTGTGTAAAGTAAATTCATCATAGCAAGTGCTCTATCTGAACTATAAATGATCCCAGTGTTATTGAGTTGAAGCCCACTCTGCTCGTCAACTGACGGGCCAATGAATTGGAGGAGATGTTTTATGGCAAGGAATACGACTTGGAATGCTCGCTCATTGAGAAGATGACATGTGAATGTCTCAAAATAACCAACTCCTCAAGGTCAGAATGCCAGGTTCTTTTATATAACAAGAGGACAACATGGTGAGGAACTACAGTCAAAAGGCAGAATAGAGAGGGATAGGCTGTGAGGAAGCAAAGTAAATAGGGCCACCAGTCTTTAAAACATCTCGATGAAGGGCCAACCTTTGGAAGGACTGTGTTAATCTCTTCCTTTCACAGGTGAGCAAGGTCAGATTATCTCTCCGTGACCATAATAAAGGCACTGTAGTTTAACGATCAGTCAAAGGGGTAGGGTCTTCCAACTGTCACTTTTCAGTCAATAAATCATATCTGACTGTTTGTCCCCCAACAACTGCAGCACACCAGGCTTCCCTGTCCATCACCAACTCACGGAGCTTGCTCAAACTCACGTCCTTCGAGTCGGTGAGGCCAACCAACCATCTCATCCTCTGTCACCCCCTTCTCCTGCCCCCAATCTTTCCCAGCATCAGGGTCTTTTTCAATGAGTTGGCTCTTTGCATCAGGTCGCCAAAGTATTGGAGACTCAGCTTCAGCATCAGTCCTTCCAATGAATATTCAGGATTGATTTTCTTTAGGATTGACTGGTTTGATTTCCCCCAAGGGACTCTCAAGGGTCTTCTCCAACACCACAGTTCAAAAGTATTAATTCTTTGGCCCTCAGCCTTCTTTATGGCCCAAATCTCACATGAGTACATGACTACTGGAAGAAACATAGCTTTGATTATAAGAAACTTTGTCAGCAAAGTGATGTCTCTGCTGTTTAATACATTGTCTAGGTTGGTTATAGCTTTTCTTCCAAGGAGCAAGCTTCTTTTAATTTCCTGGCTGCAGTCACTGTCCACAGTGATTTTGGAGCTCAAGAAAATAAAATCTGCCACTGTTTTCACCTTTACCCCATCTGATTGCATGAAGTGATGGAACCAGATGCCATGATCTTGGTTTTCTGAATGTTGAGCTTTAAGCCAGGAAAAGGGTCTTTTCAAATGAGTCAGCTCTTTGCATCACGTGGCCCAAGTATTGGAGTTTCAGCTTCAACATCAGTCCTTCCAATGAACACCCAGGACTGATCTCCTTTAGGATGGACTGGTTGGATCTCCTTGCAGTCCAAGGGACTCTCAAGAGTCTTCTCCAACACCACAGTTCAAAAGCATCAATTCTTCGGCACTCAGCTTTCTTTATAGTCCAACTCTCACATCCATACATGACTACTGGAAAAACCATAGCCTTGACTAGACCGACCTTTGTTGACAAAGTAATATCTCTGCTTTTTAATATGCTGTCTAGGTTGTTATAACTTTACTTCCAAGGAGTAAGCCTCTTTTAATTTCATGGCTGCAGTCACCATCTGCAGTGATTTTGGAGCCCCCAAAAATAAAGTC
>NW_011495054.1:13904381-13905112 GCF_000754665.1 Bison bison bison | reverse complement strand
ATGTAAAACATGAGAGAAACTATGGGATTCTGAGGTAAAATCTGACAGAAACTAGGCAGTTCTGAGGTGAAATGTGACAGAAACTAAGGGCTTCTGAGGTGAAATCTGACAAAACCTAGGGTGGTCAGAGGTAAAATCTGACAGAAACTAGGGGATTCTGAGGAAAACTGATAGAATCTAGGGGGTTCTGAGGTGAAATCTGAGAAACAAGAAGGTTCTGAGGTAAAATCTGACAGATACTAGAGGATTCTGAATTAAAATCTGACAGAAAATCAGGAGATCTGAGGTAAAATCTTACAGAAACTCAGGGGAGTCTGAGGAAAAATTGGACAGAAACTAGAGGATTCTGAAGTAAAAATCTGAGTAACAAGAGGGCTCTCAGGTAAAATCTGACAGAAACTAAAGGGTTCTAAGTGAAATCTAACAGAAACCAGGGAGATCTGAGGTAAGATCTGACAGAAACTAGGGGATTGGAGGTGAAATCTGACAGAAATTAGGGATTACTGAGATCAAATCTGACAGAAACTAGGGGTTTCTGAGGTAGAACCTGAGAGAAACTAGGATTTCCTGAGGTGATAACTGACAGAAGCTATGAGCTTCTGAGGTGAAATCTGACAGAAGCCAGGGGGTTCTAAATTAAAATCTAACAGAAACTAGGGGGTTCTGTGGTAAAATCTGACAGAAACTAGGCAGTTCTGAGGGGAAATTTGACAGAAACTAGGGGATTCTGA
>NW_011495054.1:13897397-13904281 GCF_000754665.1 Bison bison bison | reverse complement strand
TGTTGCTTCCTGACCTGCATATCGGTTTCTCAAGAGGCAGGTCAGGTGGTCTGGTATTCCCATCTCTTTCAGAATTTTCCACAGTTTATTGTGAGCCACACAGTCAAAGGCTTTGGCATAGTCAATAAAGCAGAAGTAGATGTTTTTCTGGAACTCTCTTGCTTTTTTGATGATCCAGCAAATGTTGGCAATTTGATCTCTGGTTCCTCTGCCTTTTCTAAAACCAGCTTGGGAAAGATTATATAGAAGAGGATCTGACTCAAATCTGAAGCTACAGGACAGCCAGACCAAGGAGCTCGTGGTGGTGATAAGGAGGAATCGCAGGTGGAGAAAAGTCACACATCAGTGAGAACACAGTTTGCCCAAATCCCCTGGAGCAAGCTGAGTGGTTTGTCAGCCGTCTGGCACACCTGCAGTCTCAGGAACGGACGTCACACAGCACCCCCTGCTGGCCATCGGGGCTGCCCCCTCTGGCCGCTGTGATAACAGGACATGGAGCAGCGTTCTTTTTGTACTGCCATTTTTTCCTAATGTCACTGTCTCAGATTGCGTGAGTAGAGGCCTCAGAAGATCCACAGCTGGAACGCTGATGCTTTCACATCTGAAGTTTTATTTCGATAGAAGCATATTATTTTTTAACTGTCAATCTCTGTCAACTGTACCCCTACAGCTCCAACCTTGCCTGCTGTCTCCAGACACTGCACACGTATGTGAAAGGTCAGTTAAAGGGTACAACAGAAACACATGGGAAATTACCCTGTATGCATGTTTTTTTAAAAGATTTATATGGACCATTTTTAAAATTTTCATTGAATTTGTTACAACATTGCTCCTTTTATGTTTTTTAGGGGGTGGGTGGTTGGCACGGGGCATGTGGGGGTCCTAGCCTCCTCACCAGGGATCGAACCCATACTCCCTGAATTGGAAGGCAAAGTCCCAACCACTGGACCACAAGGGGAGTCCCCAGCCTGTGTGCATGTTGAGGGGCACAGGGAAGTTGGGCCAAAGAAGCCTCAAGCAATCTGATGCCTAGGTTTGGATCCGTAGGCTGTCAGGTGGTCTTCATGGCAGAGAGAAAGAAAGATCCCTGGAGTGAGCTGTCAGGCCAAGGGCAGGAAGAAGGCGACTGATGATCTTGGTGAATGGCCACTCAAGGTTAGAGAGGTGGACCCTCTGAGCACGTGACTCCAGCATCTCCCATTGGAACAGAAAAGAAAAATCTGGAAATAAGTCTATCCCCTTAGTTAAACCTTGTATTCCTTTTTACCAATTTTTACTCTGTGTAAATGTATATAACTTTAAGTTGCTGCAAATATATTCACAACGATAAGTATACACTTACCAATTGTGTAGGTCCAGTCACTTTTACTCATTATTTTCAATGCTCCTGAATAACACACACTCTTGTCAGTAGGAACTCACCTCTTGTCTTTTCATGGGCCAGTTAAACAGTGCTCTGTGAGTTTCCCCAGGTGACTGGTGAGGCTTGGGGAGCTCAGGGTTTATGTCTCAATTCCCCCCTGGCCTGAAGCACTGTGTGAGCTCAGACTGCTGTTCCAGGCTTAGCAGGATTAACCAGCCTCCTCCTCCTCAGTTTGGAGCCCAGAGATGGTCAGGGAGGCCACCTGCCTGACCTGGAGCCAGAGAATCAGGCTGAGACCCCTATTATGTTCTAGTATACTGGACTTCTCTGGTGGTCCAGTGGTTAAGAATCTGCTTGCCAATAGAGGGACATTCAACCCCTGATGCAGGAAGACTCCACATGCCGCAAAGCAATTAACCCCATGAACCACAACTACTGAGCCTGCTCACCGAAGAAACTGTGCTCCCCAACACAGGAAGCCATTGCGATAAGAAGCCCGGGCAGCCCAGCTAGAGAGTAGCCCTTGCTCTCCACAACTAGAGAAAACCCAGGCGCAGCCACGAAGATCCAGCACAGCCAGAAATAACTAACTAAATAAATTAAATTTTTTAATATATGCATAAAAATGATCACTTTCACTTTCATAGCCACTTTCCTAGTGGCTCAGATGGTAAAGAATCCACCTGCAATGTGGAGACCTGGGTTCAGTCCCTGGGTTGGGAAGATACCCTGGAGAAAAGAATGGCTACCCACTCCAGTATTTTTGCTTGGAGAATTCCATGGACAGTACTGTCCATGGGGTCACCACAGACTACATATTATAAATTGTATATCATATATAATATGATATGGTATAATGTAAATTATATATTGTATTATATATATAATACTATCCAATAATGATGCCCTTGGGGATCCAAAGAAATAAAATTCTGCACCACAGAAGACCACAGAACCAAGCTATTTATTTTAGATCAATAAATCTCAAGAAAAATTGAGTATGGCTCCCAGTCTTCTGCTGAATAATTCATAGATCATCACCTATGACTGATGTCCCTCCTCATGGGGACACAGTTGCAAAGTCCCCAGTGGGGAGCAAAAGTCTCCTGCCCTCAGGCTTGGGGTTTGTCCAGCTGGGAGCAGCTAAAAGCAGAGTATACACGATTAGTTCCACAGCACCCCCTGCTGGTTCAAGTTGAACTCCCTCTACCCACAGAGCTGGTAATCCTGGGACCTCTCTTGTTAAGGATGTTACTGATGCTGAAGCTCCAAAACTTTGGCCACCTAATGCTAAGAGCCACCTTCAGACCCTGATGCTGAGAAAGATTGTAGGCCAAAGGAGAAGAGGACAGCATAGGATGAGATGGTTGGGTGGCATCACCAACTTAATGGACATAAATCTGAGCAAACTCCAGGAGATAGTGAAGGACAGGGGACCCTGCCATGCTGCAGTCCATGGGGTAGCAAACAGTCAGATACGACTTAGCAACTGAACAGCAATAATGAGACACTGCAGCTCACATCATTTTCATGACTCCAACAGATCAAGCAATGTCCTGGCCTTAATGTTGCAACAATAAATACATGACTCTTTATATGACTTTACATGACTCTGTTTGGTCTCCCAAAGGAGGAAGAACTTGTTCTAGTTCTAACAAGTTAGCAGAAAGAATGTTTTAAGGAGAGGAAATAGAAAGCATAAAGCCTCTGCTGCATTTAAGGTCAAGGGACACCCAGGAGGTGGCAGAAGTCTGTGTTGTGTGCCATTTGCTGATGGTGGTAAGGGGGGGAAAGCCTAGGCAGATAAAGAAAGGAACAAGAGAGGCCTGTATGGGGGGAGGGAGGGGTGCTTTATGTGACAGGTAGCAGACAGAGGCATTGTGACTGCGGCAGTGAGGTGAGGACGCAGGGGGTGGAGGGAACCATTCCCAAGGACCAACCTAGACCCCTACATGCAAATGCAGGGCTTTTAATCGTTTGATTTGTTTATTTACTTTTGGCTGTGCTGGTCGTCATCATTGCACGGGCTTTTCTCTAGTTGCAGAGAGAGGGGGCTACTCTCTAGTTGCCGTGCACGGGCTCCCCACTGTGGTGGCTGCTCTGTTGTGGAGCACGGCCTCTCGGGTGGCCAGGCTTCAGTAGCTGCAGTGAGTGGGCTCAGTAGTTGCAGCTCCCAGGCTTTAGAGCACAGGCTTCGTAGTCGTAGCGCACGGGCTCAGTCGCTCCTCAGCACGTGGGATTTTCCCGGACCAAGGATCGTACCCATGTTTTCTGCACTGGCAGGAGGATTCTTTACCACCAGCCCACCAGGGAAGCCCCAAACAAACACAACTGTCAAGCCAACTCTTCTATATAGATCTCCCAGAGAAGGCAGGAGAACTCGCTTCTCTTCCAGGGTAATAAAGTAACAAAGTTCCTTTATTAATTTTTCAGACTGGTCAATGTTCAGGAACTGTAGACTCACAGGTCTCTGAGGTATCCTGGTTTCCAGACTCCTCCTCCTCCCTCCCCCTGGGCCTGAGATGAGAGAATGTGAGTGCACGGCTGCAGGAACTAGAGAGGCTGAAGCCAAATAGCTTTGAGAAGCAAGGGCTTCAGAAGGCCAGGATATGGCACCTTGAGCCTCCATCCTGCGCACAGGATGAGGTAGGAGCCCAGAAGGCAAAAACTCCAGGCCTATAGGTGGAAGACAACATGATGCCCAAGAGAAATTCCTTACTCAGAAAGAAAAATGATCCAAAGGAGACCTGCTGCTTGGTGGGTTTATTTATTTCGTGAAGGAAAGTTATAAACATGAGCTTTCCAAATCCTTTCCCGCATGCTGTATGAAGGTTTTAGACAGGTTCACCGGTCTCTAAAAAGCGACATTTTCTTACCTTACTCTAAGGTCAAAGTTTATTTTTTTTCCTAGTGAGATCCATCTTTTATGCTCAAAGTTTAGTTAACTTGCAACTTCTATGGTGGTCCAGTGGTTAAGGGTCCATCCCGCTAGCAGGGGGCATGGGTTTGATTCCTTGTCTGGAAACTAAGATTCCACATGCTTCAAGACAAAAAAAAACCAAAACTATTTTTAAATAAATAAATAAAGTGATTAATTAAAGTGTGCAGTTTGATGAGCTTTTTTTTTTTTTTTAATATTTAGTTAACTTAGCTGTACTCCTATTTTCCTGTATGGGGGGCCCATTTGATTTCCCTCTTGATTCCTACTGAGGCTTTTATTTCATCTGTGTTACTTCTTGACCTGCGTTTAAATGGTCAGAAATGCTGACAGATGTTGCAAAGGAAAGGACGGATACTTTACCCAGGATAGGGTTTCTGGGAGGGTGTGGGGGGTGATAGTAATGACCTGATGAGATGCCTCAGTCTACAGAACTCCACTATAATCATGAAATGGCCAGCAAAATGGTGGCCTAAGATATTGCAAGATTTCATTCCCCAACAGAAACATCAAAACAAACAAAGCAGAATGCTGTCTGAGCTCTGGAAAACAGTGAAAAGTTGACGGCAATCAAGCAAATGTTCCATCAAGAAAAAGTCATCTTTAAAATGGTACGGGGTTCATGAGGTGACATCAGCAAGACGATGGAACAGAAGCTCTCCAGCTAGTCTTCCCCTCAGCAACAGAAATTCGGTATGGCTCCATGGGCAAACGTGCTTTTGGGAATTGTGTGACTCCCTGATGGAGTCCAGGACCAGGGAGGGGCACTTTTAGAAGGTGAGCCCACGCCAAGGTCATTGACTCACTGACTGGGGTCCCAGGTACAGACCTGAAAACAGATGCAGGAAAAGCATTTGACACCTTTTAATGATTAAAAACTCTCAACAAAACAGGTGCTGAAGGAACTTAACCCAACGAAGGCCATGTCTGACAAGCTCATAGCTAACATACTCAGTGGTGAAAAGCAGAAAGCTTTCTTTCTAAGATCAGGAATCAGACAAGGGTGCCCACTCTCACCACTCCTAGTCAACATAGTACTCAAGTACTAACCAGAGCAATTAGGCAAGAAATCCTAAGAACTCCACACACACACACACACACAAAAGTTATTCAAACTAATAAACAAATTCAGTAAAGTTGTGGGATATAAAATCAACACACAAAAATCAGTTGCATTTTTAAACACCAACAATTAACTACCTGAAAAATAGATAAATGAAATAATCTCATTTACAATAGCAGCAAAAAGAATAAAATAGTAATAAATTTAACCAAGGAAGTGAAAGATCTGTATACTGAAAACTATAAAACCTTGATGAAAATAACTGAAGAAGATATAAATAAATGGGAAGATATCCCACATTCATGGACTGGAAGAATTAATATTGTCAAAATCTCATACTACCAAAGCAATCTAGAGATTCAATGAAATCCCCATTAAAATATCAGTGATATTTGTTCACAGAAATAGGAAAAAATATCCTGCCACAAAAGTTTTCAAATAGATAAAGAAATCTTGAGAAAGAAGAACAAAACTGGAGGCATGACACTCTGGGATTTCAAACTAAATTACAAATGTATAGTAATCAAAATAGTATAACATTGGGATAAAAAGAGATACATTGGCCAATGGACCAGAATCAACAGCCCATAAATAGACCCCAGAAAATGGTCAATTAGTCTTTGACAAGGATGCCAAGAACACAATGAAAAAGGATAGTCTCTTTAAGTGATCCTGGGAAACTGCATACCATATGCCAAAGAATTAAACTGGATCCCTATCTTTCAACACTGAAAATAAATAACTTGAAATGGATTAAAGATTTAAATATAAGACCTGAAACTATAAGTTTCTAGAAGAAAATATAGAGGGAAATTTCCTTGACCTTGGTGTTAGTAATAACTTTCCTGGATATGACATCAAAAACTCAGGCAAGAAAAGAAAAAAATAAATGTAAATGGGACTACATTAAACTAAAAGTTTTCTGCACAGCAAAGAGATCAATCGACAAATGAAAAGGCAACCTACAGAATGGAGACAATATTTGCAAACCATATATCTGGTAAGGGGTTAATATGTACAGTATGCAAACATTCATCAACTCAAAAGCCAAACTAGAGACTTCCCTGGTGGTTCAGTGGTTAAGAATCTGCCTTGCAATGGAGATGCAGGTTTGATCCCTGGTCAGGGAACTAAGATCCCACATGCAGTGGAGCTACTGTGCCCTTGCACTCTTGAGCCTGTGTGCCACAACTAGAGAGTCCACGCACCACACTGAAACATCCAGCATGGCGAAGATCCTGAGTGCTGCAACCCAGATCCAGTGCAGCCAGATAAATATTTGTAAATGCTTTAAAAGAAAAAAAAGCAAAACCAAATAACCTGATTTTCAAATAGCCAAGGACTTGAATAGAATTTTTTCCAGAGAAGACATCAGATCAGATCAGTCGCTCAGTCGTGTCCAACTCTTTGCAACCCCATGAATCGCAGCACGCCAGTCCTCCCTGTCCATCACCAACTCCCGGAGTTCACTCACTCACGTCCATCGAGTCAGTGATGCCATCCAGCCATCTCATCCTCTG
>NW_011495054.1:13896899-13897297 GCF_000754665.1 Bison bison bison | reverse complement strand
ACAACCACCATGAAACAAGTTCAAGGCTTCAAAGTTCCAGAGTGTCCATGGGTTATAGCTGATTGTGACCCTGTCATGTTCTCCCAGGTTGAAACGTGGTTGATGTTGTATCTGCAGGGTCTTCAGGAGTTGTCCCAGCCCTAATTGCACATCTCTCTTCTTACTTCTGTCTTTGCAGAGAGAATATGACATTCTGGGGGAAAACATGTCTTTTTCTTGATTACTTTCAAGATCCTGACAGTGTTTACTCTTTACTTCTGACTGCAATATATATAAGGTGTTTTCAGTTTGGTTTCATAACTTTTCAAGGCTTGATGTAAGAGACTATAGCTATCAATAGGAATCTCATCCTTTTTAGGGTTTCCTCCTCCATTGCTGGACTTAGAAACCCTTATGAC
>NW_011495054.1:13875104-13896799 GCF_000754665.1 Bison bison bison | reverse complement strand
ATAAGTTAAATAAACAGGGTGACAATATACAGCCTTGACGAACTCCTTTTCCTACTTGGAACCAGTCTGTTGTTCCATGTCCAGTTCTAACTGCTGCTTCCTGACCTGCATACAAATTTCTCAAGAGGCAGAAGACATACCAATTACCAAAAAAAGTATATGAAAAGGTGTTCAACATCACTAATTATTTGGTAAATGCAAATAAGCACCAAAGTGAGATATCACCTCATTCTTGTTAGTATGACTATTAAATCAAAAAGGCTATCCATTGACAGATGAATGGATAAGAAGTGGTGGTACATATACACGATGGAATATTACTCAGCCATAAAAAGGAACACATTTGAGTCAGTTCTAAACAGGTGGATGAACCTAGAACCTATTATACAGAGTAAAGTCAGTCAGAAAGAGAAAGATAAATATCATATTCTAATGCCTATATACGGAATCTAGAAAAATGGCACTGAAGAATTTACTTACAGGGAAGCAATGGAGAAACACACATAGAGAATAAACTTGTGGTCATGGGGAGAGAGGAGGAGAGGGTGAGATGTATGGAGAGAGTAACATGGAAACTTACATTACCATATGTAAAATAGATAGCCAATGGGAATTTGCTGTATGGCTCAGGAAACTCAGACAGGGGGCTCTGTGTTAACCTAGAGGGGTGGGATGGGGAGGGGATGGGAGGGAGGTTCAGGAGGGAAGGGATACATGTTTATCTATGGCTGATTCATGTTGAGGTTTGACAGAAAACAACAAAATTCTGTAAAGCAATTATCCTTCAATAAAAAATTAATTAATTAAAAAAATAAAAAAAGATTAGAACTTACAAGTTCTGGCAAATATCTGGAGAAAAGGGAACCCCTATGTACCATTGCTGGAGAAGGCAATGGCACCCCACTCCAGTACTTTTGCCTGGAAAATCCCATGGATGGAGGAGCCTGGTAGGGCAGTCCCTACCAGTCCATGGGGTCGCTAAGAGTCGGACACGACTGAGCGACTTCACTTTCACTTTTCACTTTCATGCATTGGAGAAGGAAATGGCAACCCACTCCAGTGTTCTTGCCTGGAGAATCCCAGGAACGGGGGAGCCTCATGGGCTGCCGTCTATGGGGTCTCACAGAGTCGGACACGACTGAAGTGACAGCAGATGCACCATTGCTGCTGTTGTTTAGTCACTAAGTCATGTCCAACTCTCTTGAGACCCCAGACTGTAGCCTGCCAGGTGCCTCTGTCCATGGATTTCCTAGGCAAGAATATTGGAGTGGGTTGCCATTTCCTCCTCCAGAGGATCTTCCTAACCCAGGGATCAAACCCATGTTTCCTGCTTTGACAGGCAGATTCTTTACCACTGAGCCACTAGGGAAGCCCTTGTACACCATTGGTAGGGGATAAACTGATATAGTCATTAGGGCAAACAGTATGGAGGTTCCTCAAAAAGTTAAAAATAGAGCTATCGTATGATCAAGCAATCCCACATCTTTATATGAGTCCTGAGAATCATTATCACATACTTTTAGGTTGATATGCCCATTGTCAAAACCTCTGTCCCAACCCACTCCACACCCCTGCCCCGACCCCTCTGAATGCAGTGCTGGTAGAGCCACTTCCCCTTCTTGCATGGGCTGCCTCAGTCCTGATGTGTAATACAAAGCCTAACTCAAATTACCTGTTCCAGAGAAACATAGAGGAAACTAGGAAACACAAAATAACTTCACTTTCAAGGGATAAAATTTCTTGGCTGGGAATCTTATCTGCTCTACAAGGATCCCTCACCCCTTGTCCTCCTGATTCTTTTCTAGACCCTTCACCTCTTTCTTAGCCCTCTCTTTGTCCCCTTCATCTCTCCCTAATCCTCACCCAGACTATTCAAATCTTTTTTTTTTTAAGGATTTTAAATGAGATATTTATTCAGCATACCTCCTAGAGTAGAACCAAAGCTTTAGAATCAAAACACCTTCCCAGATACCATCTTTCCACATAATGAACAACCCTCTCTCCACGTCCAATTTTCACCCCGTTTCTCATCTCTCACCCCTCCTTCCCACACTCCACCCAGTCCAACATGCCTGCTGGAGGGCCAGGGTCTCAGAGCTTCAGAGGAAAGGTTTAAAGGTCCTCCTGCCCAGGAGATGGCTCTGATAGTGCTCTCCACTTGCGCGAGGCTGATCATTAACCTAGAGCACATATAAGAAAAGGGCTGTCCCTGGGATGGGGAAAGCAGTGCCTGCAACCATGGCCAGCACACTAAGCCCCAGCGCTGTGACTGAGACCCCCAGCCCTCCTGAGACATCAGAGCGTATACAAAATGCTGCTGACATCTCCGTCATTGTCATCTATTTCATGTTGGTGATGGCCGTTGGACTGTGGGTATGTAGGAGCTTAGTGGGATGTTCAGAGTGGACTCCAGGCTTGAGGCTGGGGGAAACGACTGAGGGAGGGAGAAGTCTCATGTGACAAAGCAGAGAGGACGTTCAATCAGCTGCTGCAAACTTCATTGTCCCTCCCTAAGCAGTCATTTTCTCACGTGTGAGTCAGCAATGCTTCCACTGATTTACTTTATCCTTCTAACAAGCCCATCGTGTGAACAGGGCCAAGAGCGGGACTGCAGATCTATCCTATTTGGCATTTCCAGCACCTGACATCATGAATAAAGATGTTGTGTTATTATCTCGTTGATTTTATTTTCCTTTGCTCACTTTCTATCAATAACTTAGTTGATTTGGACGCCTAAGTCATTTGCGTTCATTCTCTCTTTTAAGCAATGAGCTGGAGGCTGCAAATTTCCTTCCAAGCACAGCTTTAAGGATAGATACCTCACATTGTATTCATCAATGAAAATAAACAGAGGAATTAGGACAGAAGTTGAGAAATATGACTTCTTAAAGTGCCTTGGTTTCTATGAAAGTGTGGTTTTGAAGTCCTTGAAAAATTGGTGCTGGATCACAGTTTTGAGGATAATGTTTCTTTTTAGGAGTGCTGGAAAAGAAGGTCATGTCTGTCAGCAGCCTAGCCAGAGATTCAGGGGCACCTCAGGGGCTCTTTCTGTGGCTTGACTCGTAAATGTCTTCCCTTCTCTCAGGCAATGCTGAGGACCAACCGGGGTACCGTTGGAGGCTTCTTTCTGGCTGGTCGAGATGTGACCTGGTGGCCGGTGAGTGAGTCAAAGCTTCCTGGCGATAAATTTCCAGTGTGTATGTTTAAGGACAAGCCAAGAAAACATGTAGAGTGCTGATCATGTCTGAGGTGCATTGCCTGCCTGCTCTCTGGTGTCTCTTTTCCTAAACCCTTGGCCTCAGAGCTCAGCCCTGTCATTCTAATAAATAAGAATACATCACCAATTATGAGAGAAGGTATAGTGTGGCATTTGGAAAGAGCTGGTTTAGCTCTGATTCATATTTTTTTAATTTATTTTTAATTGGAGGATAACTGTTTGCAATATTGTATTAGTTTCTCCGTATGGCAATGTGAATCATCCGTAAGTATACATAAGCCCCCTCCCTCTGGAACCCCCCTCCCAGAGCACCAGGCTGAGCTCCCTGTGCGATCCAGCAGGTTCCCACTAGCAATCTATCTTACACATGGGAATGTATGTATGTCAATGCTGCTCTCTCAATTTTTAAAAAACCATTCAGGGACTTTCCTGGTGGCCCAGTGGTTGAGAACCCACCTTCCAATGCAGGGGATGTAGGTTTGATCCCTAGTTGGGGAACTAAGATCCCACATGCCAAAGGATAACTAAGCCCAAGTGCCACACTAGAGAAGCCCACAAGCCACGACTACTGAGCCCACTCTAGAGCCCATGCCCCGAAACAAGGGAAGCCTGTGCACCAAAATGAAAAGACCCAGCACAGCCAAAAAATGATTCAAAAATACGAAAACAATCTTATATACCAACCGTGCAAAAACTGGTGACTGGCTAAATTCAGGCCCCAAGCTATAAGCTTGCTGACTCCTGCCATATGGAAAAGTAATGGAAACACTGCAACATTTACCTGCTTTCAGGAAGTCTAATTTGGGACTTTTAACTCTGACCCTAGTCTCTTCCCTTGGATTCCAGATGGGTGCCTCTCTCTTCGCCAGTAACATCGGCAGTGGCCACTTTGTGGGGCTGGCAGGGACCGGAGCGGCTTCAGGAATTGCCATTGCAGCATTTGAATGGAACGTAAGTGACATCACAGGCTTCTTCCTTTAAATCAAAACTCTAGTGTGTTTGTCTGGGCTACCCACTCCAGTGTTCTTGGGCTTCCCTTGTGGCTCAGCTGGTAAATAATCCATGTGCAATGCAGATCTGGGTTCGATCTCTGGGTTGGGAAGATCCCCTGGAGAAGGGAAAGGCTACCCACTCCAGTATTTTGGCCTGGAGAATTCCATGGACTGTACAGTCCATGGTGTCACAAAGAGTTGGACACGGCTGAGCGACTTTCACTTGCACTTTTCTTTTCTGCATAGGACAAACCCCTCTTTGGTTTGACTTCTATTTCTCCTTCTTCTTGAACCTCAGGGCCTTCCCTGTGGGCCCATTTTGCCTGGGCCATACCCTACCTCTGAGATTTCACTAAAGCCATTATTCCCACCAGGGAAGTCATCTCTATATCATTTAACCCCACTTTTACTTGACCTCCTTGATCATTTTAGCTCTCATTTCTATCTCTCCCCCTTCCCCGAGCTGTATTATACATTCAGTCTGAATTAGAAGCAAGAAAATTTAAAATGTACAGGTAATGACCCCTTCTTTGAAAAGCTTACATCCCAGTGGGAGAGACAGATAAACATTCGCTACAGTGTAGAAAGTACAAGGAGAGAAGCATGCATGGAGCGTTGAGAGATCTCAACAGAAGGAAACAGAAGGGGCATGGCTGGATGCAGAAGGGGCGTCCATCCTAGATGGTGGGTGGGACCAGGCCCATGTCCAGGGAACTTCCTGAGGCTGATGCCAGGCAGAGGAGTAGAAACTGGCCAAGGAAGCGACAACATCGTAAAGAGTAACTGATTTGGAGGAGTAGATAGAATCTCTAAGACTTGGTGACTGAGTTCCTAATTGCTCTACTGCCATCTCACCAGTGCAAGCCGTGTCTTCTAAATTAGACTCTAAGGTCTTTAAGGACAAGCGACCATCTCCTCTCGTGTCCCTCACACCACCCCATCATTCAGCATTTGACTGGGCACATGCTATAAACATTTCTTGAGTTGACTGGGTGTTTTCAGTTCTATTCTCTTATCCTTTCTAGTGTTTGCTTGTGCATGTATATGCCTATCAGTCAGAGGGAGATGCTTATGTGGAAGAAAGTTGGATCATTGTAAGATGATCCTGGATCATTTTACATTGAAACTATTTACATTTAAAACTATCCTGGATAGACTCAGCCAGGGACCTTGCATCGTCACAAGTAACCGTGCCCCGCCCCTATTGAAGATTTTGCCCCTATAATTACTTTAGTAGTGTCAGAGACTCAGAATGGACCCAGCCTCCACGTGTGCCTTATGGTCTGGGTTTTGCTTTGATGGTGCCATGGAGTCGAGAAAGGAGCCAGCCTCCAGAAGCGTGGACAAAATGCCCTATGGCCCCAGGGAGTGTGATTATCAGCTTGCTGAGAGCCTGGCTCTTAGCCTGTGACCTTGGATTTCTTTCATCTCTGTGAGGTTCAGTTTACCCCTCCATAAAACAGGAGAATAACTGTGCTTATCGCAGCTGCCTAACCTGGTGCTGTGAGAACAGCGTGAGTGATAGAAGTGAAGACTTTTTCATAAACGTTAATATTCATGTAAGATTATACTATTATCATCATTATATTTGGCAAGGCTTGGGGGGCACTGGGAATATTCTTCTGCCTCTAAATTTCTCATTGGTTTGTCACTCTATATGATTCCTGACATTCAAGAATAATTCCTGGGGACTTCCCTGGTGGCTTAGTGGTTAAGAATCCACCTTCCTTTATAGGGGATAAGGGTTCGATCCATGGTGGGGGAACTAAGATCCCACAAGCTGCAGGGCAACAAGCCCACTCGCCACACAGAAAGATTCCATGTGCTGCAAGGAAGACTCGACACAGCTAAATAAATTTTTTCTTAAGAATAATTCCTTTTGGTAAAGATTGTATGACCTTCTAGTTGTCCAGCTGGGCTCAGATCTCTAACTGTCCATTTTTCACCACATATCTTTGCCACATCCTAAGCCCTAGGAAATGGTGATCTCTGGATCATGGAAGCAGAAGAAATGGACCCACAGCTGTCTTGGGATCATAACTGTTTGAGCGGGACAGGATCGAAGCAAACGTTTTATTTTCAGACTTGGAGGTTGTGAAGCGAAAAGGCCCACGAGCCAAACCTCTCTAACTTCCACTCTGTCCTTGGTTTCTTGTAGGCCTTGCTGCTGTTGCTCGTTCTAGGGTGGTTCTTTGTCCCCATTTACATCAAGGCAGGGGTGAGTATCCACAGGTGTTCTCCGGTACACATGTCAGGCATTCATTTATTCCCTCATTTTTTTCTGCTCAGCTATGAAACCTGAGTAACATTATTCATCCCAGAATTTCTGAGTTTATGTTTACATAAGATCACTAACTACTGGACTTCCCTGGCGGTCCAGTGGTAAGGAATCTGCCTGCCAGTGCAGGAGACATGGGTTTGATCCCTGGTCCAGGAAGATCCCACACGTCACTGGACAACTCAGCCCGCGTGTCACACTGCTGAGCCCACGTGCTGCCCACAAAACTACTGAAACCAGCTCCTAGAGCCAGTGCTCTGAGACAGGAAAAAGCCACTGCAATGAGAAGTCCACGCACCGCCAACAAGGAGCAGGCCCCACTCTCTGCAACTAGAGAAAGCCCGCAGGCAGCAACAAATACCTAGCACAGCCAAAAAATAATGCAAATCATAAAAGAATTTTTAAAAATTAAAAAGACCACGAAGTGCTGCAGGATTGCTCTTAAAAATGGCTGCAGTCAGCTATCCTCTTGCTGATCACTGTTGCGGGGATTCCATTTTTCTGACATTCTTGCCAATACATTTTCCTTTATTCTAATTTTTGTTATTCTGATGTTTGGAAGGTAGCTTTTTTTTTTTAATGAGGGGTAGGAAGTACCATGCTCTGGTGGCTCCCCTTCAAATTGGGTGTTGCCAACCAACTGGGGCACTGCTGTGCCTCTTGGAGCCTAACTGCCATACTCATTCCTTCTGCAGCTGAGGGGTGCTGTGTCCTGGGCTAATTCCTGGGATGGGGCTCCAGGGGGCCAAGCTTTACTGTCTACTGCCTCTGCACGTCACTGTATAGCCCTTTGCTCATCCTGAGTCCCTTCCCATTCCAGGCTGAGCAAGCTCTGCTCTCTTTGGTGCAAGGATCCACAGCACATGACATGCATGTGTTCTTAGACATGGCTTACCATCCTTGAGGTGGTTCTGCACAGTTTCTGAGCCCCAGGAGTTCCCCTTCTTGCTTTTGCTAATATTATATAAATGTTTAAGATTCTTTTATATTGGAGGAGATGAAACCATGCGCTTGGTCTGCTATGAAGAAACCAGAAAAATGAACCCTTTAAACTGATCACATAGCAGACCTAGTATTTCGATAATGATAACCTCAGCTTTTTCTCTACATAGGATTTAATGTAACTCTTCTTTTCAATAAAGATAATCACGTGACTGTACATACAGAAGTGTATTTGCAGTTTACTCAATTATCCATTTATCACGTAACCGTAATTGCAGTCCATCAGTTATGCTGTTTTTGCTAGACTGCAACATTATCAGCGAGAATAATGAATATTACCTCTCGAGCATCACCATTCATTTGGTGTTGTGGTGGGTATTTTACACCTACTTCCATATTAAAGCCCCACATTACAGGTGAGAAAACAGAGGTTCAGAGAGACTGCCATTTGCCAAAGGTCACAATCCGGGAACAGATCCCAGGAATGCTTGAGTCCAAAGCCCATGTTCATTCCGGACTCACAGTTTCCCAAGGGGCTGTGCCTTCTCACTCACGTCTCCCCCCTTTGGGGGGTGTTACCCACCCTGAGGGTGACTGCCACACACCGTTACCTGTCCACAGAGGCTTAATCCATGTCAGATCATCTGAGTGTGTGGGACCCTGAGGATGAACCCCTGCTGGTGTCTGTCTCTGCAGGTGACGACCATGCCGGAATACCTGAGGAAGCGGTTCGGTGGGAAGCGGCTCCAGGTCTACCTCTCCATCCTCTCCCTGTTCATCTGCGTGGCTCTGAGAATCTCAGTGAGTTCAGTGCCCTCCTGGCGTTTTAGCTTCATGAAGGACAAGAG
Source organism: Bison bison bison (assembly GCF_000754665.1). Classification (NCBI taxonomy): domain Eukaryota; kingdom Metazoa; phylum Chordata; class Mammalia; order Artiodactyla; family Bovidae; genus Bison; species Bison bison. Next base: position 13,888,522 of record NW_011495054.1, on the reverse strand, counting down.
TGCTAAGGTCAGAGAACTTCATGGGTCAAGCCATATATGGATGTTTTAAAACTACCTGGGGTCTCTCTGAACATGTTAATCGCTCGGTTGTGTCTGACTCTTTGCGACCCCATGGACCATAGCTCAGCAGGCTCCTCTGTCCATGGAATTCTCCAGGCAAGAATTCTCGAGTGGGTAGCAATTTCCTTCTCCAGGGGATCTTCCCAACCCAAGGATCAAACCCAGGTCTCCTGCACTGCAAGGCAGATTCTTTACAATCTGAGCCACCAGGGGGTCTCTCTACCAAGAGTTTATGCCAAAAAAGAAAAAGGAGCTTCAGAAACCCTGCATTCATAGAGTAAAAGAATTCTGAGTCACAAGAGCCTCCAGAGTATAAACCCATCCTTTCATTAAGACTATGAAAAAAATAATGGATGTACAGAAAGAGAGAAAGTCTCATTCAAGTAGCACAACAATTCAGTAGCAGAAGCTAAGGACTCTCTAGCTCCCACCTCCCCCTGCACAATAACCTTTTCATTCTCATTGTCAAGGCCACTCCAGGTTTACATTTTCTTTTCAGCTTGACTATCTAACATGAAGACCAGAAGGGAAAGTGTTTTGTGTTATTATACTGACTTTGCTTAAATGTACCCTATTTTATCTGAGATTGCCTGTACGAAACGAATATCACAAACAAGTGTTAAAAGAATTCTAAAGTTTTTTTTTTTAAGTTAAGTCTCTTGGAGATAATTATTAAGGAAAGAAGAAATTTGAAGATTCAGCAGTACATGTAGAAACCAAAGAAAAATCTCATGTATCAGTGGCTAGGGACATAATCTCCTGCAAGTTTATAGTCCAGGCAGTTCACTAGAGCAGAAGTTCACTCTGCTTAATGATCCTCTGTTGAGCCAAATCATGATTGGAAGTAAACCAGCTGCTTAGATTAGATGGCCCGAGCCTTCCTAATGCAACGCGAGCATTTCCCAGTACTTATTATAAATTGCTGAGCTCCATGTTAGGGCAAGAAGATTCCTGTTCACTAGCAGTTCACCACGTCGTTAAGGGTATAAGAATTTTACATGTGAAATAGCGTTTTATGACATTATATGCAAATATAGTAAACTAAGAGCTGGACTAGAGTGTGTGGATAAGTACAGGAAATATGCTTCAGGCCAGGAAAGAGGATGGCAGTCAATGCTGGGTGGAATTGGAGGTCATCCTCATTGGTGAGGGCTGGGAGCACTTAAGTCCCAGGACAGGAAGGTGAGGAGAGCCCAAGGGAGGTGGAGGAGGCTGCAGGTGTCCGGGGCTTCATGCTTACATGCTCCTCTGGTGGGAGCTGGTGATCTCCGTTCTCCTCTGGCTCTGACATCTAGAGCTTTATGATGCTAGAGTATGAACAAGGTGCTGGAGCAGAATGACAGGTACCAAAGGGAGCCCCCAAGGGAGGCAGCCTCCTGAGGTGGTTGGTTCCTGCTGGTGTGGAGTGGGTGGAAGGCTGGGGAGCTGAATCGAGCAGCACAGAGGCCCAGAGCGTGTGTGTGACTGTTCACGGTCTGGCAGGTCAACTGGAAAGATTCTGTAGCAGGAGTCCATTCTTAAGTGGTATCGATAATCCTAGACGTGACATTTTGTGTACATTTTGTTATCATACAATGATAACAGCTTCTGTCCTGGTTACTTATTAAACAGATCAACAACTTTCACAGCCTTCCCCTGCCCCAGGATAGAACTGGCATCTCTTAGGTCTCCTGCAATGGCAGGCAGATTCTTTCCTTCTAGCACTACCTGGTAAGCCCCAAAGGATGGTATGGTCTCACTAGGGTTGTTGGTAGGTGGCAAGCAGAGAGAAAAGACAGGCTTTTCCTGACTGGGAATCGAACCTGGGCCGAGGCTGGGAGAGTGCTGAATCCTAACCACTAGGGCACCAGGGAGCATCAAACATTAGTGGGAAGACATCAGTGAAGAGCTGAGCGACGCACTGCGTGTTTCCATTCCACACTGACTGTTCTCTCTCTAGTCAGACATATTTTCTGGAGCCATATTCATCACCCTGGCCTTGGGATTGGACCTATACCTGGCGATCTTCATCCTCTTGGCTCTCACTGCTATTTACACAATCACTGGTGAGCCCACGCTACCTTTTGCTGACCTCACTCCAAGCTGCCGTTAGCATCGTCACTGCCATGTAAGGATACCCTTTTATTTCCATTGTGAGGTTCACGCACGGGTGGAGAAACATAACTAGAGCAAAGAAAACAGAATCTTCAGTATGAGGTGTGAGCACCTGGTGACGTGGTAAACGGGATGGGAAAATGGTGACCTGGCTCGGCTACGCGTCCGGTACGCAGATCGGCGTTTGGAATCCAGCGTAACGTACACATGGGAAGTCTGGATGAAATAGTGGCTCAGACCCGACACTGGCAACACCGAGGCAGGGTCCGAGTGAATACATGCCAGGGCACGGGGTGGGACTATGAGCCGCAGAATCAGGGAAGGAAAACGGGAGCAGTGGGCTGGCGGTGGGAGGAAAGGTGTGGTGAATAGCTCAAGCAGGCCTTCATGAGCCAGATACACCAGTGTTCTCCCTCATGCACACTAAAATGAAAATCAAACCACACCAGCTCAATTGGAAAAATAAAGAAAAAGTATAGCTGGGACAATAAAGACAGTCCTGAAGCCATTTTTATACATCAAGTACATGTCTCAGAATAAGTGACAGATAAGGGCATAAATCTCCTATTTTCAGTATCCATCTTGTTTCCCTCCCATAAAGGGAGTATCTCATTAACTGAGAGTCTGTGAGTCCAGAGCTCAAAGGGAAGTTTTTGTTGTTCGAACAACACTGCAGCAAAACACAGCTCATCAAATGTATCTGGTTCTCCACTAATGAAACAATAATGCATTCCAACAGGACAGTGAAAATGGCCTTGCCCAGTTTTTTGAGAGCGAGTGTAATTGTGCTAAATGGAGCAAACTGAGGGATCAGTGAGGGAAAACCTATGGTATTAAAACTTTGCCTTTATTTCTATTTAATATTCAAAAATTCACACAAAGGTGGAACTCCACTCTAATTCATAGAAACCGAGTCAAGGCAAGGCAAGGCGGACAAGAGGACCAAGGAGAGGCATAACTACCAAGGCGACAAAGATGCCGAGAGGGGCTTGTAGTCCATCCAGGAGCATTTGATATGTTTCTGCTGAGTTATTTCTAGAGTTTGGGTAGAGGAGAACACAGAGGTGACAGCAGATAGATGAGGGCGCATGAGTAAAAGGTCCTGATTCCTTTCTTTCTCTTCACAGGGGGCTTGGCCTCAGTTATTTACACAGACACCCTCCAAACGGCCATCATGCTGATAGGTTCTTTTATTCTCATGGGGTTCGGTAAGTGATAAAGGTGTGAGCAATGCCCTGCGGTCAGAAATCCTGGGATTTGCGTCTGTTCAGTCTGACTGCTCTTGACCGCTGCCTCCCTTCTATGTGGTCACATTTTCCAATCATGCGTATAATTCTGCGAACTTCTTTCTTTCGCGTACTCTTTACGCAGAAAGGAGTGTCTGCGAACTTCTTTCTTACTGTACTATCTCAGCATGAAGAAGTAAGGGAGAACTTTGCCTCCTTTGGGGCTCCCTGCTAGCTCAGACGGTAAAGAGTCTGCCTGCAGTGCGGGAGACCTGGGCTCGATCTCTGGGTGGGGAAGATCCCCTGGAGAAGGAAATGGCAACCCACTCCAATATTCTTGCCTGGAGAATCCCATGGACGGAGGAGCCTGGCAGGTTGTGGTCCATGGGGTCGCAAAGAATCGGACATGACTGAGTGACTTCAATTTCACTTTTCACTTTTACCTCCTTTGAAAAACTATTGCTTAGATAAATTATTTTGTTAAACCTTAATATTCTTGTGTTCAGAATGGACAAAATTAGTACCATTGAGTTGACACTTTATGAAAATATTGGTGCATTGGATGCAATGCACAGTAACCTTTCATTTACATAAAATCCTCATTAAATGAAGGATTAAATATTAGGAAAAATTTAGGTACTGAATATTAACTTCATTATGACTGATGGAAATTATTAAAGTATATTCCTTACTCTATTATTATATAAGTAACAAATATAGTTTGTATTTTCCTTTATGACTCTCACTTATCAGTACCATCAGTTATTCATTCTTTTAAGTCATGCCAGATCACTATTGATGAATCTGATTTACAGCTTGCTAATTTTTGGCTTCTTTTATTATAGTTTTTGCTTTTGTTTGCCTAGAAAATCCATGCATAAAGTGAAAAAGGATATAGGGTGAAAACAAATCCTTTTCATCCCTCCCTTGTCCGGCAGTCACCCTGCTCCAACACCCACTCAGGCTGCACTGAATGCGACATTCCTGAACACGCAGGCACCTAATCAGAGCCTAAGATACGAGGCAGACACTGATTGAACTACCGAGACAACAAATTCATAATGATGACTGATGATTTCGTCAGAACATGGTTGCCATTAACCACATGCGGCCATTTAAATTTAAGCTAATTAAAAATTCAGTTCCTCACTTGCTTAGCCATATTTCAAGCACTCAATACATGGCAGTGTCCTGCATTTAGCTGCCCAGTCATGTCCAACTCTCTATGACCCCATGGACTGTAACCCACCAAGCTCCTCTGTCCGTGGGATTTTTCAGGCAAAAATACTGGAGTGGGTTGCCATTTTGGTCCTCCAGGGGATCTTCCCGACCCAGGGATTGCACCCACATCTCCCATGTCTCCTGCATTGCAGATTCTTTACCCACTGAGCCATTAGGGAAGCCCCAATATATGGCCAGTAGTTACCCCATTGGACAGCACAGATATGTAACAGTTCCATCATTGTAGGAAGTTCTATTGCACAATGCTACTCCTGAAGCAACTGCTACTACCAATTCCTTGTGAACTTGCTACTTAGCCAGAATTTCTGTTTTTCTCGTTCACGCTCCTTTGGTTTCTGGCCTCAGTGGTGTATGCCCTGGCATCAGCTTCTCTAAGACTCACTTATCCTATCCTATGGGTAAACTCTCACCTCCTAGGCCCTCCATGTATTTTTGCTACAAACCGTATTTCCTTTATCAGAACAATTTCCTTGTATTGTCTGCATCTTCCCTTAGGTTGAGTTCATTTTGCACATAATCCCACCACAGTATTTGGTACACACAACGTGTTAGTGCTAAATTAAATAATGAATAAAAAAGTAAACTGTCAGACTCAACTGGACAACTGTAATATCTACCACTCTAAAATTTACTCTGATGAATTTTGTGTCATCTCAACCTTTATAAGTTGTCCCAAATGTCTGGGTTCATCTTTCTAAGGTTTCCATCCATTGTGGTTCTTTCCTACACCTGACTAGCTTTTCCAGACCCTCCCAGTGGGGTAAGTTTCCCTATGTCCCCTCACCACAAATAATCTGATTGGAGGTGTTTGAGTACCTCCACGACAAAGGAGTGATTATTAACTCTTTAGATGTCTAAGATTTGACAGAAATTTCATTTTATCCAATTCCTTTTCAGCTTTTGCCGAAGTCGGAGGCTACGAGAATTTTACAGAGAAGTACATGAATGCCATCCCAACCATAGTGGAGGGAGACAACCTGACAATCAAATCCAAGTGTTACACCCCTCAGGGAGACTCCTTCCATATTTTTCGAGATGCTGTCACTGGGGATATTCCATGGCCAGGAACAATATTCGGAATGACTGTTGTAGCTGCATGGTATTGGTGTACAGATCAGGTAAAGTGTGTGTGCGTGTGTGTGTGTCTGTGTGTCTGTGTGTGTCTGTGTGTGTGTGTGAGAGAGAGAGAGAGATACATGAATATGTTTATGTTGTTCTTTTTCTACTCATAGAAAAACATCTAGTTTCTATTTCATACACACACATCATTTAAAGAGCCAAACACTTCTATTAATATGATGCTTATTATGAAAAATGAAAAGAAAATGGACCCTTTCCTGGTGGCTCAGATGGTAAGGAGTCTGCCTGCAAAGCAGGAGACCTGGGTTCGATCCCTAGGTCAGAAAGAACCCCTGGAGAAGGGCATGACAACCCACTCCAGTATCCTTGCTTGGAGCATTCCATGGACAGAGAAGTCTGGCAGGCTACAGTCCATGGGTTCACAAAGAATCAGACATGACTGAGTGACTAATACTGTTATGAAAAATAGCTCTCTGGTGTCCAACTTTCTACCTATTTCTCATCTCCCAAAGGCAAACAATTTCAGCTTCCTCAGTTAAATATTTTGGTATGTATTTTTATTCTCTAAATCCTGTACTCACTGTATAGTTTGTGAACGACTGGCATGGATATTACCTTAGAGTTTATTAGAAATGAATGCTCTTAGATGCTACCCACACCCATTGAATCAGAATTTTCTCATAAACCTGATTCCCAGGAGATTCAAATAAATCCTTGTATTGTGCCCTCTTAGTTTTCCAGTTTTAGAGTTTTCTATTGGCTTCCCATAAAGAGAGATGAGAGTTTAGCTTTTTCAGTTTTCCACTCTCAATCCCCTACAGGCACACCTCCTTTCATTCATCTTCCTAATAGATCCAGTTCACAGTTTTGGCGAGATGTGCATTCAATGCAGCAACTTTTGTGACTACATAAATGTAACTCACAACCAAGCTACATAATATTCTCTGATTGACTTTTCTTTAGCTTTTTCTTTTCCCTAAAATGAATAACTCTAAATACTTTTGTTTTAAATTTTCTTGGTGATTATTACTCATTCAATAACAAACCCTCAGCAAATTGCCTGAATCTCCTCTCATTTCGTGCAAGCACATCAAGTATTCTATGAGCTCCTTCTTTTCTCTTAGAGCCTTTCATCTCTCACCAACTCTTGGGTTGTCCACTGTACCTGGAGCTCGTCCTAACTCAGAACTCCTTCACTACTATATTTGGCATCCCCTTTGCTTCATTCTTGGCTTGTATTTCCTATCCCCAATATTCTACATCATCATCTTTCTTTGTTTAATCCTGCTTTTTGAGGCAATGAATTATCCAGTTAGTTGCTGATAAAGAAGGGAGATACATTTGCTGTGAATTTGCATGTTTCAAAATGTCTTCACTCCGACTCTTAGTAAATTGATCTCTGGCTCTGTGCACATTTGTAGGTTGGAAATAATCTTCCCAGAGTCATAGAGTCATTGTATTTTGACTTCCACCATCACAGGTGAGAAGCCTGAAGTTATTCTTGATCTTTTGGGTGCGACTCTGCTGGGGAAAAAATTGAAGGCAGAAGTAGAAGAGGGTGATAGAGTATGAGATGGTTGGATGGCATCACTGATTCAAGGGACATGAACTTGGGCAAACTCCTGGAGTTAGTGAGGGACAGGGAGGCCTGGTGTGCTGCAGTCCACGGGGTCACAAAGAGTCAGACATGACTGAGTGACTGAACAACTGCTTTTTCTCTCTGGAAACTTGCCTTTCCTTTGGCCTCAAAATTTTGAAATTTCACCACAATGTACTATTGTGTGTGGGTCTATTTTTATCCATTATGACAGGCCGCTGTGAACTTCTGTGATCAGGTAACTGATGTCTTGACTGATTTGGGGAGATTCTTTCTTTGCTGCCTTCCATTTTGTTTCCTCGTATCTGGAACTCTACTTTTGGGTGTTGGTCTTCCTCAGCTGGTTCTCTAATGTTTTTACTTCTCTCCATCATCCGTCTCTTGGTCTTTTGCTCTACTTAATAGGAGACTTTCTTAATTTTATCCTCCAGTTTTTCTGCCTCTGTATTTAAAGCTTCTAAGATCTTATTTTTTTGTTTTCTGGGTGCTCCTTTTTATAGCAAATGAGTTTGTTTTTATTTTGGTGGGTTTATTTTTTTTTTGAAGTTTTCTTCTTCCTAAATAGTCTCTGTCAACTTAAACCTACAATTTCACAATTTTAACTCACTTTAAATCAATGGCCATACATAATGTCAGTGTCAGTTCTCTTTTTCTCTATATAGTAAACTGATTTCCTCAACATATCTATCAAAGAATGCATCCTTACACCACTGATTTGTGGACCATCTTTATTATTTATATTTGCCTCTGACTGACTTACTTCCTATAAGTGACCTCACATCCTTCTTAGATGTAGGGGCTGAACCTGCTTGTCTGCTGACAGGGCTCTCTCCTCACCTTTAATTTGTGTTGCCCCTCCAACCATCAACTTCCAGGCCTTTGTCCAAAAATATCGCCTGCTCCCTCAGCACTAAATAACACTGTCCCTAACAGATCTGTCTCCCCAAAGACAGTTAAGCAGAAAAAGACATCTTTGTTTCACAACATTCCTTGAGAAGAAAAAGTGACATCAAAATGTTATTATGGTTAGAAGTTCTGCTTTGCTACAAAATTTATTAGTCAAGAAATTGTACAACTTAAGTAGGAATTACGAAATTATATACATTCGTTTTCCCAGGACCATCATATTTGATTCATAACTCAGTGTGGTCTGAAGAAATCTAGAGATGAATATCTCAGAATTCTATTCTGATGGCTGCCTGACTCTGAGGTTTCCAGTTCAGTGAGCTCGCTTTCCCTTCGGGATAATTGCCTAACAATAGTTGAGAGAAACCAATGAGTATGAGACTTATTTAGTCACATACTTAGTAGAATATCAAAGACTTCCCAGGTGACACAGTGGTAAACAGTCTGCCTTTCAATGCAGGAGACAGGTTCCATCCCTAGGTCAGGAAGACCCCCTGGAGTAGGAAATGGCAAGCTGCTCCAGGATTCTTGCCTGGAAAATTCCACCTGGTGGGCTACGGTCCATGAGGTCACAAAGAGTCAGACATGACTGAGGGGCTGAGTGCGTGCACACACACACACATCAAAGGCACAACTTGTGGCAAAGATCAATAGTGACAGCTTTGTACCTGGAAAAGCACATGGCCCTTGTTGCAGTTTAGCCTGGGAGCTGTAAACATGTTTTAATAGTAGTGATAGGTACTGATTTAAATGTAACGAGTCTTACAAACATACCAAGTATTCAGGATGCCCTACAAGAGATAACCCTATTTAGAGATGAAAAAACTGAGACTCACAGAAGTCAAATATTCATGTAAGAGGAGCAAGGATTCAAGTTCCGATTTTACTCTGAAGCCCATTATTTTGCACTACCATGACTCTCTTCTTCACTATAACATTAATTCTGAAGAGAGGCACTCCCCTTCACTGAAGTCACCCTCCGGTTTTCTCGTGACTACGTCATGTTTCCCTGGCAGGTCACTGTGCAGCGCTGCCTGTCAGGCAAGGACATGTCCCACGTGAAGGCCGCCTGCATCATGTGTGGGTACCTGAAGCTGCTGCCCATGTTCCTCATGGTGATGCCAGGGATGATCAGCCGCATCCTGTTCACAGGTGAGTCTTGAATCCATAGATCCTTTTTTTTTTTTTTATTACACGTGAATTCTGAGTAGTGGTTTCAAGATAGATAAAAACTTCGATAAACTAGAAAACCCATTACATACGTCAGTAAAAGCAGAATCCCAAGTGGCGAGAACAGCCTGTGCGGAGGCTTAGAAGCAGGAAATGTTGGCACACTTGGCACTCTGTTCTCTTATTTCTTTTGTACGGTACGCCTGTCTCCTTGCAGACATTTGAGCTTGCGAGCCTGTTTTCATGAGTGGCTTGGATTTAAGCTAGTCTAGAAGATAATGCAGGAGGATGAGATAAACTGGAAAATGTGAGCTGAGTGAGCTGTGATGGTTGAGTCCAAGACATCTTTGACTGAGAAAGTCTTCAAGATTCACTGTCACTTCTTGGTCCTTCCAACATGGTTGGAGACTGGACTGGGCTTTGGAATTGGGTTGTATGGGTACTTTAACTTTTGAGCCAGCTGAAAGTAGATGCTAATGTTAAAAATCTTCCTTAAAAAGTCAACTCTTCCTTTATTACGAAGGGTACAGGAAATACATTCAGCTAAGCAAGGTGTCTGGTTCTAGTGGGGCAATCCATCAGATAACACTGAATCCACATCGTATTTTCTCAACTGGGCATCAGTTTATTTAGCTAAAATCTTGTTACAAAGAAAATCACCTTTTTTCCCCCAAAATGATCCATTTTATTGTAAATATCTCCTTATAGGTATTGCTTGTGCTTCAATTCCCACTCTCCTTTATTTTTTTGTCTTAAATTTTTTTAATGATGTTTATTTCAAGACTACTGTTTCCTTGGGGGTGTGGTGTCATGTTAAAATGATTCCCCTACACAGCAAGTTAGAATGTTTCTTTGTTCTTCTTGCTGCAACATTATAGTGCTGTTGAAAATATCCAACAAGTAAAGAATGGTCGAAGAAATTACTATGTCCCTCTTCATAGAAAATTGCACACAAGGGGCTGAAGACTATCTCAAAAGTCAGGAAAATGCTGAAGTTATTATGTTAAATGTAAAAAGCAGATTACAAAATATTACCTCAACAATTACCATAGCAATGCAAATATAAGTATATATATATATATGTGTATATATATCTCTAATACAATATATATGTATATATATCTCTAATCCTTTCCTTGGTGGAAAAGGATTAGAGAAGACTATTGAAAAAAACGAAAGAAGTTAAAGTGCTAAGGTATTAGCATTCAGGGTGGGTTTTGTTTTGTTTTGCTTTACTTTACAATATTGTATTGGTTTTGCCATACATCAACATGCATCCACCACAGGTGTACACGTGTTCCCCATCCTGAACCCCCCTCCCACCTCCCTCCCCATACCATCCCTCTGGGTCATCCCAGTGCACCAGCCCCAGGCTTCCTGTATCCTGCATCGAACCTGGACTGGCGATTCGTTTCTTATATAATATTATACATGTTTTAATGCCATTCTCCCAAATCATCCCCCCCCTCTCCCACAGAGTCCAAAAGACTGTTCTATACATCTGGATCTCTTTTGCTGTCTCACATACAGAGTTGTCATTACCATCTTTCTAAATTCCATATATATGTGTTAGTATACTGTATTGGTGTTTTTCTTTCTGGCTTACTTCACTCTGTATAACAGGCTCCAGTTTCACCCACCTCATTAGAACTGATTCAAATGTATTCTTTTTAATGGCTGAGTAATACTCCATTGTGTATATGTACCACTGCTTTCTTATCCATCTGTCTGCTGATGGACATCTAGGTTGCTTCCATGTCCTGGCTATTATAAACAGTGCTGCGATGAACATTGGGGTACACGTGCTCTTTCAATTCTGGTTTCCTCGGCGTGTATGGCCAGCAGTGGGATTGCTGGGTCGTATGGCAGTTATATTTCCAGTTTTTTAAGGAATCTCCACACTGTTCTCCATAGTGGCTGTACTAGTTTGCATTCCTACCAACAGTGTAAGAGGGTTCCCTTTTCTCCCCACCCTCTCCAGCATTTATTGCTTTGGATCGCAAGCCATTCTGACCGGCGTGAAATGGTACCTCATAGTGGTTTTGATTTGCATTTCTCTGATAATGAGTGATGTTGAGCATCTTTTCATGTGTTTGTTAACCATCTGTATGTCTTCTTTGGAGAAATGTCTATTTAGTTCTTTGGCCCATTTTTTGATTGGGTCATTTATTTTTCTGGAATTGAGCTGCAGGAGTTGCTTGTATATTTCTGAGATTAGTTGTTTGTCAGTTGCTTCATTTGCTATTATTTTCTCCCATTCTGAAGGCTGCCTTTTCACCTTGCTTATAGTTTCTTTTGTTGTGCAGAAGCTTTTAATTTTAAATAGATCCCATTTGTTTATTTTTGCTTTTATTTCCAATATTCTGGGAGGTGGGTCATAGAGGATCCTGCTGTGATGTATGTCGGAGAGTGTTTTGTCTATGTTCTCCTCTGGGGGTTTTATAGTTTCTGGTCTTATGTTTAGATGTTTAATCCATTTTGAGTTTATTTTTGTGTATGGTGTTAGAAAGTGTTCTAGTTTCATTCTTTTACAAGTGGTTGACCAGTTTTCCCAGCACCACTTGTTAAAGAGATTGTCTTTCCTCCATTGTATATTCTTGCCTCCTTTGTCAAAGAAAAGGTGTCCATAGGTGCATGGGTTAATCTCTGGGCTTTCTGTTTTGTTCCATTGATCTATGGGTGGGTTTTTTTAAATCAAGTTTTGCTGTCTGTTGTCATTGTTTAAGGGAAAAAAAAAAGATATTGTGCAAATGCCACGGTGAAGTAAGATATCATCCCACACGGGGCAGGCACTCCAACAACCAGCACAGGTGATGCTTCTTCTTAGACACAGGTGGTAAAAGACCGGGCTAAGTGGTCAGACAAGGCTAACTTCCCGGGTGATGTGGGGGGGGAGTAGGGGTGTGGTTGGCTTTGTCTCTGCAGTTCTGTGCTCCTCAGAGCAGTTGCAGTCCCGCAGCTTTGTTGGAGGATGGAGCAGCTCCCTCTGTTTGCTGTACTGCTCGCACCCAGCCACATCCCCAAGAAGAGCCCTGCCCCTTAGGTCAGTGCACAGGGAAGCTATAGGCATGAGACACTTAGGAGGTCGTATTCTGGGTAAAAAGGGAGCAGGTTCAGAGTGCGGAGTTCAAAGTTGAATCTCTAATTTCCATGCATGGAAATTCGTCTCTATGTCCAATGGTTGTAGATCTTACCTGTTTGACCCCACTCCCTGAACCCACTTTTCTGAATCCGCCCCCCGCTCAGAGAAGGTGGCCTGTGTTGTACCTTCGGAATGTGTGAAGCACTGTGGAGTTAAAGTTGGCTGCTCCAACTCTGCTTACCCAATGCTGGTGATGGAACTGATGCCCAATGGTAAGAAAACATCCATGCTCAGATGACTGGATGGAGAAAATGTGACGCTCAGTAGAGATAGATGGATGGATGGATGATAGAGAGAGAGAGAGAGAGAGCTGTTGATAAGTGAACAGTATTCAGCTGTAGGGCTTCCCCAACAGATCAATGGTAAAGAATCTGCCTGCAGTGCGGACGCCACAAGTTTCCCTGGGTTGGGAAGATCCCATGAAGGAGGAAATGGCAACCCACTCCAGTTCTTCCCTGGAGAATCCCGTAGACAGAGGAGCCTGGCAGACTACAGTCCATAGGGTCACAAAGACTCAGACACCTCTGAGCAATTGAGCACGCATACATGCTGCTGCTGCTGCTGCTAAGTCGTTTCAGTCGTGTCCGACTCTGTGCGACCCCACAGACGGCAGCCCACCAGGCTCCCCCATCCCTGGGATTCTCCAGGCAAGAACACTGGAGTGGGTTGCCATTTCCTTCTGCATTCAGCCTTAAAAAAAAGAAGGAAATCCTGCCACTTGCAACAACACAGATGAAGCTGGAGGACATTATGCTGAGTGAAACAAGTCAAGCACCTGAAGACAAATACTGCATGACATCACTTACATGTGGAATCTAAAGAAATCAAACTCCAAGAAGCAGAGAGTAGAGGGTGATCATCAGCGGCTAGGGTGGAGAGGGGCCGTCATGGGGAGAAGGTG
>NW_011495054.1:13846675-13875004 GCF_000754665.1 Bison bison bison | reverse complement strand
GCGGCTAGGGTGGAGAGGGGCAGTCATGGGAAGATGTTGATCACAAAGGGTATAAACTTTCTGTTATAAGATGAATAAGTTCTAGAGACCTAATGTATATATATTAACTATATATATATACACACATATATATGTATATATATTAACTATAGTTAATAATAATACATTACTAATGCTTAAAACTAAGAGAATAGATCTCAAGTATAATCATCACAAAACCAGAATATGGTAACCATGTGAGTGATGGATATGTTAATTAGCCTGACTGTGGTAACCATGTCACATCAAGTTGTACACCTTAATACTACAATTGATATCTATCAATCATACCTTGATAAATCTTTGTGCTGGGACTGCCTCAGAGGCCAGGTCTGTAGATGGGCCATGAGAAAGGGTTATGGCATAATCCTTAATCATTCTTACTTCCATTAATTCTGTTGTTTTCATCGAACCTCTCTTGAACACCTTCCATAGGCTACCAGCCCTGTTCTTGGCCTGGGGAATACAGAAATTAACCAGATATAATTCTTATTAGAAGAATTCTTACTCCTCTGAATTCAAAACTATCAAGGCAATCAGGGGCATTTAAAAGATTGATTTATCAATAAGAGTTTCATAGCAATAAACTTAGAAGTTCAGAGGACTAGAGGTTAAATATTCATTCTGCTTTCTTTACAGCAGTGGTACCCAAATAATATACCTCAATCTATTTAATTTGCAACTGTTTATTGAGTGCCTACTATGTGCCAGACACTGCCTGGTGCTCAGAAAACATCAGTGAAGTAGGCACAAAATCCCCTATTAAAATTCACATTCCAGTTTGGTGAGATAAAAAACAAACCACACATTATGTGAAATAAGAAAGTTATTAGGATACTGGATGGTGAGCAGGGTAAGGGGCTCAGTAGTGAGCAGGTGATCCTGTACCTTAGGCTCATTGAAGGTTGGCTGACACTTTTGCGACCTTTCTCCTCCCCGACCCACATGAGCGTTGTCAAGAGGAAGGGAGCAGGACCCGCAGGTGACCCCATCCACCCTCTTTCACACTTTGGGAAGCCTACATGGCATTACTAATAAGCAGAGGGAACTGAAGGGTACAGTTGCCACAATTTTTCAAAACTCTGCTTTGCCCACCAAAGATGTCTTCAAGAGAACCTCCCACCAGGCTTTTCCCTCTCCAGTTCCCTAACCTTCAGGAAGCCAAGAATTCCTCCCCAAAGAAAGGTGGCAGAACCCGGTTTCCTGTCTTTCAAATGGTCTCTAAGTTTATATATACAACCAAAATTATATGCTGGACTATTATCAAGGCACCAGGAAACGTGCAGGAAGTGCCATATGATAATCCATGTCGACAGGCACACCAGTCAGTGACTATTCCAGGTTTGGCAAGGTCCTCGTAGACCATGGTGTTCAGCTCCTAACCAGTGGCTGCGCCCTCTCCCGGCCCCAGGACTGCGAGGCCTGATGATGTCGGTCATGCTGGCCTCTCTCATGAGCTCCCTGACGTCCATCTTCAACAGCGCCAGTGCCCTCTTCACCATCGATCTGTACACCAAGATCCGGAAGAGAGCATCTGAGAAAGAGCTCCTCATAGCTGGACGGTGAGACACTCCTGGTTTCTGTCTAAAATTTCTCTGCAAAAAAAGCAGACATAGGGACTTCCCTGGTGGTCTAGTGGCTAAGACTTTGCACTCCCGATGCAGGGGGGCCTGGGTTCGATCCCTGGTTGGGGAACTAAGACTGGGTACAACCAAATAAATAAATATTTTTAAAAAGAAAGAAAGAAAAAGGCAGATAAATGAGCTAGAACCTCCTCAACTTTGGGTTCAGGAAACTAACCATAGCATTCTAGAGTAGGAGGAAGAGACCGTTATGCTTGGTCGCTAAGCTGTGTCTGACTCCTTTGAAACCCCATGGACTGTAGCCCTCCAGGCTCCTCCATCCATGGGATTTCCCTGGCAAGAATACTGGAGTGGGTTGCCATTTCCTACTCCAGATGATCTTCTGACCCAGGGATCTAACCCTTGTCTGCTGTGTCTCCTGCATTGGCAGACAGATTTGGAAGAGACGTTAGAGGACATTTAATTCAACTTCATCCTTCTAGCTACAAAACTGGGGGCCACATTTTAAGTGAAATAGTTGCTTTGTCCAGACTTTCAAATGCCTCTGTTTCTTATTTCTTCCTCTCCTCACACCATCTCCCAACCACATCATCATGATACTCCTTCCATGCTTTCCTGGGGATGCACATGTCCCACTTACTCTGATAGACTAAATGCACTGTCTCTAGAAGCTTCCATGTGTATTAAACCATCCACACACTACTACAGAGGAGTTTATCAACTACATTCATTAAGAAATGAGGTATTAAGAGAAACTGCCCATCTGTCTAAACAGTCATGCGTTATTGAATACAGTTACAGTTGCTTTAGTAAATTAAGCGCCTAGAGGCGAAAATTCCAAGGGCTCACTTGTCCAGATCTTGACTCTGGACAAAGGACAGGAAGAAAAATAAGACACCTGTGCTTTTGTGGTGGGGACAGTGTCGGACTAGAATTCAGCAGGTCCCGAGAGGCAGCGATCACACTAAGAGGTATGTAGTCTTAGGCATCATTCTACATTAAGTCCCAATGATCAACTGAGCTTTTCTTTTTATCTCTCTTATTAAATGTCTACTACATCTCAGAATACAAATATGAAAAAAGGATATATATATGACAAGCAGTTTCCTGCTTTGTGGGATTTATGCCCTTGTGAGAAAGGCAAACAATAAATGTACTTTATACCTGGCTTCCCAGGTGGCTCAGTGGTAAAGAATCCACCTGCCAATGAAGGAGACACAAGGGACACGAGTTCGACCCCTGGGTCGGGAAGATCCTCTGGAGGAGGAAATGGAAACCACTCCAGTATTCTTGCCTGGGAAGCCTCATGGACAGAGGAGCCTGATGGGCTACAGTTCTTGAGGATGCAAAGAGTCAGACATGACTGAGCGTGTGTGTGCACACACACACACACACTCACACACATTGTATACCTGATAACAAAAAATGTTAGATAGACAAGCAAAACAGGATTAAAGACTGGTGGCTACTGAAGACGGGTGCTCAGGGAGTCCTCCCTTGAGGGCGTAACGTTTGAGCACAACCCTGAAGAAGTAGAGGAGTGAGTCCCATGGCTCAGTGTGGACAGAACAGTCAGTGCTGCGTGCTTTCAAGAGTCATATGTCATGCGTGTGAGGACCACAGGGGTGAGGCTGGCACATGAGGAGCAGCTGGGAGGGAGATAGGAAGCACAGTCAGAGAGGTAAAGGGAGGTAAGGGCACACAGGGCCGTTTAAGCCGTAACAAGACTTTGGATTTCATTCCACGTATGTTAGAAATCAGTCAAAGATAAGAGCAAGGGAGGTGTGTGATTTGCTTTCCAATGAAGATAACAACTAGGATAGCGGGTGTTATCTGCCGAATTTATACTGTGTTCTAGGCGCTGTGCTCAGACTTGCCATGGTTTATCACATTTACTTATTGCAAAGTTGCAGAGGTTTTGTAAAGATTAAATGAGACGCTTGTGCCTCAGTCTCCTGCCCAGACGCTTGCCCCTCTCGTCTCTCAATCTTCAGGTCTCTATTCCAGGTGAGCACAGAGCAGTGATAACCTTTTACAGAAAGTCCAGTAAACTTCTCAATCTTCAGGTCTCTATTCCAGGTGAGCACAGGGCGGTGATAACCTTTTACAGAAAGTCCAGTAAACTGCTCTTGTTTGTTTACTTATACAACAAGCATAACTGGAGTTTAGAAGAGTGAATCACCCATGATCCCCGGACCCCAGGAGCCTCTAGTAGGTTTTTACTGTTTATCAATATTTTAGCCGACTTTCTCTACCTGTCAAATTACTCAAGTAGCAAAACGCACAAATCAGCATTTCCGGCCACTTCAGTCCGCGTATCTGTTTTAATTCCCACCTATACAAACCGACTTAGTTTCTCTCAAGCTACGATAAAAGACCACCATGGGAGTCTGCTTTCTTTATCTGCAAATAATTGCTTCTTAATAGAAATAGTGTGCTGTCGTTTCAACTGACATATCACATAAACCACAGTACAGATTAATCAATTGCTGACATTTGAGTATTTAATCTCATTGTTGAAGATATTATGACTAATTATAGATAAGCAATTGCTTTATTAGAATTTTACTAACAGACAATCACTAGGCACAGTGTGGCTCCATGTGAGGTCAAGGAGCTTGATTTTATTTGGAAAATCAATGAATGGCCTCAGAATGAATTAAAACATAATGCAAGCACCAATAAGGCTTTTGTTTAATATTGAAATCATCCTATTTTCTTCCCAGGTTATTTATCATTCTCTTAATTGCCATCAGCATTGTGTGGGTGCCTCTAGTACAGGTTGCTCAAAATGGACAACTGTTCCATTACATAGAATCTATTTCTAGCTACCTCGGGCCTCCAATTGCAGCTGTCTTCCTGCTTGCCATCTTCTGTAAAAGAGTCAACGAACAGGTAAGTGAAGATCGGGAAACTTCTCCCCTGCTGGAGTGAGAAAAAGGTATTTCATTCACTGGTAGAAAAATGCGTTCTTCCCACCCTATTTATACAATTCAAGGCCCCTCTCAATTTCAACTGTGCTCAGCTACAATTCCTAATTCTAACTAGAGTGTATAGAAGCATGGTGCGCACTCAGAGTACAGTCTTTATATTTCTTACAAAATAGTATCTACATCCTCGTCACAGAGCTGAGGAACACAAGGTCTGGAGTAAGACCACCAGGGTCCAGTCCTGGCTCTACCACTGAGTATCACTGTGATCTTAATCAGACCATTTGACTCTGTAAAATTAAGACAATCACAGTGCCTACCTTAAAAGATTGATGTAAGAAAATTTAAAAGATGTTTAAAACATGAAGTACTTGGAAAAAAATCTACTACATTCATAAAGATTTTTAAAATGTTTATGTTATGATGTATGTAATTGATTATTAGGGGCCTTGAACACTTAATTGCTTTTTTGTTCCCAGGTATTAGCCTTATTATAATAATTTTCAGATGAGGAACAGATGCAGAGAGATTAATATGTATGTTCTTTCCATATGTTACTTAACGTTAGTAAGTGGGACCTTGAGATACAGACTAAGGTCTTCCTCCATCTTAAGCTCACAGTCTTAATCCGTATGCAATACTGTTTTTCCTGAATATAACATCTTGATCGGGCTTCTCTAGTGGCTCAGTGGAAAAGAATCCACCTGCAATGCAGGAGATGTGGGTTCGATCTCTGGATTGGAAAGATCCCCTGGAGAAGAAAATGGCAATCCACCCCAGTATTCTTGCTTGAGAAATCCCATGCACAGAGGAGCCTGGCGAGCTATAGTCCGTGGGGTTGCAAAAGGGTCAGACACAACTTAGCAACTAAACAACAACAAATTGTTGATCAGGGGAACAGGGATACATGTTTCTACGCCCACCAACTTCACAGATAAAATAAATGCTTTTAATTGTCAAAAGTTTAATAAAGTTGTCAAACTATCTAATATCAATTCTTTAAATTGTATAACCTAAGGCATGAAAGAGATGGGAATACCAGACCACCTGACCTGCCTCTTGAGAAACCTCTATGCAGGTCAGGAAGCAACGGTTAGAACTGGACATGGAACAACAGACTGGTTCCAAATAGGAAAAGGAGTACGTCAAGGCTGCATATTGTCACCCTGCTTATTTAACTTATATGCAGAGTACATCATGAGAAACGCTGGACTGGAAGAAACACAAACTGGAATCAAGATTTCCTGGAGAAATCTCAATAACCTCAGATATGCAGATGACACCACCCTTATGGCAGAAAGTGAAGAGGAACTCAAAAGCCTCTTGATGAAAGTGAAAGTGGAGAGTGAAAAAGTTGGCTTAAAGCTCAACATTCAGAAAATGAAGATCATGGCATCCAGTCCCATCACTTCATAGGAAATAGATGGGGAAACAGTGGAAACAGTGTCAGACTTTATTTTGGGGGGGCTCCAAAATCACTGCAGATGGTGACTGCAGCCATGAAATTAAAAAACTCTTACTCCTTGGAAGGAAAGTTATGACCAACCTAGATAGCATATTCAAAAGCAGAGACATTACTTTGCCAACAAAGGTCCGTCTAGTCAAGGCTATGGTTTTTCCTGTGGTCATCTATGGATGTGAGAGTTGGACTGTGAAGAAGGCTGATCACCGAAGAATTGATGCTTTTGACGTGTGGTGTTGGAGAAGACTCTTGAGAGTCCCTTGGACTGCAAGGAGATCCAACCAGTCCATTCTGAAGGAGATCAGCCCTGGGATTTCTTTGGAGGGAATGATGCTGAAGCTGAAACTCCAGTACTTTGGCCACCTCATGCGAAGAGTTGACTCATTGGAAAAGACTCTGATGCTGGGAGGGATTGGGGGCAGGAGGAGAAGGGGACGACAGAGGATGAGATGGCTGGATGGCATCACTGACTCGATGGACGTGGGTCTGGGTGAACTCCGGGAGTTGATGATAGACAGGGAGGCCTGGCGTGCTGCGATTCACGGGGTCGAAAAGAGTCGGACACGACTGAGCGACTGAACTGAACTGAAGGCATAGTTATGTTTATTCACCAAAATGTCACAAGTTTTAACATATATATATATTTATAAAGTCAAACACAAAGAAAACTTGAGTTTTTGTCAGGGTAGGCAGTAGTGTCCTGGAGTTGGAGAACCAACAGTGGAATGATCTTTCAGAACCACAGAGAGCAACAGCCCACTGGGAATGCAGGTATTTTCATTTTCCCCCTGCTTTGACGACCTTGTGGTCAAGGTGAGCCATTTGTTGGTCCTGAGTGGAGAAAACAGGATGATAATTATGACTTTCTTGAATGAGTGTGTTGTCTTTTCTAAATACACAAATTTTACTCTTGTTTCTTTCTCGGGGAGCCTTCTGGGGTCTGATTGTTGGATTTGTGATTGGCCTCATCCGTATGATCGCAGAGTTTGTCTATGGAACGGGGAGTTGTTTGGCCGCCAGTAACTGCCCCCAAGTCATCTGTGGAGTACACTATCTGTACTTTGCCCTCATTCTCTTTTTTGTTTCCATACTGATCACCCTGGGAATTTCCCTGTTAACAAAACCCATTCCTGATGTACATGTGAGTAATGAGTAATAGATATGCTCATTTTCAAAGGATTCTTTGCCTTTTAAAGCTTCAACTCGTGTGTGAGTCCCATACAGTGGGACCTGGAAATAAGGGTTTTAAACATATTACTGATGATTTTTTAATAACTACCAGAAAACAGAAATATTATTAAAACCATAAATAACTTTTTTTTTCTTTTTTTTAATTTTATTTTTAAACTTTACATAATTGTATTAGTTTTGCCAAATATCAAAATGAATCCGCCACAGGTATACATGTGTTCCCCATCCTGAACCCTCCTCCCTCCTCCCTCCCCATACCATCCCTCTGGGTCGTCCCAGTGCACTAGCCCCAAGCATCCAGTATCGTGCATCGAACCTGGACTGGCGTCTCGTTTCATACATGATATTATACATGTTTCAATGCCATTCTCCCAAATCTTCCCATCCTCTCCCCCTCCCATAGAGTCCATAAGACTGTTCTATACATCAGTGTCTCTTTTGCTGTCTTGTACACAGGGTTATTGTTACCATCTTTCTAAATTCCATATATATGCGTTAGTATACTGTATTGGTGTTTTTCCTTCTGGCTTACTTCACTCTGTATATTGCAGAAATAATTTTAAATGATAAATGTTTTTGTGGGTGAGAGTGGTGGAAGATCTCTTCTTTGTGGTCTGTAGTTTCCCAGGCTGTTTGATTTTTTTGCGCTGTACAATAAACCAATGTATCATTGCATTATTGTAAACACTTGCTGTCACTAATATGTTTGTCTCTGGTCTCTGGTTAGCTGTATCGCCTGTGCTGGGCTCTTCGAAATAGTACAGAGGAACGAATTGATTTAGACACAGAAGAGGAAAGGCACGAAGAAGCCCATGATGGTGTTGACAGTGGTAATACCTGGTTTACACTTGGTTTTCGTATATAAACTCTATGTAACTGTCTTTGTTTCTTTCTTTTTTTTTTAATGCCATGAAATTCAGCTTTGGAAAAAGCTCTTAAGTTTATGGCAAACTTAGACTTTAAAATCTTACCTTCCCAACAACCAAGACAATTTGCTGCATGTGAAGTCCAGCCCTACATCCACTTGTCCGTCAGCCTGTCTGTCCATCCATCCACCATCTATCCTTGTGTGCCAGGGATTTCTGTAACACTCAGCAGCTATAATCTCCCTTTACAATCACCTGTACTCCATTGACAGGGTTTGTATTTCCCGTGTTCTGTGATCATTTATTTCTTCATTTCAGATAATCCTGAGGAAACTCGTGGATGTCTCAGGAAGGCTTACGACTTGTTCTGCGGTTTGCAGAGGAAAGGCCCCAAACTGAGCGAAGAGGAGGAAGAAGCCCGGAAGAAGAAGCTGACGGACACGTCTGAGAAGCCCTTATGGAGGACAGTAGTGAACATCAACGCCATCATCCTCCTGGCAGTGGCAGTCTTTGTCCATGGCTACTTTGCCTGAACTCTGAGCTACTAGAGTATTTATTGAGCAAAGGATAAGTTTATTGATTTTTCACTTGTGTAACTTTTTTGTGTTGCAAAGGCAGATAAGCATTTTATCGCATGAGATGACCATACACCTGGATTTTAGCTTCTGTTGTTCCTTTGTGTCAATAAAGAGAAAGAAAGAGTTGATAAGTTGAAAGTCAGTGAGTTGACTCAAGGTGTACATAAACTGGAAGCGCTGGGTCTCAATTTTTTATAGCTCAACAGGCAGATTGCCCTAACTTACATTTACTTTCTGCAATTTCCAGAGGTTTCCACGTAGAAGGAATGCCTCTCCCAAGTCTGCCTCATGTAATAACCTCTTCATCTGTTAAAGTGAACTTCTCTTGTCTTCCCTGCATTGCTCTCAAGGATTTCAAAAATAGAAATATTTCCTAATAGTTAAGAGGAGATGAGTTGAAAAAGCAGTTGTAAATATATTTGTGAATTTATTATTAGCTTATATCTCAAATAAAGCCACCCCCTACTAAATGTTAGCATATCAAGCCATTGATTTTTAGACTTCTTTTTTATTTTAATTTGGCCATGCCCTGTGGCTATAGGATCTTAGTTCCTCAACCAGGGATTAAACTTGGGCCCTGGCTGTGAAAGCGCTGAGTCCCAGCCACTGAACCGCCAGAGAATTTGCATGATTTTTAGACTACTTTTTAAAATAGTTTGACTCTATTTTTATCGATTTTTAGGCTACTTTTTAAAAATAGTTCACATAATTCATCTATTTAAAGTGTACAATTAAGTTTATTTTAGAATAGTCAGAGTTGTGCAATAATTACCAAATCTAATTTTCTATATTAACATTAATTCTTTATTTGCTTTGTTACCAGACTATGTCTTTCTCTGTATTTGTTTTATTTTGACATTGTGTGTTGTTCTGTGACTGACTTTTCAATATAAAATTTATCTTGGAGCCCTTCACCTATTAGTACATATAGGTACCCCTCATTCTTTTTAGTAGCACATTATTCCATAAAATCATTTGCCATAATCTGACCATTTTTCTACTGAGAAACATTCACATTTGTTTCAATTACTTGGTATTATCTACAGTCTTTGACTAATATGTGCATGCTAAGTCACTTCAGTTGTGTTCAACTCTTTGTGACTGTAGCCTCCCAGGCTCCTTTGTCCATGGGAATTTTCAGGCAGGAATATTGGAGCGGGTTGGCATTTCCTCCTCCGGGGGTCTTCCCCCTGGTAACCATAGGACTGTATCTACATCTGTTTCTGTTTTGTAAATAAGTTCGTTTGTACCATTAAGATTCCACGTATGAGCAACATCACATGATATTTGTTTCTTTCTGGCTTACTTCACTCAATTCGACAATCTCTAGGTCCATCCAGGTCAGTGCAAATGGCATTATTTTGTGTTTATTGGTGAGTAATATTCCACTGTATACATGCACCACACCTTCTTTATCCTTTCATCCATTATGGATATTTAGGTTGTCTCTTGTCCTGGCTACTGTAAATAGTGCTGCAATGAGCAGTGGGTTGCGTGTATCTTTTCAAATTATGGTTTTCTCTGGAGTGGGATGCCCAGGATTGGGATTGCTGGATCATATGGTAGCTCTATTTTTGGATTTTTGAGGAACCTTCATACTGTTCTCCATACACACTATACCAGTTGACATTTCCATCAACAGTGTAGATAGGTTCCTTTTTCTCCACACCCTCTTCAGTATTTATTGTTTGCAGATTTTTTGATGATGGCCATTCTGACTGGTGTGAGGTGATACCTTCATTGTAGTTTTGATTTGCATTTCCCTAATAATTAGTGATGTTGAGCTACTTTTCCTGTGCTTTTGGCCACCTGAATGCCTCCTTTGGAGAAATATCTATTTAGATCTTCCACCCATTTTTTGATCAGCTTGTTTGATATTGAGCTGCATGAGCTGTTTGTATATTTTATTCGTTGTTTAATGGTGTACAAGTCCGTTTGTTTAGTGACTTTCCCAGACTATTGTAGCAATGCCCATATTCTTTATTGATGTGGCCACGGAAGTCTTTGTTCCTTAGCTTCTGTTCAGTTGTTTTGCTAGATATTTCCTTGAATTCCAGGAGTTCTCCCAATTTTCCAGACTGACTGTTCTGAGGTCCTTCTTCAGCTCCTAACTAGGCTTGTACTGGATCTGACCAAGATGAAAGCTGAGGGTCTTCTCAAGCCTTTTCTAAGCATGTGTCTTACCCCGGTCTTTCTAAATATGGCTTTCTAAATTCCCCAGTATGTATAGTTGCTTTTGGATGTCTTAATTTCCCAATGACATTTCCCCAAGATTTTGCGTTAAGCAGTCTATGTTATACTTTCTATTTTTAGGCCATGCTGCATGGCACGTGTGATCTTAGTTCCCAGACCAGGGATGGAACCCACGTCCCTTGGCTTGGAAGCACAGAGTCTTAACCACTGGACCACCAGGGAACTCCCTGTTGTATGTTTTGAAATAACAGGGCTCTGCGGCTGTTTCGGAGAAGGCAATGGCACCCCACTCCAGTATTCTTGCCTGGAGAATGCCAGGGACGGGGGAGCCTGGTGGGCTGCCGTCTATTGGGTCGCACAGAGTCAGACACGATTGAAGCGACTTAGCAGCAGCAGCAGCGGCTGGGTCGTTTGGCTTGCAGAGTTTTCAAGCCTTCTCTCGAGTCCAGTTAGGTGAAACAGAGCGCCACCTAGTGTCAGTCCGTCAGGTGGCCACCCAGGGAGGAAAGAACAGGCTTACACAGAAATGTGTGAACATGGTCTGCTCTGCCCTCTCTGGACCTAGGCAAGTGGTTCCACACTGGGAGCATGGGCTGCCCCTCTTCTGAGACTGGTGCCGCTTAATGACAGGTGCTGCTCTAAGACTGCCACCACAGAGAGAGAGGGTGAGGGAAAGGAGTAGGAGTACCACAGAGCCTTCCGACCATTCTGTAGTGACTTTTTCTTGCTTCCATGCTTGTTTGCTATCAACTTTTATAAGCCATTTTCTAGAATTCTCACAAAACTGGTTCTGACAGTTTCTGTTCAATTTTCAATGTTTTTATTGGAGGATGAGAGCATGGAGTGGCCTCCTCCACCATACTGCAGATATCACCATTTTTTTTTTTAATGTTTATTTATTTATTTTTGGCTGTGCTGAGTCTTCGTTGCTGTGGGGGCTTTTCTCTAGTTGCGCCAAGCGGGTGCTACTCTCTAATGGGCTTCTCATTGCGGTGGCTTCTCTTGTCGTGGCGCACAAGTTCTGGGACGCCTGCAATTCAGAAATTGCGGCCTGTGGGCTCAATTGTTTCAGCTCCCCAGCCCTGGAGCCCAGATTCAGTAGTTGTGGCTTAGTTGATCTGCGGCTTGTGCTTGTGGGATCTTCCCAGATCAGGGATCGAACCCATTTTTCCTTCCTTGGCAGGCAGATTCTTTACCACTGAGCCACCAGGGAAGCCCTAGACATCACCATTTTTAAAGCATTTATTTTCTAAACTGTATTACCTGGGGGTGGGGGGGGACAGGGTGCCACACCAAATAGCACATGGGATCTTAGTTCCCACGACCCCTGCAATCACAGTCTGAGGCACTGGGGAATTAGACTTAACCAAATGAATGAGTGGGAGAAGAGAACACAATTAAGCCTATAGCACAGGTAAAGTCAGTTGTGCCTCTTATGGATTTCCAAGTCATAGTTTCCTGTGGAAACAATAATCTGAAGTGGATGTCATGCAGCAAAAGGAACTAGAATTACAAACTGAACACACAGAGCCTGAGGGTGAGAAAGGCAGGTGGGGCAGGGCCTTTGGATGGCAGAGTCACAGAGGTTTTCAACAAAGAGCGAAAGAAAAAGCATCGGGGGCTCCCAGGACTCCAGCACCTTGACTCCTGGACTATCAGAAGATACAAGCCAAGCATCAGAATTCTAATTTGAATTTTTCCAATCTGAATTATCTAATGTTTAGTTTGGCCTTTGAGTGTGATTTGGGAATGCAGGTCCACACAAGGACCAACTTCTCTCAAGCTGGGTGTGCCCTAGAACCAGACCGCATCACTACCTGTGTCCTAGGAGTCTTGGAAGAGCCCTCATAGAAGAGCAGAAGCTAATGTGACAGAAAAAAACTGGCTGAGGTACGGATGCAATGTGAAGCTCAGGGACTGAATAACACTCACCAGAACCCTCCAGAGCCAGTCAGACAATCCTGCCCTGTTAACCTCACGCACATCACCTTAATTCCATCCCCACCAAACCATCAAGGCAATAGCACCTCATTCAAAACCTTGGTTCACCGAAATCCAATTTGGAGGTTAGAAGGAGTATTCTTGGGACTGGGTTGGGGGTAATGTTAAAAAACAATCTCTCTCCTCCAGCTAAGCACCCATGTGTTTTTCTTCCAAGGTTTGCTTTTGTGAAGCACAACACGCTGTAGCAGATACTTCAGGAAATGGTGATTTCAGTTCTAGTGAAAAGTGAGAGCTCTAATGAGTTTCAAAGGTAGAATTTGATTAACAGTAGCACTGACATATACACACAGCCACGTGTAACATAGCTAGCTGGCGGGAAGCTGCTGTATGGCTCAGGGAGCTCAGTTCAGCTCCCTGTGATGACCTAGCAGGTGGGATGGGTAGAGTGGGAGAGAAGCTCAAGAGGGAGGGGATATATGTATGCCCATGGCTGAGTCACACTGTTGTACAGCAGAAACTAACACAGCATTGTAAAGCAATTATACTCTGATTTTTTAAATAATTTTTTTAAGGTAGAAATTCTTCCATGTAAACACCAATGCCTGACTCAGTTGTACAGAAGTAAGAAATGCCACCAGGTCTGTCAAAGGCCCCAGGAGCAACATCGTTCTGCACAGAAGGAGCTTTGTCTTCTCATTTTGACAGATTCCTTTTAAAATGGTCCTCCATATGTTCAGTTCAGTTCAGCCACTCAGGCGTGTCTGACTCTTTGCACCTCCATGGACTGCAGCATGCCAGGCCTCCCTGTCCATCACCAACTCCTGGAGCTTACTCAAACTGATGTCCATTGAGTTGGTGATGCCATCCAACCATCTCATCCTCTGTTGTCCCCTTCTCCTCCCACCTTCAATCTTTCCCAGCATCAGGGTCTTTTCAAATGAGTCAGGTCTTTGCATCAGGTGGCCAAAGTAACGGAGTTTCAGCTTCAGCATCAGTCCTTATGTAAAGAAGCTCCATACGTAAAGAAGCCTTTTTCCTGACAGGGCATGGTTTTTCAGTTCTATAAACTAACATTAATGAGCAATCACTCTGCCCCACAGCACGTGCCTTCCATCTGAGGAAAGAAACATCTCTTTCCTGCATCCCTGCCATCATTCTAGTACAATTTATCACTTACTGGGCCCTGGTTACCCAAGTGGTTCTCATGGAACACTGTGCGTTGAAAGTAGAGTTACTCACCTCGTCTTTACTAGAGGTTTTGAAGTTGAAATCCTCTCTAAACTTTGCTACATGTAGTTAACTTGTTCAAGTTGCTAGGTTCTATTCTCAACTTTCCTGGCTTCTGCTTCCCAATCCATATCTGGTGCCAACTAATTCTCACCACAGACATGGTCAGTATTTGTCTAGAATGGCTAGAAAACAGGAACTCAAGATGTTATGACTTTTCAATGTTTTTATTTTTTTTTCACCAAAGTAATAAACTTTAATGAAAAGGACTACATGCAGTTTAATATAACATCTGTTGGCATTCTTCATGTGTGTAAGAAAGATGCCAGCCTCTTTTCACTCATCCACTTTTCAAAGTGACCTCGTCACACCTAGAGGAGGTAGGTATATGCTGTAAGCACCAAGGTCTTCATTTTTTCAAAGAGAAAAATACACAGTTGAGAAAAAAATAATTTACCACAATATACACAGTGAATCATTGGCAAGGCCAGAAACAGAATCTAGGACCATCTAGATACTTAATGCATGCTCCACCCACCAGCTTTCAGTCATCATTCTTTATCCTCTCTGAGCTCAAAAATATCACAAACTCCCCACAAAGCTGAGTACTCTGAGTAATACTAGCCATGCGAAATTCTCCGCTTTTCCCTCTTCTCTGCCTGGCTTAAGGGGAATATGAGGGCACATCAAATATTTTCTTTTCCTTTCATAAGAACAAGCCATTCTTTACCTGTTGAACCGTTTTTACACCCCAGGAACTACTCTCAGCTGCTCCACAGAACCTCAGATCCCACCTATTTGCTAAGCTAGCCTCAAATCAGTCAATAAAAACATCATGACTTCCACAGGATTATATTACAAAATGACTCAGATTTCACAGGTGGAACCAAAAGGATTAATCAAATTTAAATTTAATTTTTAAAATTTCTCCTTAGGAAAGAGGTACAAAGAAAATAAAAATGTTGAACACTACCACCTGGAACAGAGACTGCCCGCTCTAACCTCGTTCAATGGATGATCACCAATCAAGACACGTAAGGAAAAAGAGCTGTGGCCACCTGAACTCATAGGGAGGAGGACTTGGGCTAAAAGCATCAGTGTTTCAGGACAGTGCGGCTGCTCTGAGATGACAGGTGCCCCCAGAGGCATGTTTGCTCATTATGTGACACAGAATCAGTTACTAAGCCCCCATAGAATCAGTTACATCAGCACCACGAGGAAGTGGAGCCTCTGGAAAATGCACCCCGATTCATTATAGTCACCAGAGAGAGTACTCTGTGCAGCCATAAGGTTAACCAAAAAGAAAAATGAAGTCATTCAGTTGTGTCCAACTCTGCGACCTCATGGACTGTAGCCCGCCAGGCTCCTCCATCCACGGGATTCTCCAGGCAAGAATACTAGAGTGGGTTGCCATTTCCTTCTCCAGGGGATCTTCCCGACCCAGGGATCAAACCTAGGTGTCCTTCATTGCAGGCAGACTCTTTATCATCTAAGCCACCAGGGACGCCCAAAAAGAAAACAAGCATTTATTAACAAATACACATGTCATCCATTCAGCCCACAGACATTACTGAGTGGCTAAGATAGTCCAGGCACAGGAAATGCCAAAATAAATGGAATCTCAAACACAAGGAACTGACAATGAACACTTTCAAGAAAGCCAGAAAATCCTCTTGACTCAAGATTATCTGCTTTCCCCCCTGGCTTGAGGCTGGTGCCTGGATCCCTCTCATTGGCACTGGTTCTACCATGTCCAGGCCTCTCCTTCAAAGAGCAAACACCCAGGACACAGACGTCATCAAGCTCCCATCCTCAGCTTCAATATGTTCGTCAATTTATCAGGTTGATTTTTCTTGTGCCAGGAAAACTTGACAAGGATTTCATGAGGTAGGGTGATGCTTTCTTTCAAAAAAAATGAGGGGGGAGGTTAGATAGAGAAAGTGGTAGTAACCAGGGGGCCACAACTCTTTAAGCAGTGTTTAAGGATCACAAACAATGTTAGCATGCTGAATCTGCCTGAGAAAAATTTGCATCAGACACCACGGGGCTTCTGTATCTTAGTCTGCCTTTTCCTAGACACTGGACTGAGTGGGATTTCCTTCTGCAGCTCGGATATGTACAGGTGACTGTACCACACTGGCCTCGAATATATAAGTTAACAGCGAATCAGTGATTTTTCTTCAGCTAGCCTGTAATTACAAATGTACACATTTATCGACAGGGCAGAGTTTACAACTGGCTGGTGTCCCTTCAGCACCACTGAATGGGGCCAAAGAGGGACACAGTGAAGACTCCGGCCTCCACAAGTGCAGCCTCAGCAGAGAGCAGGACTCAGGCAAAGTAGGCGTGGCAGAAGACAGCCACGGCCAGCAGAATGATGCCATTGATGTTCACTACCATCCGCCACAAACGATTCTCCGAGGTGTCTGTCATCTTCAGCTTCATGGCTGCCTCCTCTTCCTTCGTCATTTTGGGGGCTTTCTGCTGGTCCAGGCCACAGAACATGTCATAGGCCCGCCTGAAGCATCCTTTTTTCTCCTCAGAAGCTTCTGTGTCTGGGGAAAGGAATAAAAGGACTGTTGGATACAGAGGCAGGAGGCACTAGAAAAGATTTCCAGAGGAGCTATCAGGCCATGACACACCTGCCACTTTGCACACAACTCCCAGTTTTCTTGTTTGCAGGAATAAAAATGGTACAGATTAAGATTTGAATAAATGTAATTAATTATAAGATGATGTTAATAGTTGGATTCTACATAATATACTCTGGTGGTATATTTTACCTCTGTTGGGCCCAAAGGAAATACATTTTGATTTCAGACACTCAGAACCAAACAAGAAATAATAGCTTATGAGAGAGAAATGTTAACCATTGACTGGGGGACTGTGACATGTGAAGAATGTGGAAAACCCACCTCTCAACCAGAGAAACCCGTATCTGTTTGCTACATCACTGAAAGCAATGAGTTTGGCATGACTTAAGGGTGTACTGACTGCACCTGGAAATCCCAAGGCTTCACAACAGATCCGGTCATGTGGCAAGGATTGGTCTGTTCAGTCCCTGATCCAGGGCAGCAAGTGAGCAACACTTCCAGGGCTTAAGATCTGATGCTGCTGAGTCAAACCACTCAACTGACCTTGCCACTAAAAGTGGATGCCCACCAAGGGAACTGATTCTGTCTTCTGAGCCCAGGTGTGGCATTAAAGGTGAGCAGACCTGGGTTAGAATCCCAGGTTTGTGACTCAATAGATATGAAATCAAGCCCACTGTGTTTTCAGCACCATGGTCAGAGACCACTGCCCTCCCTTCTCCAGCCCAGTACCAGTAAGCCACACATGACCTTGTGCTCCCACACCTCTGCACAGCATGCATCACCATGACCATCCTCCCATGTAGGGAGGAAAAGCTCCGACAGAAACAGGAAAACATTGCTCCATGATCAGGATAATTTCTAAGTATTGACTAAGCATTATCTTAGAGCTCTGAAGAACTGATGCTTTCAAATGGTGGTGCCAGAGATGACTCTTAGAGTTCCTTGGACAGCAAGGAGATCAAACCAGTCAACCCTAAACAAAATCAACCCTGAATATTCATTGGAAGGACTGGTGCTGAAGCTGAAACTCCAATACTTTGGTCACCTGGTATGAAGAGCTGATTTATTGGAAAGACCCTGCTGCTGGAGGAGATTGAAGGCAAAAAGAGAAGAGGGTGGCAGACGATGAAATGATTGGATGGCATCACCAACTCAATGGACAGGAGTTTGAGCAAAATCCAGGAGAGAGTGAGGGCAGGGAAGCCTTGTGGGCTGCAGTCCACAGGGTCGCAAAGAATCAGAAACAACTTAGTGACTGAACAACAAACAACAAGCATTATCTTGGTGGACTTGCAGGGAAATCTGATATTTTAAACACGGTATGGTAAGCCAGCAAGACACAAGACCCTAAGAGCCTCTATCTCATCCCCCTGATATCACTAGAACTGACCATAGCTGGTTCCAACTGCTTTCAGTTTATAGGCTAGTGTCTTCCCTTATCCCTAGACAAGCCCCAAACCAAGTCAGAGTGGTGAATAGCTCACCTGTGCTTACTCACTGAGCACTGTAAACCAAAAAGAGAGGAGCTAGGACGACTGTGCATCCCCCTCCTCCCCTTGACAAGGCCTTGAGTAAACTGCCCAAAACCCATTTATCCGTCTCACCCCATACCCCACTCCTCACTCCCCTCCAGAAGAGAGATCTGAGCTTTGAAGGCACTTGGTGAAGGCTTCAGTAAGGTGGTCTTGTGGTTAGAGGAGTAACTTGGGAATAGGCTCTGAGCCGCAAATCACCTATTTCTAAGGCATCCTCCCGGGCATCTTGAACGTCCTCGTCTTCTGCATCCAGGTCAATACGCTCCTCTTTGCTGTTACGCAGGCTCCAGCACAGGCGGTAGAGCTGTGGAGAAAGCAGAACAGGTTACCAGGAAGATCCAAGCAGTGTCCTGGGCCAAGAAGTTGGGAGAACAAAGAGATGTGTGTCGAGAAAGGCAAAGGAATGTGGCTCTCAACTCCATCAACACAGATAACAGTTCCCACCCAGAGCACTATCTCTGAATATGTTGGGAACATGGATATAAATCATACACATGCACATACCATCCCCTAGGATATGGGCATATTCAGAGGCTAAGAGACTGTCATGAGCATAGAAATGTTTTGAATGAATGATCTCTTGTTACATATGATAAATGAATTTGTTCCCTTTAGCACTCATGCTAGGAAACAAGGCCAGGCACCCATTTATCCAGACCAGCAGTGTAAGTAAGATCAGATTTTTATACCATATTAATTGTAGACTCATGAGCCAGTTAGAATAGGAAGAGCTGGAGGTATACTTTCTATTGACATGAAACCAGAAACTACTTTATTTCAAGAAGCATGGAACTAAATGTATTTGAGGCTACAATACTTTCAAAAACTGAGGCATCAACAAGCAATTAATACTACATAAAGAGAGTCTGTGACAGATTTGGCCAATAACCGTGACAGCTGTTCTGCTGCTACAAAAGCAATCTTTGTTTGACGTTAAGGTTGGTCACAGTTTTGAAAATTTGGCCATGAGGTTAAAGGTCTGTTAGGGATTCCTATTTTTGTGTATGCATGAGAAAGGGCCTAGCAAAACCCTTTATCTTTCTCTTCAGACACATGTAATCTTGGGTTAACTCTCTAGCTCTGTTCCCTGGAAACCTGAAAAGGGTGGAATGCTAGTTATGCTGGGTTACTAGACTTCACTGCTTATGGTAAAAAGTGACCAATTCATCTGCATTGGGAGGGCTGCAAACATTCCCTAAACCAAGCACGACATCTAGAGCCAAAGAAGAGTACTTGTCATCTTTGAAGTCTTGAATCAATTAGACTTTGATACTGTTTGAAATTTCTTAAATTCCATGGGCAACTGTTTGGAGGCTTCACTGGGAAAAAAAACCGTAAAGGGTATATATATCATGCTTCAGATTTCCCTCAGCATGGTGATTTTTACACCTAGGTATGTCCCTTGCTGGGACCTTGGGAAGCTATGACCTAGAGACTATTATAAGAAATATGCATTCCTATCTAGGACAGAAGCATCCAAGCTGGGGTAACCCTGTGTCAGCCCATGTGATCTCATTGCCGTGCACCTGAGCCATCACTCGGGCAGCAGGATCCAGAGGCCAGTCCCTTGGGCTGAAACACGGCCTGCTGAAGACACCCTTGACACTGCTCTGCTGGCAAACCGTGTTTCCTGTCCTGTCCTTCTGTTCACGCTCAGTTGCTAAGTCATGTCCAACTCTCTGCAACACCATGGGCTGTAGCCCATCAAACTCCTCTGTCCATAAAATCTCCCAGGCAAGAATACTGGAGTGGGTTGCTATTTCCTCCTCTGGGGCATCTTCCCGACACAGGGGTCGAACCCAGGTCTCCTGCATTGCAGGTGGATTCTTTACCACTGAGCCACCTGGGAAGCCCTTGTGTCCTTTTGCATGACACCAAAGACAAGGACAGCCTATTTTAGTCATGAGAGTAAGAGACCTCTAACTGAGCCAAAGCAATCAAGTTGAGTGCTGCAGCATGAACATGAAACCAGGGCAGGACAGCCTCCTACACGGATACTCACATGCACATCTGCAATGGGCTTGGTGAAGAGGGAGACGGCCAGGATGACGATGATAGTAATGACAAAGAGGATGATGGCAAAGTACAAGTAGTGCACACCACAGATAATCGTGGGACAGTTGCTGGGCTCCATGCAGCTCCCGGTTCCATAGGCAAACTCGGTAATCATACGGGACACCCCGATCAAAAATCCTATGATCAGTCCCCAAAAGGCTCCCTGTGAAAGAAAAGCCTGGTTAATGAACACTGTATTTGGGAAACAGCTGTGCATTCACTGGGGGACAGTGATGAAAGAATAACAGTGAGA
The DNA here is from genome assembly GCF_000754665.1 of Bison bison bison. NCBI lineage: Eukaryota > Metazoa > Chordata > Mammalia > Artiodactyla > Bovidae > Bison > Bison bison. Next base: position 13,854,554 of record NW_011495054.1, on the reverse strand, counting down.
GAAATACAAGCTCCAGGCCATCTGAGACAGGAACACTGTGGTTCAGAATATGACTAGGAATGTTACGTCAGGCCTTCAATGGCTCTGTTTACCACCTTTTAGTAACTCGACTTGGTATTTGCATGTGCTTAGTTGCTCAGTCATGTCCAACCAACTCTTTTGCGACCCCATGGACCTGCCAGGCTCCTCTGTCCATGGGCTTTTCCAGGAAAGAGTACTGGATTGGGTTGCCATTTCCTCCTTCAGGAGAACTTCCCAATGGAGGGATTGGACCCGTGTCTCCTACACCTTCTGCACTGGCAGGTGTATTCTTTACCACTGAGCTACCTGGGAAGCCCTTGGTTAGAATACCACCCAAGTTCTCAGTGCCAAAAAAATCCCTTTAACTTTAAAAATGCTTTGAATTTCTCTACCTGCAGCTACCATTACCATCAGATTCCAGATTTAGGTACATTCAGTTATAACACAATTACTTGAGAGCTAATCTGTATTCCTTGAAGACATGGGAAAGAAATTGGGTCTCTTAGAGGAAGAGGAGAAAGGAACTTTTCCATCAGCCCCGTTTATAGATCCAAAGTCCCCTCACCCTTATCCCTATCTGGCTGGAGTATCACTTCTTGGTCCTTCACTGGGGCCTGAGAAGTGCTGGCTGGAAAACCTAGCCCCCTGCAGAACCCAGGAGGTAGCCTGTGCTAGCACTTCCTGTGGAGCTGTTCGCCCAGAAGCTACAAGCTTCCCAGAGAGTGCCACACAGTCAGAATCACCCAGAGTAGATGGAAAACACACAGCATTACTTGGGAATTAATTTAGAACCTGCAGCAAGGAGGAGGAAAGTCCCAAGGTCCCTGGAGGATTTTCCATATAAACCTTCACCAGCGCCTTCATTCCTGCTCAAGATATCTGGGAGTAGAATTTCTCCCAGAGAATATACAAATCCAGATGGGAATCTCTGTTCCCGAATGACTTTTCTAGACATTCGTGATACCTACCGGCTCATTGACTCTCTTGCAGAAAATAGCAAGCAGGAAGACTGCTGCGATGGGTGGTCCCAAGTAACTGGTGATGGACTGGATGTAGTCGAAGAGCTGTCCACTCTGTGCTGACTGCACGATGGGCACCCAGGCGATGCTGACACCGATCAGCACCAGCATGAACAACCTGAAATCAAGCCCCACAGCAGGGTGTCAACAAGTGGCTCCACTGGAACAGTTACAGATGGATAGAGAAACTACCTGCAATACAGCAGACTCAGGTTCAATCCCTAGATCAGGAAGATCCCCTGGAGAACGAAATGGCAAATACACTCCAGTATTCTTGCCTGGGAAATCCCAGGTACAGAGGAGCCTGGAGGGCTACATGCCATGGGGTCACAAAGAGTCAGATGTGACTGAGCGACTGAACAACAGCACCAGTAAAGATAGATAGAAAGGTTTATATGACCAGAGCAGGGAAAAGTAATTAGCAAATTCATTGAGGCTCTCTTCTTCTGTATTCTGCTCCTTCAGGAGCTTCCCTTGTGCCTCAGACAGTAAAGAATCCACCTGCACTGTGGGAAACGTGGGTTCGATCCCTGGGTGGGGAAGATCCCCTGGAGGAGGGCATGGCAACTCACTCCAGTATTCTTGCTTGGAGAATCCCCATGGACAGAGGAGCCTGGTGGGCTACAGTCCATGGGGTCGCAAAGAGTCAGACAAGCACATAGCACTGCTCCTTCAGTGCCTATAAGTAAAATGCACTTGATTTTCGATAGTAAAGTAGACCCACTAACCATCAGGAAAGAATCCACTTTGAGAGGCAGTGGAGTTTAGGAACAAAGGTATGGACTTTGGAGGCAGTCTCCTTTTTTTTTTTTTTGGCCATGCCTCATGACTTGTGGGATCTCAGTTTCCCAATCAGGGATTGAACTTGCACCCTTGGCAGTAAGAACACAGAATCCTAACCACAGGACCACCTGGGAATTCTCTGGAAGTTAAAGTGAAGTCAATCAGTTGTGTCCAATTCTTTGCAACCCTATGAACTATAGCCCACCATGCTCCTCCGTCCATGGGATTTTCCAGGCAAGAATACTGGAGTGGATTGCCATTTTCTTCTCCAGGGGATCTTCCCAACCCAGGGATTGAACTCAGGTCTCCCACACTGCAGGAAGGCTCTTTACTATCTTAACCACCAGGGAATCCCTAGCTCTCCTCCTTTTGAGTTTTACTTCAAGTCCTGAAAAGATGGGATGCGTGCTCAGTTTTATATGACTCTTCACAACCCCATAGACTGTAGCCTGCCAGGTTCCTCTGCCCTTGAGATTTCCCAGGGAAGAATACTAGAGTGGGTTGCCATTTCCTCCTTCAGTGGATCTTCCTGACCCGGAGAACAGACCTGAGTGTCCTGGAATTTCTGCATTGGTAGAGAGATTCTTTACCACTGAATCACCTGGGAAAGATGGAAGGGTTCCTTTTAACCTCTTGATTTAATTAGAAAGAAGGCAGTGGTTCTCTTATCTCTTGAATTTAAGGCAGAAGAGTCTTAAGCTAACCTTCACAAAGTAGTGTTCTTGCTCACATATTTCTCGCTCTAAAGTACCCCTCCATTGCCTCCCATTTACTCAGATCCTATCCACCATTTAGACATAGATTGGGGTCTCCCTCCCCCAGGAGTCTTGCTCAGCTACTGACTCGTACAGTCATCTCTCCCTTCTCTGAGCCTGAGATTGCTCTTACAGGCACCACAGCACAGTATAGAATTGTTTCTTGTAACTGTAAGCTTATTGAAGACAGGGACAAACCCCAGAACAGCAACCATTGGATGCACAAAAAGTGTGAGCCCCAGCACAATCTCAGGGCCAAGAGATCCAGCCCTGAGTAAAGCAATAAAACGATTTTCTTTCCGTGTTGCATCTTGAGTCTTATACGTAGCAGAGAATGCCAGTAAACATCTTTCAGAGGAAAACCCTGTCAGGGAGCCATGCTGCTTCCTGTGAAGCTGAGGGCAGACTCTGGCCGAGTCTGGCCTCCCCTGGGTGCCAGGTATCTCATCGCCTGCAAGGGGCCCATCATGTTTCTTTCCTTCCTTTGCCCCAATCTTGCTCATGAGATTTAGGAGGCGGCAGCACTCCCCGGGAAACTTTCCCTGGACAGACATCCCAGGGACTTCTTCACCTGCCCTGAGGAGGTTGGCCTGCCTTTGCCCCCCAGAGAGACACAGCAGAGCTTCTGCTGGTCCTCTATCAGAGCCTCTGCTCCATGGATAATCGAGATAACGGGCACATCTGGCCCATAGATCCATACTTGCTGTGTCCAGTATCCTGCTGTGTCCGTTATCCCACTTGACAATAACAAGTGTGCACAGAGTATGGTGTTTTAGACTGTGCAAAGCATATTCACAAACATAGCATCACCTGACCCTCACAACGGTCCTGTAAAATGCTACAGCAAAGGGTCAAGGCATTGGAGGCACCTGGCCTAAAAGACATCCAGAGAGGAGAGTTGCAGTGTGCAGGCCTGAGGAAGACAGTGTGGGATGGTATACAGTGCCTAGACAAGGACTCGGTTGGCCGTGGGTTCCAGTCCTAGCTCTGTTGCTGTCCAAACTTCCTTATTTAGGCGTGACAAGCCTCATTTTGTTCACCGATGAACTGAGGTTAGATTAATGATCCCTGATGTTGTTTCGTGCTCCAGATTAAATGATCTCTGATGTCGTTTCACATTTCAGAGGGACACTGTTTCAATGATCTTGGATTTAAAGTTAAATGCCACTGAGAGCAGTGTAACTTGCCACGGTGGTTACTCTCATTCTACCCAGCATCTCCCAGTCTTCCCCATCTTGAGGGAACCTCTCTGGTCATTCAAGTGTTCGTGGGGCTTGACGGGGCAGCTGTACTCACCGTCCTGCGATCATGAGCTCTTTCTCAGAGGCTTTCTTTCGGATCTTCGTGTAGATGTCCATGGTGAAGAGGGTGCTGGCACTGTTGAAGATGGAGGTCAGCGAGCTCATGAGCGAGGCCAGCATGACCGACAGCATCAGGCCTCGCAGTCCTGGGAGAAAAGGAGACTCTAAGTGGTACATGCAGCATTTCAGCTCTTCTGTGCTTGAAAGGTGTGACAACTCAAGGTTCTTTGCCTTCTGACACCATGCCATATTATTTGATTTATCTCTCCAGAGAGATCAGATGTTTTAAGGAATGGACTGTGTCTTTAAATTATATTGGAAGTCCACAGCAGTCAACAGAGCTAGGGACAAAGTATACATGCAGTAAATGCTTTCCAGTTGGATTGCCGGTGGTAGTGGGAGTGATGGTAGCGTGTGTGTGTGTGTGTGTGTGTGTGTGTTTCCATCTGAGCTTTTATAAGGTCTCTCATCTGAGAGATTAATGATAATGGAGAAATATTTAAACTAGGATTCAAAAGATGAGGTTTCAAAAAAGTGAAAAGACAGCCATAGAATGGGAGAAAATATTTTCATATATCTAATAACAGTTTTGGAAAACTATTCTATCATCCTCTAGGTATTGTATGTGTAGATAATTTTATAGTTTTGTTTTAATCTACAGCCTAACAAGAAGAAAAATAAAGGTTGCCTATCCTGATCACTTTGTCATTTGTTGGGAGGGTTTTTTAATGGTTCCTCTTGAGAGTCTATCCTGTAGACTACAGACTACAGGAGCTATGAAGATCATCCAACTCTCTTATTTTTCAGTCATAGAATAAAATGTTAATAAATAACAATTTATTTAATTAATAACAAAATAAAATTGTTAACATTTCAAGGAATTAGTCTGTAGGGCTTCAAGCCTTAGTTCTGCCCTTTGCTCAGAGTAATTCACCAGTTAATTGCTAAGCTGGGATATAGCTCTCTCCTTGCTGTATCACCTCTTATCAAGCTCACATTCATTTATTCACTCAACAAATATTTGTCGAACGTAATTTTACAGCAGTCCAGGAAACAGATAATGGCATATCAGAGTAGCATGATGAAGACAACAAGAGGAGGTAGATGAATATAAGGAGATAACATAGGAGATAACATTGACACACTTTGGTGAGGGATTGGTGGGGTAATATTTACCAGCTAAGTGAAGAAGACTGAATCCGCAAATGAGATTTAAAAGGAGTAGCTGGAAAGGATGAGGAGAAAACAGGAGAGGATAGTATTATAGAATCCAAGAGGAGGGGATAACTCAAGAAAGAGGAGTGATCAATAATGCTGAATGCTACTGAGGAACATATGGAAAATATCTATTTGATCTAGCATAGGGAGGTCACTGGGGAATCTGGTGTTTACAGAAGCCAGATTCCAGCCAAAAAGACTGGCAATAGTTTGTGCAGACACAATATTTTGTCTTGCATGCCACGAAGCTTTCTATCATGCACAATTCACTCCGGTGTAGTGTTCAGAGCTACCTCACTCAGGATCTGCAGGTCTAAGAAAACAGCATAAACACCCCAACAGAGGCAAGAATCCCAGCCAGAACTCTAAAAGAGCCATGATTCTTGCTAACTGCAACCTTAATTAATAAGCAGCCCAGCTCAGTGGAATTGTTAACTATTACTCCCATTTTTATAGAAGTTGAATACAAACGATTTGCCCAAGGTCATATATCAACTCTGTGGTTAAAAAAAAAAATTCCTCAGTTCTCACCTTCAGCAGAGTTAACCATGCCAGACACTGAGTTACTGCATGACCTTAGAAAATCACTTTCTCTAGGCCTCAGTTTTCCCAACTGTAAAATGAACAGGTTTGACTAGATGATCTTCATGTTTCCTTTCAGTAAAAAAAAATGTTTATTCTAAATTTTCCTGATGAATACCTTTGAATTTTTGGTCTCCAGGGGCCCCTAACCTAAAGAGATTTCCATGCCTTGAGCCAGAATTAGATTTTCAATCAACATTAAGATGAACAGTAAACACACAGGCCTACCCCGAAACTAACTATTCTGGACTTAAGTGCTCACCCTCCTGGATTCCACATTCTCTATAGTGAGATGCCCCCTTGTATCTGATCTACGTACTGCCTTGGACTTCCTCATTCTAGAGCTAAAATCACTCTTTGCCTTTCTCTCCATGTTTTTCCCTGGAAAAACCTAGGTGTCAATTCATTCTCCAGGTAGAATTCCATTTAGTTCAAGCCTCATGTTAATGTCTGTTGGAGAGCGTCAAAAGACCTTAGAGCATGAAAAAGTTGTGTTTTTTCCCTAACACATTTTCAGATGGGCTCCTTCCCATGCCTCACTGATGGATGAGTGCCAGGACTCACAGAGCCCAACCAAGCCAGAGGTCTGCTTCCCACTGAAGCAAAGACAAATTCAAATACTGAGGACCCCAGAGTGAGACTCTCTCCCCTAGACCCCCAGGCTCAGAAACAGCTTTGCTCCAGAAGGCCCACAGACAGTTACATAGATAGAGCCCAGGTCCAATCAGCCTCCCAAGAGAGACCCTGCCAGCCAAGACAGCTCTCACCATTGGGCATGAGCTCCACCACCAAGGTCGGGTAGGCGATGTTGGTACAGCCAACCTTGGTGCCGCAGTATTTCTCACACTCTGAGGGGACGGTGCAGGCAACTTTCTCTGAGGAGAGATGAAGAGTCATGTCAGCAAGCAGACATCAGAAATGTTTCCAAGATTCAATTCACCTTGTTAAGCAGGCGTGAGTGCTAGGTGCTCACTCATGTCTGACTCTTCGGGACCCCATGGACTGTAGACCACCAGGTTCCTCTGTCCGTGGGATTTTCCAGGCAAGAAAATCAGTGGTAGCCATTTCCTTATATAGGGGATCTTCCCAGCCCAGGGATCTAATGTGCGTCTCCTGTGTCCACCCATTGGGCAGCTGAATTCTTTACCACTAGCGCCACCTAGGACAGCGCTTCAAACAGGACATTCCTGCCCACAGCCCTGAAGTGGTTTCACAAAGAATGCAGCCCCCAAGAAGCCCTTCTATGCCATCCCCCTACCCTGCTGGTCCTGACCATCCCAAGCTCTGCCTGGGGAGGAAAGACAGCTGCTAGGCAGAGGACGGAAAAGCGAAGAAATGCTTAGGGAGGAAAGCAGAGGGAATAGTCCCCAGACTTTAGCTAGCTACAGATGTGAAAATCAGACTGTAAAGAAGGCTGAGCACCTTCGAATTGTGGTGCTGGAGAAGAGCCTTGACAGTCCCTTGGACTTCAAGGAGATCAAACCAGTGAATCCTAAAGGAAATCAACCCTGAATATTCATTGGAAGGACTGATGCTGAAGCTGAAGCTCCAGTACTTTGGTCACTTGATGGGAAGAGTCAACTCATTGGAAAAGACCCTGATGCTGGGTCAGATTGAAGGCAAAAGGAGAAGGGGGCGACAAAGGATGAGATGGTTGGATGGCATCACCAACTCAATGGACATGAGTTTGAACAGACTCTGGGAGATGGTGAAGGACAGGGAAGCCTGGCATGTTGCAGTCCATGGGGTCGCAAAGACTCAGACAGGATTTAGCAACTGAACAGCAGCACACCACCATAACCTGGCAGTGTGGGGGACACTGAGCAAAAGATGAGTAAATGTTAGCTAGAAGAAGCCTTAGCTAAGGCATGTCATGACTTCAGAGAATCTGCAAAACGGGAAACCGTAATTGTCCGTGTAAAGAACCAGGGAACACAATTACACAAGTTCTGTGACCTTAAGTTACTCAATGTCTGGGGCAGGGGGGGACAATAATGCTTCGTAATCATGGCAAGAAAAGAATAGGGCAGAAAAAAGGAAGAGGGAGCCATGGGGGTTTTCAAAGTGGGAAAGAGAGGTTGGCGAGTCCAGCAGAAGATGTCACCTGTGAACAGGATGCGGCTGATCATCCCTGGCATCACCATGAGGAACATGGGCAGCAGCTTCAGGTACCCACACATGATGCAGCCGGCCTTCACGT
>NW_011495054.1:13831381-13846456 GCF_000754665.1 Bison bison bison | reverse complement strand
CCTGCCTTCCCCAACCCACAAGCTGCACAAAAGGCAGGAGGCTCTGCAGCACTCAGGGCAAGACCCTCTCTCCTCCCAGGTCCAACAGCATGGGTACCTGGTCTGTGCACCAGTACCACAGGGAGATGATGGTCAGCCCAAAGATGAGCCCAGGCCAGGGCAGGTCTCCCTTGAGGGGATCGCGGAAGATGTGGAAGGAGTCAGCCCTCGGGGTGTAGCACTCTGCCTTGACGGTGGTGTTTCCATAAGAGGTCACAGTTGGAATGGCATTCATGTATTTTGTCACGAAGGCACCATACCCTCCCACTTCGTGGAAAGCTGGAAAACATTGGTGACGAAAGTCAACTCCCTGAAACTCTCAGCTCTTCACAGCAGCTTCTCCTGTGGATGCCTGAGAAGCCCACAGCCAGAACTTGCACTGTGCAATCTTGGGCAAGTCATCGTCCCATTCTGGGCCTCGGCTTTCTCATCCATAGAATGGGATTATTAACCCTGCCCAGCCCCATCAGGGACTGCTGTGTGGGTCCAGAGCAATAACCTGTGAAAGTACTGCAACCATGAGCTTCTTTACAAAGGGCAAGTATTTGAACTATTAAAAGATAGACCTTGCTTTTGAACCAGATTCAGAGATTCTGCTTTCCCCCTCACCACCTGCTATCCGCAGTGGCCTTTGGGATCCTGGACACAGACTAGGCAGCCCCCCATCCCAGCAGTGTGGTGGGATGGAAGAGGATGGGTGAGGAAGTCGGGGGCTCTGCCGCACCTTGGCTGTGGGAATAAGGTATTCCAGCCCCTGCCCTGCAGAATGAGGCATTCCTTTCTCCTCCCCCAGTCTCCTGAGGACACCAAGGAAAACCAAATGGAAGCTCTTGGAAAATACAGCTTAGAGAATAAGAGGCTTCACAGGACACCCAGAAAGCATGGGCTCCCTTAAAAATAAAATGGTATTTTATATCCTCACATAACAAGTACCTCTATTTGCAGGGTTTTCAGTCTTGTCCTTAGGATTTTAAGACAAATAAAATTTCAAAACTGGGGGGACAGGGACTACAGAGTTGCTGAATTCTCTTTGTGTGTGTGTCAAATAGGGAAGTAAGTAAGAAAATGGTCAATTCACAAAAGAAAGGACATTTAACCTTAAAATGTAGATGACACAATCCAAGATTTAAGATGTGACATTTAAATATATTTAGTCTGATAGATATTTAGCCTTATCTTTTTTTTTTTTTTTTTGGTCCAGTTTCTCTGTGGAGAGAAGACCATGACATCAGAGGCCCACGCTGGGGCCCACTAGCCCAGATTGTATAGAGAGGGCAGCAAGGAATCCAGATGTTGCCTGGGCCAGACCCAACCTGAGACCTCCAGGGCTGGGGGAGGTGTCCCCCACACACCACGGTGATGGCCAATCCAGGCCAGTCCACTCCCCCAGGGAGCACAGAGTGTGCCCAGTTCACTGCCCAGGCCAGTGGCCTCTAACTCTGCCTCCCCACCTCCTCAGCCTGCCCCTGCCCCACTTACCAAACCCAGTCAGGATGAAAGACCCCAGGAGCATAATCACCGTCTGCAAGGTGTCTGTGTAAATCACAGCCGCCAGGCCCCCTAAGAGCAAAGGATGCGATGTGTCTGACCTTAGCTGGGAGGGCACCCCGTCGGCCCACCTCCTTTCCCCACCCTCTCCCCCACTCCCACTCCTCTCCCTCTGCACGTCTTCTGCACCCGTCAGTCACCCTTCTGTCCTCCCTCCTGCCCTCCTTTGTCCTGTGACAGCTGTCTGCCACGCACATGTCCCAGTAGCTCCACTTTTCACAGAAAGGCTGGGAAGGCCTTGGAAAGAAAGTTCTCCCTATTTGAGGATGGAGAGTTTGATGTGATGGTTTAAGCCAGGAGAAGCATCTGCCACAGACAGAGCAGGGAAGAGCAAAGAGCTGACAGCTCACAAGATGGCTGGGGACAGGAGCAAATCAGCACATTTCAAAGGCGACTTGCATGTCCACTCTTTGTTTTCTCAGACCATCTGAGCACTTGTCCCCGGCACTATGGGGCTCCAGCTCGGCAGCAAGTTCCATCTCCGACCCTGCCTGCCCCTAATCAGAGTAGAGCAACACCTCTGCAAATGTGCCCCCAATGGCTACTAATGTCTCCAGCTTCTCCAGTCACATCTTGAGTCTTCCTCTAAAATCTGTGTGTGTCACTACCCCCCTTCCTCCCTATAGTGCCCCTCACCCCCTGTCGTGTCAAACCCAAGGTCCCTGTCAAATGACTTTCAAGACGCCCACACTGTGACCCCACTGCAGCCATCAGGTCTTACCACCTACACCCCCACCCTCAACTACTTCCCACTGAGCACCCTCCTCCCGCAGGACGCAGCCACTTGCTCACCCTGCCCAGCCCCGCCACTCCCGCTCCTGACTCCCTTGTTCCCGCCTCTCCCTGCACCTGGCCCTCCCGCTCTGCTTCTCTCGACTAGGCCAAGCTCTCTCCTGTTCCCACCAACATTGGGTTTTTCTGGGGCACCTACAACTGTTTGCTCAAACTGTCTCCTGGGTGGATCTCTTCCTCGGGAGGAGAACCCACGTCTCCTCCTGCCTTTCACCCTTCACAAGTGCCTAACCCTGAGCTGGGTTGGGGCTGAGCCATTCGAGGGGACTCACCTGTGATTGTGTAAAGGGCGGTGATTGCCAATAAGATAAAGATGGCCAGGTAGAGATCCAGGCCCAAGGCCAAGTTGATGAATATGGCCCCAGAAAAGATGTCTGCCTGGAAGGAGAGGAGAGGTGGGTTTGGGGTGAGAGACACCAGCTGAGGCACGTCTGTCAGCTGCAGGGACAGGTAGGAGGGCTTGGAGAGGTTAGCAGAAACCGACTCCTAAGTCATGTTAAAGCCTGTGATTTCTGGGGCCCCACGCTGGCCCACAACCCCTTAACCTTTGGCTGAAATTTCACAATTAGTGGTTCATATCCTTATCCCCAGTTGAGAATATGAAAGACAAACAGCACACAATTCCATGTATATGAGGTTTCTAAAATAGTCAAACTCATAAAATCTGGGGCTGGAATGGCTGTTACTAGGGGCTGGGGGAAGGTGGAGTTATTAATCAACAGGCATAATCTCTCAGTTCAGTAAGCGGAATAAGCTCTAAAGATCTGCCCCAATTCACACCGGGTCAACAATATGTGTTGTACACTCAGAATCTGTCAAGAGGTTGGATGGCAAGCTAAGTGTTCTGACCGCAATAAAAGTAAAAACGAAAAACGAAAGGAGGACTTCCCTGGTGGTACGGTGGATAAGACCCCACCTGCCAATGCAGGGAACATGGTTTGATCCTGGTCCAGGAAGATCCCACATGCATGGAGCAACTAAGCCTCTGTGCCACAACTATTGAGCCTGTGCTCTAGAGCCCATGTGCTGCAACTGCTGAAGCCAACGTGCCTAGAACCTGTGCTCTGCAACAAGAGAAGCTGCCGCAATGAGAAGCCTGCACACCACAGCAAGGAGTGGCCCCCGCTCACTGCAACTAGGGAAAGCCCAAACGCAGCAACGAACACCCAGCACAACCAAAAAATAACAATTAATTAATTAAAAATAAACAAAACTAACAGAAATAATAGAAAAATAAGAATATGTATGAAAGAACAAAAGGATATGAACACCTGAAAGACAGTCCTGCTCTATTCCTGAATTTCCCAAAAAGCTTCACTCAAGATGATAATAAATATTCCATGATTAAAAAAAAAAAAAGAATTCTGTAAAAGAGGCCTGTGAAATGCTGAATTAAAGAAAGTTAAGGCCGTTTCTTTACCACACAACTTCTCTGAGCCTTCAGTACACTGTGAATCCCCAGGAGAGAAATGTAGTAAATGACCCTTAACAAACTCACTCAACTGTGGAACTCCGTGTGCCAAGGAACAACTATTAACACCTTGAGGTGCCTCACAACCCACTTTGTGGGCTGCTGCTGTGAACTGTTACCCTTCATTTACACCTCAGTGTAAAAGGTTTATTAGATCTACTCCCAAATACAAGTGTGAGTGCTGGAGTCTGTGAGAGGGAAAAACACCCTCACCCTGGAATGGAGAGAGATGTAAACACCACCATAATTTTATCTCCTCTGTCTAGATGGGATCCATCTGGATTCAAACACAGCCAGAGCATCACCAAGAAGCTCCTGTGTGACAGGCTTGGTGATAGATGGCTTTATCTAGATCGGAGGTGCCCAACCTCTGGGCCAGTACCTCCTGTCAGATCGATGATGGCATTGGATTAGAAATAAAGTGCACAATAAATGTAATGCACTTGAATCAACTTGAGACCATTCCCTGCCCCCGAGTCCATGGAAAAATTGTCTTCCGTAAAACCAGTCCCTGGTGCCAAAAAGGCTGGAGACTGTGGATGTAGATTATCTCACGTAAGTTTAGGGGGAATCACTCCCTCTTCACTCCTGAATTCACTAGTGCCTGATGCAGTTATTTTTCCCCCTGCCTCATTTAGCCCCATAAAGAACTTTCTACCCGGCTGGTTGGTGCAGTTAAACCAACAGAGAGCCCTGGAGTCACCCAAAATGAATGTTCGTGTGTTCTCCAAAATACTTCCAGAAGGACAGTATTAAGGGATGATGGTGGTGAACCTTTTGTTTTCAAATCTCTAGATGCAAAAAAACTAGGCTTTCCCTAGATGCAGTGCAAGGACTGTTTTATTGAATAAAACTGAACACATTTCAGAGCATGTAAGGGGCCACCCAGTCAGGCCCTGGGGAAGGGGGTCCTTGCATCTTCTCTTGATTCTTATCGTCACTTCTACTCCTCCTCACAGCTCTTTGGGGCCTCCAGTGGCTCAGGTCCCACCGACCAAATCTCCTATTCCCTGCCTCTTGGTTGGCGGAGAGCTCATCTCACACCAGCTCCGAGCTTCCAGGCTAATTCCTGGCCTCCTCCCCCAAGTCAGGCCTCCTAAGGACCTAGTGCCTTAGCTCCTGGCAGATTCTCTGGTCCCAAGGGACCTACTGTCCCTGTCTTCCCTGGAAGAGGAAGAGAGGCTGATCCAGGACATGGGGAGAGAGATGGTGATTTAGAAAGAGACCCCGGCCCTTATGGTTGGTGGTGAGAGGACCTGGGTTTTATCCCCAGTGCTGCTAGGATAGGTCTGAGTGACCCTGGATAAGACATTTCACCTCTCCCTGTCTCAGTGTTCTCTTTAAAGTGGGAAGTTCTGACTCCCGGGGCTTGTGATTCTCAGTGGCTGGACCTGGAGAAGATCTGCAGCTGAGGAAAGCATTCCCCTCCCAGGTCTGAGACCTCTTATACCTTGCCTTCTGGAACAGCTAAGCCTGAAGAGGAAGAAAGAGCCCCTGCTGCAAAAAGCCTCGCTACGTGTGAAATGGCCACTCCTGCTAGACTCTGCACTCTGGGCCACGTGGAACTGTGATGAGTGTTCACAAAGTCAGTCTCTCCCCTCTGAGGCCTCTCTACTATCACTAAAGTTATTTCAGTTTGAGGAGTTCCATTCATTGGAATGCTGTTAAATGTGCACACTGTAGATTCAGTGAATTAGCTAATAAGCATAAGTGAGCTATAAAAAGATTACAAGGCTGTTTCTCCTGCCTTTAAAATGCCCTTGTTTTATTTTCCAGAGAAGTTAATTTGTAATGCTTTATGACAACAAGCCATAGCAGACTATGATACCCTCATTAATATTTGCCTTGCCATCATTAGTCACAAATAAGTAATGCAATTCCTAAAATAACACTATAAAACAAAGTCTATAGAGACTTTGTTTATGGGAACTGTTGGGCTAATCGAAATCTTGCTCTTATAATATGCACTGTTTCCAGTTAACAGGAAAGATAAAGAATTTCAAGAAAAACTCCCTCATGAATTGGAAAAACTCTTCCTTGGAAAGTTCTCCCTCCTATGAGTCATTCTTAACTTTAAGAATGAATTCTCTCTGCCCTTGGAACCCTGAAATTCATCAGGTGTGACCAAAGACGTGATAGCTAAGCTTATTCTTAACCCCAGGCACTCTGACATGTCTTGGGGTCTCTTAGGTGCCCACACATTTCTCCACTTCATAAGAACAGTTTTTCCTCCATATCTAGGGGATTTTACAGTTGACCAAGGACTTTTAGATACATACATTGTTCTGATTCTCAAAACAAGGTAACCGGACAAGTAAACTGACTCTACTTTATAAATGAGAGAGAAAAACTCAATGACTTGCTCAAGGGCTAAAATCCAGGTTTTCCATCTCCAAATCCAATGACTTCCCACAACATTCAAAGGTAAATGTCTTCCTTTCTGGAATATTTTCTGCAGAGAGCAAGGTCTTTTTTTAATCGAAAAAAAAATGTGTTTACTTCTTTTTAAAATAAAATAATTATGTTGTATGATTTCAAAACAATAGCACAGAAAGTTATACACTGAAAGTTAATACAGTCTTGCTTCTATCACTAAACCCAAAGGTGACCACTGTTGAGAGCCTTTCATCCACCAGAGGATTTTTAGGTGGCTGGCTAAAATCTGTATATCAACTGTTATGCTCCATGGCCCCTAAAAAATAATTGTGAAGATGGAAATATGGGGAAATGTTTACGGTTTGATACTAAGAAGGGGGAGAATGACCACCAAATGGCTTGTGTATTCTGAATGCAGCTCTCTAAAGGAAAACCCACTACAGGCCAAGTCAAACTGAAAATGTCTGTGTCATAATTATAGGGTTATGGGTGCTTTTCCCCTCCAGATTTTCTTAAATGCCATCATTATATTTTTCTTACAGTTCCAAAGGTGAGGAAACAGAAATTTAACAACACAATATATTCCCTATGGATATATGAATAATACACATTTTATAGTAAAAATATTCTTAAAATAGACTAGAAGAATACATACCAAGTTCAAGATAATGTTTGCCTTTTAAGAAGAAGGAAATGGGGTCCAAAGGTTATAGATGAGCTTTATCTATTATATTTTATTTCTTTTTTTTTTAATGATAAGCTATTTAGATCTATAGAATCTTGGTGGTAGTACTAGCTATATTATTTTTGTACTTTACTGTATGTTCAAAGCATTTCACTACTTTTTGATTCATAAAATTTGAGGACTGGATGTGGAATATACCACCAGCTTTGATATAAAAGAACTTGCCTCTAATCCTGTGAGATCAATTATCTCATAGCTCATCCCAAATTGCTCCTTCTCTAAACCCCTCTTAGCCCTTACTAAAGAAGGAAGGAAGGAAATGAGGGGGTGGGGGACACAGAAATTTTTCCCAATGCTGCTAAGCAAAACCAACTTGAAGTGAACTAGACATTTATGGTCCTCTAGACCAGGGGCCAGCAAACTTCTTCTGTAAAGGCTCACATCATACATGTTTTAAGCTTTGCAGGACATACAGTTTCTGTCCAACCTGAGCAAAGCCATCTACTGTTGAAGCATGAAAACAGCCAAAGATGATACATCAATTAACGGGCATGACTGTGTTCCAATAAAACTTTGTTTACAAAAACAGGAAGATGGATTTAGCCTTTGAAAGCTTGACTGAACAAGCTCTATGGAACTCACAAGGAACAATAAAATACAAATCCAGTTGGAAACCCTCTTAGAGTAACTAATCTCATTAGCCTTGGGCAGGTTATTTAGTCTTAGTTTTGATGCTTTGAAATTCTGTGGTTTTACATGTATGCATTTGCTGCCCATTCTAGTCTGAGTTGTATCAGAGTATCCAGTAAATTTTGCCTGGCAATGAGGTTTGAGATAGAGAACCCAGTTATTCAAATTTCTCTATTTGTGAGTGAATGCACAAGGTAATAAGCATTCAAAACTTAAGCAAAAGCCAAAGCTCTTATTTTCAACCAAAGATACAGAATAGATAGTAAAGTTGCTATAGAAGTTTATTACAGTTGTGATTTGTGATAAGAGTCCCAGGAAACATACACAGGGATGTTTGGTCATCACAAGTAATTCAAAAAATCTGAGGCTTTATCTCAAGTGATCCTACACATTTGAATAAGAGACACGATGCCAGGAAATTTTACAGCACAGAACGCTTCTCTGAACTTGATAAGGCAGGGTGCTAGGGTGGAGTGGGTGGATGGGAAGGAGCCTATAAAATTCTGAGGAATACCTGCTTGTACTGAGTCACTCAGTCATGTCCAACTCTTTGTGACCCCATGGACTATAGTAGACTATAGTCCACCAGGCTCCTCTGTGCGTGGGATTTTCCGGGCAAGAATACTGGAATGGGTTGCCATTTCCTTCTCCAGGGATTGAACCCAAGTCTCCTATATTGGCAGGCAGATTCTTTACCACTGTGCCATCAGAGGAGCGCATGGAGGAATAATCAAGTCTGGGTCTCAGAAACTCAGAGTCCAAAAGGACATGGCCACAAGATGGCAGCCAGAGTCAAGGCTCCACGCCACCTGTGGTCAGTGGCCTGGGCCACGTCTGGGACACTGCACCTGAAATGCATTTCACTTTTTCTCTCCTATCAATTACACGCCTACTGGGCCCCAACATCCTCCCAAAGCCTTCCTGTCAGGTCCCTGGTTGTTCCCTGTCTGGAAGTGGATCTCAAAAGGCCACTCTTCTTTTCTTATCCATCATAAGCTACCCATGCCTCCACACACACAACAGTAGTGATTAATCTCTGTTTGTGTGCAATGACTACCTTATTTTAATTAATGATTCCTTTTGTCCACAAGCCCTGAACCCATGTGCACCTTAATGTGAGTTCCCAGTGAGTACAGTCACTATCGATGTAATTCTTTTAAGGATTTCATGCTCTGTGACCCATGGTGAATCTGAAGTCAGACAAAGCCTAGCCTGTCTGGCCCTCCCTGTCCCTCCCCACTGCCTAAATGGCCCACCTTCAGATCCTTCATGCACCCAGTGTGACCTGACTTCTCCCTTCACAGTCCTCTCAAATCCCACTCTCAGAGACATGGCTATATTGGAAGGTCACTTAACTGGCTATTTTACTTTTCCCCAAGGTCTTGAATTTTGATCCGTTTATACTGGACTTAGAAGACCCAGGGGACATATTGTCAAAAGTATCAGAGACTCTGCTTCTCAACCTAGCTCTGCTATTGTTTAACCCCACAAAGCCCCTTCTCTTCTCTGGTCCTCAGTTTCCCCACTGAAAAATGGGAGCGTCAATCATAGAACTAGATAATCTATCCCACTCTGTTATCCTATGTCTTCATCCCATCCAAGCACAGTGCAGAATTGTGAGAATACAGACAATGGGACTAGAGAAACCCAGACTCCAGTCTTGTCTTTGCCTACACTAGCCACATGACTATTCTCTGAGACTCAGTTTCCTCTTCCATGAAGTGGAAAATAAGTAAAAATCCCCACCCATGCCATACTCTTATGAGGACTTGAGATGGAAGAAGTCAAGGCCCTATTGGAGACTAAATAAAAAGATTGGCACAAAACAAAAGGCAGAGGTCATCCTTCATATGCATTTTTCAAGGGATCACTGGCTCTGGGCATTGGGTGGACATTGGACAAGGCCTCCAGTAAGCAGCCCCAGAAATCACGAAGAAAGGGTGCAAGTTTCTTCAGTCATGTCTGACTCTTTGTGACCTTCTGGACTGTAGCTCACTCAGCTCCTCTGTCCATGGGATTCTCTAGGAAAGAGTACTGGAGTGGGTTGCCATATTCTCCTCCAGGGAATTTTCCCAATCCATATCTCTTACGTCTCCTGCATTGGCAGGCAGGCTCTTTACCACTAGTACCACCTAGGAAGCCCACAGTCCATACTAAGTACTATTCAAAAGTAAAATTCAGAAGAAGCCAAGTGCTGAGGAGAGGATGGACTCCATCAGGATCTGAGCTGAGGGAGGCTGCCCCTCAGGTACCTGTGGGCTCCCACATCCAGGAGGTTTAATCAGTAACCTGAACTATAGGTGAGGCGACTGGGAAGGCAGACAGAGAGGCTGAGCCCTGAGCTTATTTATATGACCGCTGCTACATTGCTCCAAGGGCGAAGCTCAGCCAGCAGACTTTCCCCCACCTGAACTGTGGACTTGGAGAAGGTTGGCTTCCAAGAAAGGGAATGCTGGTGCCCCCCTCTACATGCTCACTAGACAGGTGCCACCTCACAAGCTGAATCAGGGAGCAAGGAGCGGTCCCCATCAGCTTCTACAGGTGCCAGGGTCACCTCTGCACCCTTCTGCTTACATTCCTTTCCTCCTCTCGCCCTGCCCTCCCCTCCCTCAGGAAGCCTGATTTCTCCACCCCTCCCAGCAATTCCCAGTCCAGTCTATACACACCAGTCTCTAAGGAAATGAGACTGAAATGCCCGGGGTTTCCATCTTGTAACTAAAAACTACCCTGAAGGAAGGGAGGAAAAAGTGAAGGAGTGGAATCATCACACAGGCACCAGTCAAGGGTAGCAGCTCCTGATGTCAGGAAGCTGGGGAGGGAGAGAACAGTGAGGCTGGGTGTCAGTCCCAACTCCAATCAAAGCCCTATGGGCCCAATTCCTGAGCCCATGTTCCCACTGAGACCATTCAGTCAGGATATAACAATCGCTTCAATGGTTCTGGGAGAACCGATGTCCAAAGAATGCAAAAGAATGAACTTGGACTCTACTTCACATCATATACAAAGATCACTCAAAGTGGATCAAATACCTCAATGTAAGAGCTAAGACTATAAAACTCTTAGGAACAAACATAGCATTCAACCTTCATGATCTTGGATTTGGCAGTGGATTCTTAGAAATGACACCAAAAGCACGAGCGAAAAAAGAAAAAACATAAATTGGACTTCATCAAGATTTAAAACTTTTGTGCATCAGAGGACACTAAAGTGAAAAGACAGCCCACAGAATGGGAGAAAATATTTGCAAATCATATATCAGATAAGGGTAAGTTATTCAGAATACATAAAGAACAATTTCAATGCAACAACAATAAGACAACCCAATCAAAAGAAAGTATAAGAATGTAAGAGGTAATAATATAAAACAGAAAAACTATTGTGGTAGTCTGAAAAAAAAATATATATATATATGTATTTCCTCTAGAGAAAGAAAATAGTCAAATGCCAAGTGTAAATTTCATGTGAACCCTAATTCAAGCAAATTAACTGAAAGAAGACATTTTTCAGATAATCAGGAAAATCTGAATATGGACCAGGTGTTAAACTACCTAAAATAAGAAATTACTATAAATTTTGTTAAGCATGATAACAGCGTAATGGTTACGTGTTTTCAAAAGTTAAAGGTGCATTCCAAAGAATCTACAGTGAAATGACGTGATGTCTGGCATTTGACTTAAAATTCTACTGGAGAAAAAAAGGTGGAAAGGAAGAGATGAACCAAGAATGGCAAAATGTTGTTCACTGTGAAAGCCAAGTGACAAGACTAGGTCCAGATTCTGACCCTGACAGGGTATAGAGGCTTACAGCTTTATGTCAGGGCCAGCCCTCAGGTATCCATTACTTCCTTTTACTCTTCTACTAAGAACAGCTTTCACTGAACCTTCTCCAACCACTTATGTCTTCAACCTTCCCGACAGTAAGGAGGTCTGTGTGTTCACTCCTTGATGTGTGAAATAGGACTTTACCCTCAGAAGCAAGAAGGCCTAAGGGACCGAGTTAATAGCAACACAGCACTACCCTTTGTGCGCCAGCATCTGCTGA
This sequence comes from Bison bison bison, assembly GCF_000754665.1. Classification (NCBI taxonomy): domain Eukaryota; kingdom Metazoa; phylum Chordata; class Mammalia; order Artiodactyla; family Bovidae; genus Bison; species Bison bison. Next base: position 13,834,814 of record NW_011495054.1, on the reverse strand, counting down.
GGAGCAAGAGTGGGCAGGTTCTGAGCCAGCCAGCGCCCAGCACCCGGGGTGGGGGACTCACCGAGATCTTGGTGAAAATGTACAGCACCAGGGACAGGACTGACAGGTAGACCTGGATCCGCTGGCCTCCAAATCGCTTCCGCAGGTACTCTGGCATCGTCACCACCTGTACGGACAGAAGGGCGGTCACTGCCAGCCTAGGTGATCAGAAGGCCCAGAGCAAGCAGAGCAGGGCATCCACTCTGGCATCAGAGGTGTGACCCTGCTGGTCAGAGAAGTCTGAGAGGTGTCCAGGTGTCCCTGTCCTCCAGCCACTTGCTCATCTCAATTCCACACGCCCGACCACTGCAGAGGCAACTTGGTATCATCCCAGGACATAGTAGGTGCCCAATAAACAATGTTTTAATGAACGCATGACTGCATATAACCAAGAAGACAGATCCTTGCCTTGAAGGAGGGAGGGATAGATAAATAGATAGGTGTGCATCTGTGCTCGGTCATGTCCAACTATTTTTGGACCCCATGGACTATAGCCCCCTAAGGCTCCTCCGTCCGTGGGATTTTCCAGGCAAGAATACTGGAGCAGGTTGCCATTTCCTCCTCCAAGGGCTCTTCCTGACCCAGGAATTAAACCCGCATGTCCTGCATCGCAGGTGGGTTCTTTACCACAGTGCCACTGGGAAGCCCCTAAATAGATAGTCTTATACAGAGCACCTACTGTAAACAAGACACCATAACCACAGCGGGACCTTTTCAGCGCACTGAAACGAGGTGGCCAGGCCGGGTGCACGCTTCGCCCTGCTCTGCGCAGAAGCCTTGCCAAGGGCTGTGGCTGCAGACCAGCTCAGCTGCTCTCCCAGCTCCTGTCTGCAAATTCCAACCGCACTCTGTCTCGTGTCCTCAACCCTGAGCCTGCCGTCTCCTGGAATCAGACGTGTGTCACCAACAGTCCATGAGCCTCCAGGAGAGAGACGCATGGTCTACCTGTGCTTCCTCTTTACTGCTTTCAGCTTCCAAGGCACGGACATCAGGTAGTAGATGCTCATTACATCTCACTGGATGGATGATGCTAAAGCTGTCTTTATGTAAATGTAAATGTAAAATGCCAGAGGTTTAGTCAAGAGACTGAACACGCTATTTGGTAGATAAGCGCCAGCTGCATGCTCAGCAAACAAGGACTGCCGATGTTTGTAAACGAAAAGAAACTATGGTTCTTTTTCTCGTGCTGCTTCCCTTCCGGGGGTAGAGGCAGATGGTTATGTATTGTGAGCAATGCACGGCAGTACCTTGCAAGTATTCATTCACCCAGTGTGAGGGAATGTGACAAGTTAGGTACTGAATAGACTGAGACTGCCTAGGACCGCTTCCTAGAGGGGCAAGTCGTGGCCAAGTGGATCTATTTAATGCCTCTGAGAGCAGTTGGGAACCTTATAGCCCAGGAAAGAGCCAAGTCATAGGCTCTTGTCCCAAAGTCTCCTCTGCTTTCCAGGAGGACCAGTTCACACAAATGCTTGCCAGCAGGAAAATACATCTTACCGAATCACAGAGCAGATACTTACCCCCGCCTTAATGTAAATGGGGACAAACACCCAGCCCAGCACAACCACCAAAATCAGGGCCTAAAACCGAAAAGGAGGGGGAGTCAGACCAGGAGGAGACTTAGCCACGCTGCTGCCTGCAGGGCCTACGGCTGCTCCAGAACAACCACCTGGCATTTTCTCTTTGAGCTCTAGGGACATCTTCCCAAGGGATATCAGTGACTGACGGAGGCCTGTGATGCCTGATGAGCCCATGGGAACAATAGTTGGGCAACCGTGGACAGGGACCCGGGCAGCTACCCACTGGTATCACAGTCCCTTCGGCCTTCTCCCTGGTTTACAGGAGTAAGATACCATTTACAAAGCTTTTAAAAATAATAATAATAATATTGGAAATCTGGTGGTAAGTATTTCCAAACCTCTAAAGTGGTTAAAAGGGTACGAGAGGGCTTGGCTTTTTTTAATTTAGTTTTAATTGGAGGATAATTGCTTTACAATGTTGTGTTGGTTTCTGCCGTACAACAACGTGAATCAGCCATGAGTATACATATATCCTCTCCCTCTTGAACCTCCCCCACCACATCCCATCGCTCAAGGCCATCGCAGAGCACCAGGCTGAGCTCCCTATGCTTTATAGCAGCTTCCCACTAGCTATCTATTTTACACATGGTAACGTATATACGTCAGTGCTACGCTCTCAATTTGCCCCACCCTTTTAAAAGGAGAAAGAAACACTAACGCCATCACGTCAGTGATCTCTCATGGTGGAAGAGGAGCAGGACTCTGGGGGCCTGAAACTGAGCCCCTCCTCCCCTGCACTGCAATGTGGCCCCGGGAGGTTCTCTAACATCTAGAGCGTCTCTGAGTGTAAACTGAGCTGGCCGACTACTGAAGCTGCTTCCAGCACCAGGACACAGTGTCTCTAGAGTTACTCACATTCCATTCAAAGCCCCCAGTGGCAATTCCTGCAGCTGCTCCGGTCCCCGCCAGTCCCACGAAGTGGCCGCTTCCAATGTTACTGGCAAACAGAGAGGCTCCAATCTGGAAACACAAAAAGTTCAGGTGAGGACTCTGTGCTTCACCAGGACACTCAAGGCCAGACCAAAGATAGAAGAGACACGGCAACCAAGAGAAGGATAAGAAAGAGCAGAAGCCAGCCAGGAACCTGACTGCTAGAGTCTGCTGGGACCACTGGTTCAGAAGGTGAATGTGGGGACTTGGGGAATGGTGAAGATAAAAAGGGGAGGACTGGTGGAGCCGTGGGATGTATCCCCAGATGAGATCTCTGTGAGACCTTTGTGAGCCCAGTGCTCAACAGTTAAGGAGGTCTGGTATGCCCCACAGCCTGTCAGGCCTCCTCTGGGTCTCCTCAGAGGCTGGGCATGCAGGTGCAGGGCCTCCGCCATTCATCTCAGTGGTCTCCAGCACTGCTGACTGGGGACCTTGACCAATTCAGGCTCTCAGGAAATGGGGACAGTTTCGTTGAAAGAAATCATTTAAAAGGAAGCCTCTGGACCTCAGATCACTAGCTACTTGTCAAAGAAGGCAAGGGGTAGGGCCAATAATTTCCAAGTGACTCCTAGCTGTTACATTCTGTAATCCCATTAGCTCCCAAGTTATAAGGAACGCTACTAGTAATAATACTGTCTAAGGTGCTCAGTTGCTCAGTCATGTCTGACTCTTTGTGACCCCATGGACTGTAGCTCACTAGGCTCCTCTGTCCATGAAATTTTCCAGACAAAAATACTGGAGTGGGTTGCCATTTCCTCCTCCAGGGGATCTTCTCAACCCAGGGATTGAATTCATATCTCCTGTGTCTCCTGCACTGCAGGCGAATTTCTTTACCACTGAGTCACCAGGGAAACCCAATATCTCTCTAAATTTATATATATATA
>NW_011495054.1:13822276-13831281 GCF_000754665.1 Bison bison bison | reverse complement strand
TATATTTAGCCTTATTGCAAGGCTTGTGGGATCTTAGTTCCCCCACCAGAGATCGAACCTGAGCCCCCAGCAGTGAAAGCATGGAGTTGTCACCACTGGGTGGCCAGGGAATTCCTTCAATATAGTATTTTTACTTTTTATAAAGATCTCAAAGACCCCATATATATATGTACAAAACACTGCATTTTTCAAAGGTATAATATATCTAATAATATATGCTAGAAGGCAAATTGGAAGGGTGTGTATTAAATACCCAAGAGTGGAAGCCTGGGAGAGGAAAGGAGAATGGGACTGTGACTAGGAGATGAAGGAGGAAGTATCAGGGGAAACGAGAGAGGGATTTTGCATTGACTGATCATGATACTGTACCATCGACTCAACTGCATCTGAGATCCAAGAGAACTCCAAAAAGTTCTAGAGTTTTTCTATATCCAGGAGGAGAAGGCAGAGCAACATTTGAAAAGCACCACACTAGTATTAATATAATTATCTCCAATCTTGCTGAGCAATGCAGGGAGGCTCTATTTGTCTAAAAATCCCTAAGATGGTTTAAGTCTGGAACAAAACACATATTTCCCAAAAGGCAGATTATTGTTCCAAGGAACTGTCCTAACTCTCCCTCAATATATGATTTATAGCTGATATGCTTAGTGTCATATGCCAAGTTAGAGGAGAGAGTCTGGAGGTCTCCAGAATGATGAGAAGATGATGGTGTAAGTGGCTTCATTCATTCATTCCACAAATATTAATTAGCACCTATTCAGTATGTCAAGCTCTATTCTAGACACTGGGGATTCCTCTATGAAAAGCACTGACAAAAAAAAAAAAGAAAAAGAGAGATCAGTGCTGTGAAGAGAATAGAAAAGTGTGATAGAGTGATCCTCTGTGGGGTGTCTAAACTGAGATCAAAATGATAAAAGAAGTGACCACGCTGAGATCAGAGGGAAAACATCCCAGCAAAGATCACCCCTCTGGCCAAGTAGGAAGGTCATCGTTGGAAAGCAGAAAGAAGGCCAGAGTGGCTGGGTGGAGTGAGATGAGGTTGGAAAGCTGGGAGGGGTCCATCACGTAGGTCCAAGTGGGCCGCAGTAGGAGTGTGGATTTTGCTCTGTGATGGGAAGCCACTGGAGGGTTTCAAGCAGGGGAGGGACAGGATCTAACCTGTTTTCAAGGCTTTCTCTCAAGCATGTGGAGAGTGTAGTGCTGGGAGCAAAAGAGAAAATAGAAATGTGCAAGAGGCAATTGCTGCTTGTAGATGAGAAAGGACAGTGGCTAGGTCTCCGCTGGTGGCAGTTGAGACAAAGACAAGCATAGACATTGGAGTACATTTCGGAAACAAAGTTGATGAGCCTTGTTGATGGATCAGATGTAGGAGACTGGAGAGAGGGGTCATCAAAGATAATGCCTAGAATCAGGACTTCAGTGGTGGGTATCATTCACTGAGAAAGGAAACTGTGTACTTTAATTATTGCAGCTTAAGAACTTTAATCTTTTGTTGCGCATACTTTAAAGTGTGTTGAACAACATATGCTTACTTGCCTTAGTTAAAAAGATATGACCCAGTAAACTCTGCATAAAGAAGTTAATTACCAGGGACTTCCCTGGTGGTCCAGCAGTTAAGGATCCGCCTTCCAGTGCAGGGGACACAGGTTCTATCCTTGGCCAGAGAACTAAAGCCCTCACATGCCACTACTCCTGAGCCCACACGCAATGAGAAGATCCCAAATGCCACAACGAAGACCCAACAGCCAAAAATAAAAATCATAAATTAAGTAATTAATAAAAAAAGAAGTAAATTACCATTGCCTCTGATCATAAATTGAATTCTCATGATGTGAAAATTCTATTGCTTCACATTACATTTTGTCCTCATTAAACAAACATTAAAATACTTTGTGAGGCTAAAAAGAAAAAGAAAAGGAAAGAGGAGGAGGGGAAGGGGAAACTGAGAGGAAAGCTGGCTGTTTAAGCACATCCACCTCCTCCTCAAAGCTTGGTGGGAATAACAGTCCACCTTTAATCAGAATTCCCTTCTGCGTGTAGCCTGCCTGTCATGATCCATCATCTTTTTTTTTTCATCTATCATTTCTCAATAAATGATTAAGCCTAATGTTGTATGATTAAGGGCATAATTATCAGTAATGATTAACTGCATTAGATTAACCTTAAGTTTAAGAAGTCCTCTCCAAGATCTTCCCAAAAGGAGACAGTGGACTTTAAGCAGTTGTAGGCTTTCCTGGGGCAGTCTGCACCATTTGATGGAGTGGCGGCCAGGGGAGCTCTGGGGATGTTGGTCCAGGTGCAGTTCATTTCTATCATGGTCATCACTGTTCTCCAGTCGTTCACCTTGGCCTCATCTGAACTCCCACCCATCACCACAGGACCTGCACTGAATCATTTACACCTGACTCTGCCTTCACAATGGCACTGGCACCCAGCACCTTTCACATAGTCCTTGTACAGGCTGTCATTATCTCCCAGTTTTTCTTTAAAAAAAAAATTTTTTTTTAATGTATTGGCTGTGCCAGGTGTCAACACTCAGGCTCCTCGATCTTCGTTGTGTCACGCTAAATCTTTAGTTTCGGCATGAGAACTCTTAGTTGCGGCACATGGGATCTAGTTCCCTGAACAGGGGTTGTTGTTGTTCAGTTGCTAAGTCATGTCTGACTCTTAGCAATCCCGTGGGCTGAAGGATGCCAGGCTTCCTTGTCCTTCACCATCTCCCAGAGTTTGCTCAGACTCATGTCCATTGAGTCAGTGATGCTATCTAATCATCTCATCCTCTGCCACCCTCTTCTCCTTTTGCCTTCTATCTTTCCCGGCATCAGGGTCTTTTCCAATGAGTTCTTTGCATCAGGTGGCCAAGTATTGGAGCCTCAGCTTCAGTATCAGTCCTTCCAATGAATATTCAGGGTCAGTTTCCTTTAGGATTAATTGGCTTGATCTCCTTGCAGGGGACAGGAGTTGTGCCTACCCTCAAATCTTCTCCAGGCTAAGCTTTGTCTTCTCATGTGTCTGCTCCTCAAGAGCCACCTTTGTCGCCCTCTCTGCCGCCCGCAGCCCCAGTTGTGACCCCAGAAGGGCTTCAGACCTGAATAGACCGGTCCAGACATGACTGGACTGAATAGCCAGCCTAAGCAGGCTACCCTTAGTGACTTCACATCTGTTTTTGACATCATGTGGTCTCAGGTACTCTTTCAAACCTGCCGCTCAGCACCGGGTTCTTGGCAGCGCTGAGGACAAAGCCAGTGCCTCTGATTCCCATCACTGTCGGAGACTCTGCCTCTAAATTATCTGGACCATTTAACAGAAAAGGATTTCTTCTCAGTGCAATTTAGATTCCTGATAATGTGCAATTATCAATACAGTGGCTCTATCACTTAAAATTCATTCCTTCAATCCCTCCAGGATTTGGCACAAATTTGATGTCTTCCCATGAGCCTTCTCTAAAAGGACAACTACCGAAACCGCAAGGAAAACATCTGGCCAAATTCATTTCTCCATACCAGCGACAGTCAGTCCCCTACATACGAACCTTCAAGTTGGGAACTTTCAAAGACGCCAACGTGTGTACCAGCCCCTGCACGCCAGCTGTTGTACTACTGTACTTTTCAAGGTGTGTGTGTGCTTAGTCACACAGTCATGTCTGACTCTGTGCAACCCCAAGGACCGTAGCCTGCCAGGCTCCTCTGTCCAGGGATTTCCCAGGCAAGAATACCAGAGGGGGTTGCCCTTTCCTTCTCCAAGGGATCTTCCTGACCCAGGAACTGAACCCACGTCTCCTACATTGGCATGCAGATTTTTTACCACTGAGCCACCTGGGAAGCCCTTTCAAGGTTCTGTACTGTAAGATTAGAAGTGTTTTCTTTATTTTTTGCATTCGTTTTTTATGTATATATTATTTCTGTGAAAAGTATTATAAACCTATTAAAATACAGTACTATACAGTTGAGTGTGTTAGTTGAGTACCTAGGCTCACTTACTTACTGCATTAATGTCAGGAGTTGGAAGCTAGCAGGAACTACATCTATCTCTCAAACCAAAGGAAAACATCAATCCATCTAACGATCATTCCTTCAGTGTTTAGCCCTAGGGCTCCCTGAACCAATGCTACTCACAGAGTGCCCTTTGGGCCTGGAGCATTGGCTTCACCCAGGTGCTCAGGAGAACTACAAAAGTTCAGTCCGCACCCCAGACCCACTGGGAATCAGAGGAGTAAGGGTGGTTCTTATACACAGTAAAGCTAGAGAAGCCTGCCCTAGACCGTACTGAAAGTCACTATTCCTTCTTAAACTTGTTTTGACCTCTTTTTTGGGGAGTGGAAGTACAATGACTAACTACAAACTTGGGATGCTGAGATGCGGAGGACAAAAAATTGGGGGTGAAAGAATCTCCTACTTACCTCTAGAGTTGTTTTGGGGTTTTTTTAGTAGTATTTTTATTTTAACACTTTCAGAGTTTTAATGGCCTATTACCATGGCACTCAGGCTACAAAGTGGGAGACACTGTCACTTCCCCGTAGGCCAAGATAACAGCACGTGAACTGGAACAAGCTTTGGCCAATCTCACTGGTGAAACCCTAGAACCGGCAGGCTCAGTTGAATAAAGACTTCCAGAGGACCCTCACACCACGGGAAAGTTATTGAGACATTTCAATGGAAATCTACACAAGCCACTCAAAGGCTCTTTGGGAAATTCTTCCACAAACACTTTGTCACCTCAAGAGATGGAGTCATAAGAGTTCCCAGAGGGTGATCTCAACCACCAGAGTCAATCAATAGTGCCAACTGGAGGGCTCTTCTTTCCTGCCATGGCAAGAAACTGGGAAGAGGACTTCCAGGCTCTCAGTGGCCTTTGTAAACTAGCCCCGTCCTTCTTCTCCAGTCCCAGTACCTCCCCCCGCCCCACCCACCTCCACCCCTAACGCCTTCCAAGTCCTCTGCACTCCAGTTAAATCACACAGACCCAGCCTCCTAGACATACTCGGGAGGCTTTCCTGCCTCCTGCTTCTGTTTGCACCATTTCCTTCTGTTTGGAATTCCCTCTCCATCAAGTTTTACCTGCAAAAACACAACCCCCGTGTTCAAAGAGAATCCCAGTCCTATCTCTCTGCTGACACCATCCAGAGCCAGGCTCTTCCTCCCCTGACATTGCCCCGCGTGTTGCCTGTTGCACTTTCCCGATGCCTATTAGGCCCCATTTTGGTAACTGCTTCTGTATAAGTGCTGTTCCCCAAACATCCTCTATTTCTTGAAGAGCATTCTTAGCACAGGACCTTCCTTGCACGTGGCAAGCACTCTGTAAAAGCCTGCTGAGTGAGCATGTGGGTGGGTGAGTGACAGCAAACCCTTGGAGCCTCCTCTTGGGGAAACAGCAGGAACCAAGTGACCAAATGCCCCCGTGTTGCGTTGATTCTCACTGGCTGCATGACATCAGGATTCTTAATGGGGACATGCCAAGGATGGCTCTCTTCTGAGGAAGAGACAATAAACCTGTCCTGCCAGGCCCACAAAGAGCCCATAAAAACAGTGGGGCTCACTAGAGACTATGAACTGCTCTGAGATGTCAATAGGGTGACCTGTAAGCTTAGTGTTGGTAAAAACAAGACCTCAAGGAGGGGTCCAACCTTCTGTGCATCTGCATCACACTTGTGTTTCCAATTCCTCCCTCATCCTTTGGGGAACTGGTCTAATCTAAATTAACATCTCGATTCCCTAGTAAAGAGTCTTTCAACAGGGGAGGTTTGAGAAGGTTTAATCTTTGACCCTCACCATCTCTTAGGGATGACATTTCCTGGTTGGGGATAGAAGAGAAGGTGGGGTTCCTACATTCAGGCTATTTCATTTCTTAGGGCTCTGGTAAATATTTAGACACAGGCCTTCTCAAGAGTCATCATAATCTCTGTTTACTCTACGTCAACTCACATTCCCCATAGACAAAGGTGGCCTTTCATTTCTTATCTTCATGAACTCTCTCTTTGTCCCAGGAACCAAACAAGTGTGAAATCAGGAAACCACTGCCAAAGCTGTCATCTTCCCAGAGGCTGTAGGTGGGTGAGGTCTTCTGCTGGCACTTACAGGTCAAGGAGGCTGGACCTATAAGAGGTCAATAAGTCCTCTCCCAAACTCAGACAAACTCATCCTTGGGATCATGGACAACCCAGGGCCCCTCACCTGAAGGGCCTGATCAGGATGCATGATCTCTCCCCTACGCTGGTCCCCCTTCAGTTCCCAAGTACCCCAAGTTCCTCCCCACCTCAGGCCTTTGACCATTCTGTTCCTTCTGCTTGGATTGCTCTTTCCCCAATCTTCACATGGCTGTCTCCTTCTCATCCGTCAGAGCTCAATGTAAAAACGGCCTTCCCTGATCCTCTTGTGTAGGTTAAGACTCAAAACACTGCCTTATTACCACTCACCACTATTTGTAATTTTAGATACATTTTGTAAGAAGTTGTGTCACACACACACATAAATATATACCAGGACCTAACACAGATGTGACACATAGAAGCTAATCAACATGCAAATGTAGGATGAAATCACAGCAATGCAAATATAAGTAAATGGTTGAATTCATACTTTAACAAGGAGGATTTGGAGATGAGACACAAGGATAAGGGGGATGATAAGGGATAATGATGATGATGATAAGAATGGCCAACCTGGGTCACACTAACAGTATACTATTCTAAGAGATTTACATGTATTAACTAACTCAGTCCTCAAAACAACTCTGTGATGTAGGCGCTATGATCTCTATTTTGAAGTTGAGAAAACTGAAGCAGGAGAGGGTAAGTAACTCACCCTAGGCCACAGAGATAGGAATGGATGGAGCTGGGGTTCAAACCAAGGCAGCCTGGTTCTTAATCCCAACTCCAAATCACCCCCCTAACATAAAGCTTACCCAAAAAGAAACAGCCTCAAAATGAGCCATGTCACTGGCAGACAGGGAAAGCCCAGATACATTCCTAACTTGACTGATCCAAAGACTCCATGTTGGCTGATAGCTTCAGCACTCTTCTGACTTCCACCAACAAGCGACATCGATCATAGGTTACTTTTCCCTTTCTCTGTCGGCGGAAGTACTAAGGTGTTAAAGAATGCTGGGAAGGCAGCCAGAGGCAGAGGAGAAGCCAAGAGCTTAGGTACAAACTAGAGGACAGGAACTTGGCTACCCTCCAGGCAGCCGAGGCCTTGGAACACAAAGAATACGTTGGGTGTGTGACCACCTGCATGGGAATCAGAGAAACTCCTCTGAGGAGACCAACAAGCCTTGAAGAATGGGAGGGAAATGGGTCCAGAAAAGAGAGAGGGAGAGAGAAGGATGAGGGGGAGAGCGAGAGAAAGGAGGAGGAGGAGGCGAGCAGAGGGGAGGAAGAGGAGGAGGAGGAGGTGAGCAGAGGGGAGGAAGAGGAGGAGAAGGAAGAGAAGAAAGAGGAGGAGGAGGAAGAGAGAGAACAGGTTCTTCAAGAGCTAAGCAGACACTGACAGGGCAGGCAAAAAACTCTTACCAGGAAGGCAACACAGATATGCAGGAACTGACAAGTTCTGCAAAATCTTGACTCAAACTGAGAGAAACTACATGTCTGAAATAACAAGGAAGCATGGTCACACCAGATTTTACCACAGGGTCCTGTATGGGCTAAAATCGGGCACTCTGATTAGGGCCAGGCTCGGTTTTCCAGTTTTACCACTAAAACTGAGCCTAAAAAAATATATCCTAAAGGAAAAAAATGAGGTGTACATAGGAACAGAAATGTGGAGCACTGCTGGAGGCAGGTTTTCACTTGGACTTCCTGAATTCTTAACACTGCCTACATGAGCAATCACTGTGCCAGAGGAGAATGTAGGCTGAGGGCTCAGGTGACGTCAGCAAAGGGATCCGGCCTGAGGGCCTGGGGACACAGCTCTCTTCCCCCTCTCATTCTTTCAATTCAGTACATACTGGACACAAGGCCCTGGACTAGGTGTTGGAAGAGATTTTTTTTTTTAATGATTAAGAAAAATACAGGCTCAGCTCTGAGATAAATGAAAGCACACACAGCTTTATGCAATCAGCAGGAAGAGAGGGCTGCCTGGAGACTTGGCAGTCACCTCCACCCAGGCTTATGAAGGTCAAGTGCCTGTCTGTCTCCCATCTCACATTTTCCCAACCTTGCTCCCCACGCGAGCTCTCTGCTTCTCCTGTGTCCATTCACTTCACTCCTGCTTTTCCTCACTCCTGAGTTCCCACCTAGGTCTCAGGCCTACCAGTCTCTTCCCAGCGGCCACTCCTAAGTGGCTGACCTTTGATTTGATCCCTAGGTTTTAGACTTAGCAACAAAATCAGATACATTTCACTCAAAAGAGTTTAAGAAGAGGAGAAGGCAATAGCAACCCACTCCAGTACTCTTGCATGGACAATCCCATGGACGGAGGAGCCTGGTAGGCTGCAGTCCATGGGGTTGCACAGAGTCGGACACAACTAAAGCGACTTAGTAGCAGCAGCAGCAGCAGCAGCAGCATGTAGTTACAAGCATAATGTAGATGGATCCTAAACTACATATCATGTGTAATTTATAAATGAGATTATCCTTACATAAAGAAATGATCCTCTTAAGTGTAGAATTAATGGACTTTTAGATATACAGATGATACCACCCTGATGGCAGAAAGTGAAGAGGAACTAAAAAGCCTCTTGATCAAAGTGAAAAAGTTAGCTTAAAGCTCAACATTCAGAAAATGAAGATCATGCCATCTGGTCCCATCACTTCATGGGAAATAGATGGGGAAACAGTGGAAACAGTGTCAGACTTTATTCTGGGGGGCTCCAAAATCACTGTAGATGGTGATTGCAGCCATGAAATTAAAAGATACTTACTCCTTGGAAGGAAAGATATGAGCAACCTAGACAGCATATTAAAAAGTAGAGACATTACTTTGCCAACAAAGGTCCGTCTAGTCAAGGCTATGGATTTTCCAGTGGTCATGTATGGATGTGAGAGTTGGACTGTGAAGAAAGCTGAG
>NW_011495054.1:13810969-13822176 GCF_000754665.1 Bison bison bison | reverse complement strand
CAAGGACATCCAACCAGTCCATTCTAAAGGAGATCAGTCCTGGGTGTTCATTGGAAGGACTGATGCTAAAGCTGAAACTCCAATACTTTGGCCACCTCATGCGAAGAGTTGACTCATTGGAAAAGACTCTGATGCTGGTAGGGATTGGGGGCAGGAGGAGAAGGGGACGACAGAGGATGAGATGGCTGGATGGCATCACCGAGTTGATGGACAAGAGTTTGGGTGAACTCCGGGAGCTGGTGATGGACAGGGAGGCCTGGCGTGCTGCAGTTCATGGGGTCACAAAGAGTCGGACACGACTGAGCGACTGAGCTGAACTGAACTGACACAATATCCTTTCTGTGTTGGTGCTTGTATTTAAGACTGTAAATCTTACCAGCTTTTGCACAGTTAATGTCTCTATTAGACTCTTAAAAAGTATCTTCTATGGTTAATAAAATGTAAAGACTGCAACTGCTATTATGCTAGCTTTCATTCTTACATATTTTCACAGGGAACCTGCTTTAATGAATTTATTTTGAGAAGTTTTAAATCAAATTCTATGTCAGGATTTTACATTAATGTCCAATAGGTGGTTAGATTTGTTCAATGTTAAAATAGGTATTATGGTAACTTCTTCATCTGTTAAATTACTAATTTAAAGTATAACATGTTTTTTTATTAAGAGAAACTAACTTATAGAGAAGTTTGGCTGAGAATAGACAACTGTTAAGGCCTTTTGTTGTACAGAATGCTGTGCTTTAATAAATCATGATATTGTAATAGGAAAAAAAAAGAGTTTAAGAAGTATGAGAAGCTGTCCTCTTCTCTCAGAAAATTTCCATCAGGGTCTCTGGTCAAACATAAATGAAAGAATGTCTTGGTTTTCAGATAAACCTGTAGACCATGCCTATGCTGCTGCTGCTGCTGCTGCTAAGTCGCTTCAGTCGTGTCTGACTCTGTGCGACCCCATAGACAGCAGCCCACCAGGCTCCCCTGTCCCTGGGATTCTCCAGGCAAGAACACTGGAGTGGGTTGCCATTTCCCTCTCCAATGCATGAAAGTGAAAAGTGAAAGTGAAGTCGCTCAGTCGTGTCCGACTCTCAGCGACCCCATGGACTGTAGCCTACCAGGCTCCTCCGTCCATGGGATTTTCCAGGCAAGAGTACTGGAGTGGGGTGCCATTGCCTTCTCCGGACCATGCCTATAGATCTCATAAATTTCCATCTCAAAGAATAAGGAGAAAGAGACCTGAGCAACCAGAAGAACATGGAGAACACTAGCTCTATTCTTATCTTGTGGGAACGTGGGCAACTCATGGGGTTAATCGTCATTCTTGCTGGATGGCTGAGGATTCAATCAGATAAGTAACTGAAGAAAGAACAAGAGCTAAACCTGAGAGTTTATCATACGCCAGATTCTATTCTGAGACTGAATGTGCATCTTCACAACAACCTCAAGTAAGTACTGTTTCTCTGTTATAAGAAAACAAATGTAAGTCACCAAGGTATTCAGTAACTCAACCAGGGTCACACAGCTAGTGAGGGGCAGAGGCTGAATTTGAACCCAAGCAGCCTGACTTCAGAGCCCAGGCCTGAATAAGAGGTCAACAAACTAGAGCCTGTGGGCCAAATCTGGCCCTCTGCCTGTTTTATAAATAAAGCTTTATTGGAACACAGCCATGCTCATCCATCTTATTGTCCATGGCTGCTTTCATGCTACAACAGCAAGGTTAAGTAGTTGTGACAGAGATTGTATAGCCTCCAGAAATATTTACTCTCTGGGCCTCTGCAAAGAAAGTTTGTCAACTTGTGACCTAAACCACTGTGATATACTCCTCTCTGATGATTCTCAAATAGTAAAGGAAGGAAAGAAACTATGGCTATTGAGAGACACACAGCCACCCTATCTCCACTGGTGATGGACTGGCTAGGATGATGGTTCCTTCCTCTGTGGTGTGGAATCTCAGCATTTCAGTACTGTCAAGGCTTTGAGATCTTGATCTTACTATCTCCCACATAGAGGAGACTCTCTGAGACTCAGAGAAGCTAATGATTGGCCTGATAATAAATCTACACTACGCTAAGTCACTTCAGTCGTGTCCAACTCTGTGTGACCCCATAGACAGTAGCCTACCAGGCTCCCCCGTCCCTGGGATTCTCCAGGCAAGAACACTGGAGTGGGGTGCCATTGCCTTCTCCGGATAATAAATCTAGGACAAGGCAAATCCTCCAGCTCCTTGTGAGATCGCCACTCCCTTTGGATACTAACTTCTGAAGTATTTGAAAATGCCTTGAGGGTTGTTAAAGGGTTGGCTCAGCCCAGTTGTGCCTGCTGCTCCATGGAGCTGGCTCTGCCAGTGGTTCTGGCTGGTTTAACCAAACTCTCCTCCAAAACAAAAGTTCTCTGTGGGGTTGTGTACATGGGGCTCTACCTCTCTGAGTAATTTCTGCTGCCACTAGCCAAGGCATGGGGAATTTCCCCTTCAAAGCTCACCTTCCTGGTTTCACATCTCCTACACCCTCAAAAAATCATTACAACACATCACCCAGTCAGTTGTTCATCAACACACCAAACCATGGTGCTATAGAAAAGGGGACTCCTGGCCCACAGTTACATAAGGTTTCATTTTACTCACGAGGTTTCGTGTTTCTCAGTGGGCTTGGCTTGCCTCAAGTGACTCACACTTCTGAGTCAAAGACCCTTGCCTGGCTATCTTTGTGAGCTAATTCCTCCTATAACGCAGCCCTGGAGTCCTTGCTCCTCCTCCAGGTGGTCCCTCACTTCTATCCCCTGGCCGAGCACAAACTCTCTCTCTCTCAGCCTCATTAACTTTTTAGGAATGGAATCTTTTTCCAGAGTGCCTGGACCTCCACCTGTTACAGATCACAACTGTACCATTCAAAGTCACCAAAACCCCCAGGTATACCCCCAAAAAACTGGTCTCTCCTCTGTCCAGTCTTCTTTCAGACTTCATGAGCTGATTCCCACTTGCTTTCCTTGTGGATGACTATCCAAGCCCTTGGGGTTTCAGGTATATCAGTCCAAGGTCAGTGCAAGTCCTCGCCTCCTAAACCCCCTGGGACTATCGTTCTGAAGCTTCTCTGCTTGCTCACCCTTGTTGCTGTTGTTTAGACACTAAGTTGTGTCCAACTTTTTTGCAACACCATGAACTGTAGCCTGCCAGCTCCTCTATCCATGGGATTTCCCAGGCAAGAATATTGGAGTGGGCTGCCATTCCCCTCTCCAGGGGATCTTCCCAGCCCAAGGATTGAACCCAGGTCTCATGAACTGCAAGTGGATCCTTTACCATCTGAACCACCAAAGAAGCTCAAAACATAGGTTGGGGGGTTGCTCACCCTACTACAGCACAAAGCAACAGAGCTAAAGGCAGATGAAGGGGACATAGGGGCCACGAGAGGCTGAGAGAGACATCAGCTCTGAGAGCCTGTGGTCCCTGCGATGTTCTCCTTGAGCCAGTACACTCGAGAACTGATATTCTGACAATACACTTACAGACTGATGACAGGTTTAAACCGACTTTGTATTTTAGTCCAAAGGGAAATTTAGAAGTACAGAAGTATAGTTTTGATGCAATTTAAACTATTTTTCAAGTTTGAAAAGTACTTTGATTTGCATTTTCTTGCATGCTGTATTGTCCTTTCAAATGTGTACTGCAATAGTTTTAAATTCATTTTAAATTTTAGAATGGAAATCATCATTATTATTTTTTTTCTAAATTAGAGGTTTTTAAATTTCATAAGTTAGCAGAACATTGACCTCAAACAAAATCTTAGTAGAGTCCCCTCATATAAAGTATGAAAAAACCAGGTTGCTGGGAAGGAGAGCAAAAGCAGTCCCTGAAGCATCTCTGCAGCTTCCAAAGGTGTTAGTCGCTCAGTCGCGTCCAACTCTTTGTAGGCGGATTCTTTACCACCTGAGCCACCAGGGAAGCCCAAGGGTTGTAGTGAACATTCTTTTAAGGACTACTATCTTAGAATATAACCACACTTTGAAAGTGAAAAGTGAAAGTGTTTGTTGCTCAGTCATGTCCGACTCTTTGGGACCCCATGGGCTATAGCCCGCCAGGCTCCTCTGTCCACGGAATTCTCCAGGCAAGAATACTGGAGTTGGGTAGCCATTCCCTTCTCCAGGGGATGCTCCTGACCCAGGGATGAAATCTGGGTCTCCTACATTGCAGGTGGATTCTGTACCGTCTGAGCCATCAGGGAAGCCTATAACCACACTTGACTAAAACACCAACTATTGTAAGACATACCGTGTGGCACAAAGCTCGATGACATGCCACTGACTGTCAGACAGAGTCAGTCTCAGAGCTGTAAATATGTGGTCAATGTGTAGCTGGAATTATGATTTACAGTAGGTATAAATAAATTACATATAAATCGTGTTCATTTACTCATACAGTCAATGTGAAAGTTAAATTTAAGTGATGTGGCAGCAATGGCTTTATATAAATGCCAGTTTCCAGGTACTGGGCAGCTGACAAGTGCCAACTGAGGGGTCTGTCCTGAGTCTCCTAACCTTCCTTCCACATGTTAACATTTACATTTACTGAGCCCCTGCCAAGCACAGTGCTGAGTGCTGTACATGCATACTCTCATTTAATCCTGACAAGAGTCCTCCACAGTAGGTATTATTCTCCTGCTCTATAGGAGAAACTGAAGCTCAGGGAAGTTCAGTGACTTGCCCAAAGTCATACAGCTAATACATGAAGCTGGTCAGATGGGCTGACTTCAAAGCCCGTGCTCATTCTACTCTAGAATTTTTTGGAATTAGAGCATTTTCAGAATCGAGAGGGACTTAGAGGTCACTGCATCCCCCTTCAAGAATCCCCTTGGGGTTTCCCTGGTGGCTCAGTGGTAAAAAATCTACCTACCAATGTAGGAGACACGGGTTCAATCCCTGATCATGGAGGATTCCACGTGCGTTGGAGCAGCTAAGCCCCTGTGCCACAACTACTGAGCCTGTGCTCTTGAGCCCAGGAACCACAACTCCTGAGCCCATATGCCCTAGAGCCCATGCTCTGCAACAAGAGAAGCGACTGCAACAAGAAGCCTGCAAATGCAACCAGAGAGTAGCCCCTGCTCGCCCCAACTAGAGAAAGCCTGTGCACAGCAGCAAAGACCAACACCACCAAAAATCAATAATTTTTTTAAAAATAGAGCTATCCAGACAGGTTAGATTTTTAATTTGTTGCCCATGGTTAATTTCCACAAAGAACCTTCTCCTAGAGCTCTGGGCTTCTTGCTGTTCTCTACGTTTAGGACTTTGAAGGAATCAAAAGGATTCCCCTATTTTAGCACTGGGAAGTGTAGAGTCTTAACCACTGGACCACCAGGGAAGCTCTTGAGAAGCTTTTTGTTAAGAATGCAGATTCTTGGAGCCTTCTTTCAAGGTGTTTTAATCTAGTGGATCTGGAATGAGGCCCGGGAATCTGTATTTTTTTAAGTACACCAGGTGACCCGGATACATGGGAAGTTCACAAACCTTTCATATAATCTCATGAAACCTTAGATACCATTGTTGAAAGAAGAAGAGTAAAATTTCAGCCTCATCAAGGAAGCAGGGAATTCTCCACAAAAGAGGAATGATGTCACATTGGTCAGAATAATCCAACACTGAGACAGGAATAAGGAAAACAACACCCACAGGAAACCCACATAAACCTCTGAACCTGACCTGTTCGGTCAGGGTGGGGCGGAGCCAATTCCTCTTATCAACCAACTCTCAACCCAGATCCAAACCCAAGTGTCATCAGAAGGAAGACATCAGTGGTTAAGATGTGATGTGTTCCCACGCCTAACCTAAAATGTCTATCTCCTAGGGTGGTTCTGCCCCATGCCTCTGCCTTCTCATCAGCTTCTCCAAGACCCAGGGAGTGGAAGCTAAGGCCTTATCCTAATGAATCAGCCCTAGAAAGTTTACATGAAGAGATACGAGTTTCCTGTTAAGGTGGGGGGAAGGAAGAAAAAAGAGGTCTGGATGCAAACCGAGGCTGTATGAACACATGGCAGGCTTACTGTTGAGGGTGCTGAAGCATTCAGCAGTGTGGGGTGCCAGTTTCCAAACAACTAGAGTAAACTTGAAAGTCCTACTCAATTTTCTAATTCAGCAAATCTCAAGTCCACATCTCATGCCAGCCTCTGCTCTGAAGCCTGTAGAGCAGCAGTGTCCGACAGAACTCTCTAAAATGATGGAAATGTTCTAGATCCGCAGCATCCAGTATGGTGGCCACCATCCACATGTACCTATTAAGCACCTGAAGCATGGCTAGTGTGACTGAGGAAATAAATCTTCGATCTTATTTTAATTTCAATTTAAAAAGCCAATGTGGTTAGTGGCTACCATATTGGACACTGCAGTTCAACCTTGTCTTGAACTTGGTGGTCACAGCTTTTAGAAAAGCATCAAAGGCCAAAGCATGAGAAAATAAAATGTGTCATGAGAGACCACCACAAGGGGCCCCTACAGAAGTCAGCAGCTGCCCAGTGTTCTTGGCCACCTTAAAGATAAAGAGAAATGACTTCAGGGATAAAGCTAGCAACTGTGAAGATACTAATTTACTTACTTGCTTGTTTTGCATTTTGCTGGTACAGTGTAGTATATGGCTCTTAACTCCCCAACCAGAGATCGAACCTGTACCCTCTGTTGTAGAAGCGTGGAGTCTTGACCACTAGACCGCCAGGCAAGTCCCAAGATGCTAATTATTAACTCCCATTTCCAAATAACTGATCAGAGGGCAGCTGCAGGAAGCGTCACGTTTTCCTCCTACCTTCCCTCTGTGCCGTGTGTTATGACAGTGACAGTCTGCTTTCTCACTTCTCGTCCTCCATAGCTGTCACTCTCTTCTCATTGTATGTACGCTTCATCAACCCCCCCTTTCACCAGCCAGTCCTGCTTCTATCTTAGGCCCAAGGAATCGCACGATTTGGTCAATCTGGTCAACAGTAGTTTCGATGAGAACTCTGGATAGAACCGGTCATTGGGCTGACCTGATAACCCAGCAGAGCCCTGAGGCGACAGGATGGAAGGGCCCCCCACTTTCTCTTCCACCTATGCATATGTCCTATGATTGGGATTCTTCTGCCCGTGTGCACGTGTCAGGGAAAACACCACACATACATACAAAATACAAAATCCCCCAAGAGACGAGGAGAACTGTGACTGGGGACAGTAGGGGCCCCTCCTCCAGCTACTCCTCAAGTATTTATTGAGAGCCTCCTGGGTATCAGGCCCTGTGTTAGGCTCCTGATGTAGACAGAGAAGTTCTCTCCTCTGTAGAACTTGGAGCAAAAAGAACTATTTACTGAGTTTTTACCCTATAAGAGGGTCTCCACTTCTCATAATCCCCCTAGAAGGTAAATATCATCACACCATCTTATAGAAACTGACATGGAAGCTCAGACGTGCCCAAGGTCACCCTGGGCTAGCTGCTCTTATTGCTCTTCCACACTGTCCTCCTTGTGAAGTCTTTCCTCTATTTATCCCTTGAAAAAAATGTCAAGCATTATTTCTTTAAAGCTTGTTCCCTTACCACTGCAGATTAAGGCGAATTGGTGATCTGGTGAGAAGGTGATCCATTTTTCAGGATCAAAGGCAAGAAGAAAGAATCACCACCACCCAGAGCCAACAAGAAAGTGGGGAATATCATAGTTCAGGGAAATATGTATTTCAGAGAAAACTTACCGGCCACCACACCATACTTCGACCTGCCAGGAAGAAGCCTCCAACAGTCCCACGGTTAGTGGAAAACATGGCCTAGGGAGGAAGTGTCAAAAACTTAATAGAATTACCAGAACAGAATACCCTTGCCAGCCAAGAGGACACTCCCCGTCTCCCCATTTACTCGCACTTTCTTCAACCTGCTTTACTTTCCGAAACAATTTCACACTCTAGGACATCAGGTCTTAGCTGGGTACCAGGAAGAATTTCCTTGCCACCAGAGTCATCCAGGGATGGAAATAGCGCCCCTGGGGGAAGTTTCTGCTGGAAGTTTTGGAATCAAGCGCTGACAATTTGGAGGCTTCTCGGGTGGCTCAGTGGTAAAGAATTCGTCTGCCAATGCAGGAGATGCAGGTTTGATCCCTGGGTTGGGAAGATCCCCTGGAGTAGGAAATGGCAACCCACTCCAGTATTCTTGCCTGGAAAATCCCACGGATAGAGAAGCCTGGTGGGCGAGAGTCCACAGGGTTGCAAGGAGTCGGATGCAACTGAGCACACACACATGCTGACAATTTGTCAAGGTGATTTTGTCAAGTGGTTTAAACAAGAGATTTGAGAATAGGATGAAGAGGGTTGAATATGATCAAGTTAGGCCCTCACTTTATGAGAATATGTGAGGGACGCTGTAACAGCAGTGCAAGTTGTGGTAAGGACCATGGAGAGGGTATTCCCAGAAAGAACAGAGTCTTAGGGAGGGGGAAGGGTGAGATATTGGAAAGAGCATTGCCTTTGGCATAGAAAGTTCTGGACTCTGGTCCCAGCCCTGGGGCTGATTCCTCTGAGTGGCTTCTAGTCACCCTCTCTGATCCTTGTCTGTTAAATAGAAAGACTGGGCTCCCCCATTACGACTCAGGCATCCAATGATGCTATTAATGCAAATGCTACATAAAGTACATTTTTTTCCACTAAGAAAAAGGACATGTGACGTGAGTTAGTCCTCAGGTGTGTCCAACTCTTTGCAACCCCATGGACTGTAGCCCACCAGGCTCCTCTGTCCATGGGATTGTCCAACCCAGGGATCAAACCCTCATCTCCTGCATCTCCTGCATCAGCAGGCAGATTCTTTACCACTGAGCTGCCTTGGACACTCTAAGAAAAAGGGCCAGGTAGTAAATAGTTTAGGCCTTATGGGATATATATGATCTCCACTACACATTCTTTTTGTTTAGTTTGGCTTTTTACAACCTCTGAAAAACATTTTTTTTTAAAAATCTTAACTTGTAAGCCATGCAAAAACAGGCTGTGGGCCAGATTTGGTCCATGGGCTGTAGTTTAGCAACACCAGCACAAAGGGTTTCAGGATATCTTAAGTCTTCCAGAAGGAATAGTCAGCCGAAAAGGATACAAAATTCCCCACAGGAGGTGGTGAAAGACACATGGAACTATACCCTAAAGAAATAAGAAATGAGGCAGCATTTTCCAATGATTAAAAGGATTAAAAAAAGAAAAATATTGGAAGCGACAGGGATGGACAAAGGGATGTTGGCCTGGGTGCCTTTCTAAGTTGGGGAAGCACAGTGGGCCTGGATCGCTGTTTCTGCAGCCTGGAGATCACACAGGAGTCAGGATATCCGTCCCTGAGCCAAACCACTCTTGACACTCCATTGGAAAAAAGAAACTTAAATTAGAAGCAAGCCAGCGTGTTAAATGATCAGGGGGTCGGAGGCACTGACTCATAGGGAAAGATTACCTGTAGACAAACACTAACAGGCTCATTAGGCAGCATTTAACAAGACAAGGAATACGAATTCACAGATATTTGAGAAGTGTAAACACCATTACCATCGGCACTGGCAGGGCTAAAATGAGATTGGTTAGGGGACTTGAGCTTGTCGCCAATTGTCAGGGAAACAGGAGGTGCAGCTAGCAAACGATGGATTCCCATCTCACGTGCAGCACTTGTTAATACAAGCTGGGGTGAGGGATGAAGGCATGCAGGGTGACAGAGCAGACGGTGCCATGGAAGACTGAGAGTCCGTGACCCGAGTTCCGTAGACCACAACCGTAGGCAAATCACAATCACACAGAGCTTCGATTTCTTATTCTGGAAAATGTGGATTAGCATTCCCGCCCTCCTCGTGGCTTTTTGTGAGATGTCCTACCCATCTGACCACTTTTGCCCATTTTACTTAAAAGAACAAAAATCATTCAGGGTCCGACTCATAGCCTGGAGAGCAAATGATAGTATTGGGTTGGCCAAAAAGTTTGTTTGGGTTTTTCTGTAAGATTTTGGACAAACACAAATGAACTTCTCAGTCAACCCAATTATATTTTTAAAAGATTCCTAGAGTCCATAATGAGCTTTCAGATGCATCTCCCAGACCCTCACAGCCATTTATGAGGAGTCATAAGAACAGGTAAGATTGTACCCATTACACAGCTGAATAAACTGAGACTGGGCAGAGTTACCAACATTGAAAGAACACTGGAAGGTGTAGAAGCCAGTGCTAAACCTGAGAACCTTGGCCCCTGGCCGGACTTTCCACAGAGTCTAGTAAGCTGAGGCTACTGAGCAAAAATCAGTCACATAGACCCCTTGTGACCCTTAAGGCCTTCACTCACATCTGGTTTCTTTTCAAATTACACTTTTCTTTTTAAAAATCAATACTTCCCTTTTTCTATTAAAAAAAAAAAACACTCTATGACCATGAAGGGGTTAATGTCCACTCTCCTCTCCTCTAAGTTAAAAGACTTCAATCAGCTGCTAGCCCCTCAGCTTCCTGGCCTGTCCACCCCCACCTTGAAGGTCTTTGAGAGCGACTGGAAGATGTTCGCACTTAAAACACCTGTCTTTCAGTTGCTGGGTGTGCCAGAGTCTGTCCCAAGTGAAATTTCCAAGTTCAGGACTGCTAAGAACAAGTTTCTCTGGTTTGGTATGTCCCCAGAGTCCCAAGAGGGAGCCCAGTCATTTCCCTCTCCCCAGCCCAGCCCAGGCCACACTCTGGCCTTCCTCCTCTTCCTCCTCCCCCTGGGCCCAGCTTTCCCAGCTCCCTCTCACTCCAGCCCCTGCACGGGGCACAGGGCCTCTCCCAGGAGGGGCCGCCCCAGAGCATCTGCAGCTGGCAGGTGCTGTGTCCTCCCTGACCCACCTGTTTCTCTTCCATCTGACTAAAGGCAGGAGGTAGTCACCTCCCTGGGGCTCACTGCTCAGCCCTGGGACCCTCCCTGCAGCTTCAAGCTGGTCCTCTGCTGCCTCTCAAGCCCCCAGCCTCTCCAATCTCTCACTCTCCTTCTCTGCCCACTGGCCTGGGATGCAGGAGCCTCCCTGGACACTGACCAGCATCCCCTCACTTCTGCTTACCCTTGCTTGCCCCCTCACCTCACATGGTGCCCCCTGAACTCCTCTCAGACGTTTCCAAATCACTTCCACCCGGCTCCACACACCCTTCAGCCCACACTCCCCTCCTTGGGCTTTACCAAGACCGTGGCTTCTCCATGGGCCCCCTTCCCCCTCCCTCCCCTTGGAGAAGCCACGGTCTTGG
>NW_011495054.1:13800072-13810854 GCF_000754665.1 Bison bison bison | reverse complement strand
TGGCAGCTGCAACGCGTCCCTTCTGCCCGGGCTGTTGGTTCCTTATATGGCCTCCAGGTTAATGATCAGCCCGGAGGAGGGGACCCGGGAGTCTGGCAGCAGGACTGTCGTGCAGGGGCCCCAGCGCTGGTCAGGGAGCAACTCTGAGTGCAGAATGAGGAGGAGCTGGCAGAGCTGTTGGCAGGAGGTAGGCGGGTAGGTAAAGGCTCTCCAGAGAGCTGGGTGGGGCCAGCCAGGCGGTGCTGCCCACAGAGCACAAAAGGCCGCTGTGCTCCCATCGCTGGGCACCGGGCAGCCTCGCCTGGCCTGCTGTGGGGCCACACCCAGGCCAGGGCTCCAGCAGCTCTATTGAGGAGCCAGGCTGCCTGGTGCTGGGAACCTAGAAGCTTCAGATCACCTGCCCATGGACCAGTCTCCTGTTCTCTGCAGACCTGGCTTCTCCATATGTAAAAGGCATGCAGGACTGTCCCAGAAATCAGCCAAGTTCTTGGTCTCCATGGAAAACATTCTGGGGAAAATCAGAAGTTGCTGGATGTTGCCAAAGAAAAGTCAGCATGGTGACAGTATCTTAGCCAAAGGGATGACCGCTCACCCATCCACCTTTCTGCCCCTCCCTCTACAGCCTGCAGCCCCCCACGCATGGTCATCCCAACTTAAGGACAGAGACACCGAGACTGGGAAAGGGGATCCCCTGGGAGCTATTTCCTCGCCCTGTACCTCACCCAGTGATGTTATCTGGGACCTTTCTAAGGCAAGGAGGGAAGATGCTAGAGAATCCCCCCCAAGGAGCTCACCAAACCCTGGCCCTCTCTGGGACTCAGCCTGTCCACCTGGAAGCACAGGTCTAATCTGGAAGTCAGAAGAGAGAGAGTGGTGAGGAGAGCCATGGCTCACCCAAGGGCTCACGGTGATCCAGTGACGGAGGTGACCATGCAGCCCAGGCCAAGGCAGGCCTGGTTCAGAGGAGGGCTGGGATGCTTTCAGGGGCTGGTGCTGGAAACCCCCAAGCAGGCACTCTAGAGAGGGGAGCCTTGCTGGGTGATGAGATGCTTAGAGTGGGGAAGGCCCACCCAAACCCTGCCAGGGTGCTATGATGCCTTGGGCCCTCCCTGCCCACCAGACATCCAACCACTGCTTAAAGTCAAGCAGCCCATTCCTTTGCACCTCACTGCCTCCGAGGGCCACTCCCCTCCTGTCCCTCCAGTGCCTGTTCGTCCCCACTTCCCTGTCCATTCCCCAGGACAATAAACTCTATGAAGCTATGTCCAAGGCCCATCATAATACCCGTCCACCACGTGTGTACCTATGGCTGATTTTTGTTGGTGTTGATGTATGGCAGAAACCAACACAACATTGTAAAGCAATTATCCCCCAACTAAAGAAACAAACAGTGAAAAAAATAATACCTGTCCACAGGAAAAAGAAGTTCCCCATCTGGGGATCTTGAGAGCAGGGGTTCTTCACCATGGATGCCTCCCGTGACTTAGAGCTCAGCCATCAGCCACAGCGTGGAGCCACTTACCTTCAATCCATGTCTATCCGCTCCCGCATTGAGCAAAGCTTTTTTTTCACCTGGCTCTGTGCCAAGCAGAGTTCTTGTCCTCAGGGAACTTCCAGTCTAATCTGGAAGTGAACCCACCCCCAGGAAAAGTCCAGCATTGAACCCCCAGCTGCAGGCAGCCAGCCCATGCCCAGTTCTAAAAGTGAAGTCTGTGGAAATGAGAAAACTTAAAACATGAGTGGGAGGAAGGCTCAGAAGTGCTAATGGACCGTGGGGGGAGGGGGGGACATAGCTGTTCTTTGACCCTTTGTAGGGCAGCAGAATATAGGTGGCCAGAGCAGGTAAGCCATGGGTAGCAGCCAGGGAGAGACACAGAGAATGCACTCATTCATTTATTCATTCATTCATTCTTGCAACAAAAGAGCAGCTTCTGTGTGCCTGGTCATGTGTGATGACACTGGCGTTACAGCTATGAATGAGACCCACAGGGTTCCTGCCCTTCTCACAGGGCTTCCCGCCCAGGAGCGGAAACAGACTGTCAGCAAAGATGAGACATAGACTTCTAAAATTAGCACAGTGATGGGTGCTTTGCAAGAGAAGCACTAATGCTCCAAATATCTAGCAAGGATTTTGACCCAGGAATGAGTTGAGATTGTGGGAAGGTCTGGTTTGGGCAGGATCCTGAAACAGAAGGAATGAGTCAGGTAAGAGGGGAGTGAGGGATGTACCAGGAGAGGGAAGCATGGTGGGGGAGGGAGAGGATTTGTCTACAGTGTATAAGAAGTCACCAGCTGGGACTGAAAATAAAAAATAAATTAAAAACATGTCATCAGCAAGCAATCCCCACCATGGCTATCCCCAGGCTACCGAGGTCCTTTTGCAATTTCTTTTCCTCGTTGGTCTCGAAAAGAACAAATTAAGCCCAAGAAAACAGTATGGAGGTTTCTCAAAAAATTAAAACTAGAACTACCATATAAACCAGTAATCCCATTTCTGGGAATATATCCAAAGGAAATAAAAACACTGTGTCAAAGAGATATCTGTACTCCTGTGTTCATGGCAGCATTATTTGCAACAGCCAAGACATGGAAACAACCTAAGCATCCCTGACGGACGAATAAAGAAGGTACAACACAAAGACAGAAACAGATCAATGGAACAAAACGGAAAGCCCAGAGACGAATCCACGCACCTGCGGACACCTTATCTTCGACAAAGAAGGCAAGAATAGACAGTGGAGAAAAGACAATCTCTTTAACAAGTGGTGCTGGGAAAACTGGTCAACCACTTGTCAAAGAATGAAACTAGAACACTTTCTAACACCATACACAAAAATAAACTCAAAATGGATGAAAATCTAAACGTAAAACCAGAAACTATAAAACTCCTGGAGGAAAACATAGGCAAAACACTCTCTGACATAAATTGCAGCAGGATTCTCTATGACCCACCTCCCAGAGTATTAGAAATAAAAGCAAAAATAAACAAATTGAACCTAATTAAACTTAAACGCTTTTGCACAACAAAGGAAACTATAAGCAAGGTGAAAAACAGCCTTCAGAATGGGAGACAATAATAGCAAACAAAGCAACTGACAAAGAACTAATCTCAGAAATATACAAGCAACTCCTGCAGCTTAATTCCAGAAAAATAAATGACCCAATCAAAAAACGGGCCAAAGAACTAAATAGACATTTCTCCAAAGAAGACATACAGATGGCTAACAAACACATGAAAAGATGCTCAACATCACTCATTATCAGAGAAATGCAAATCAAAACCACAATGAGGTACCATTTCATGCCAGTCAGAATGGCTGCTATCCAAAAGTCTACAAGCAATAAATGCTGGAGAGGGTGTGGAGAAAAGGGAACCCTCTTACACTGTTGGTGGGAATGCAAACTAGTACAGCCACTATGGAGAACAGTGTGGAGACTCCTTAAAAAACTGGAAATAGAACTGCCTTATGATCCAGCAATCCCACTGCTGGGCATACACACTGAGGAAACTAGAATTGAAAGAGACATGTGTATGCCAATATTCATCGCAACACTGTTTTTAACAGCCAGGACATGGAAGTAACCTAGATGTCCATAAGCAGATGAATGGATAAGAAAGCTGTGGTACATATACACAATGGAGTATTACTCAGCCATTAAAAGGAATACATTTGAATCAGTTCTAATGATTATAGATTATAATATAGATTATAGATTATAATATAGATTATAGATTATAATATAGCCTATTATACAGAGTGAAGTAAGCCAGGAAGAAAACCCCAATACAGTACACTGACACATATATATGGAATTTAGAAAGATGGTAATGATAACCCTATATGCGAGAGAGCAAAAGAGACACAGATGTATAGAACAGTCTTTTGGACTCTGTGGGAGAGGGAGAGGGTGGGATGATTTGGGAGAATGTCATTGAAACATGTATAATATCATATGTGAAATGAATTGCCAGTCCAGGTTCAATGCATGAGACGGGGTGCTTGGGGCTGGTGCACTGGGATGCGTCCCAGAGGGATGGGATGGGGAGGGAGGTGGGAGGGGGGTTCAGGATGGGGAACACATGTACACCCATGGCAGATTCATGTCAATGTATG
Organism: Bison bison bison; assembly: GCF_000754665.1. Taxonomy (NCBI): domain Eukaryota; kingdom Metazoa; phylum Chordata; class Mammalia; order Artiodactyla; family Bovidae; genus Bison; species Bison bison. The sequence continues at coordinate 13,806,739 of NW_011495054.1, read as the reverse complement.
GCAAAACCACTACAATATTGTAAAGTAATTAGCCTCCAATTAAAATAAATAAAATAATAAATAAAAAGAAGAAGGCGTGATATATATTACACGATGGAATATTATTCAGCCAATCAAAAAGAAGGAAATCTTGCCATTTGCGACACCATGAATGAACCTTAAAGGCATTGTGCTAAATGAAATGTCAGGCATGGAAAAACAATTGCTGCGTGACCTTACCTACACTCTAAAAAAAGGAAACTCATAGAACCAAAAAGTAGAATGGTAGTTTGCCAGGGGCCGGGGGTGGAGGAAATGGTGGAGACATTGGTCAAAGGATATAAGTTCTAAGATGAATAAATTCTGGAAATTGAAAGCACAGTATGGTGATTACAGTTAACAGTATTTTACTGGAAGTTGCTAAGAGACCTTAAGTGTTCTCATCACAAAAAAAAGAAAAAAAAAGTAACTACATGAGGTTAGTTAACTTGATGGTGGTAATCATTTCACAGTGTATACACATGTTAAATCATCACATAGTACACCTTTTAAAAAGTCTTGTGGTACAACCTGGTTTTTTTTTTATTTCCCCTGAACAGATGCTTCCAGAGGACGAAAGTATGATGCACCGTCTGCCGTCACAGCTGGCTAGAGCTGCTGAGTCACTGCTCATTGGTGAGGATCCTATTCACCTCTTTCCTGCCCTCCCTGTTGCCAACAAAAACCAGGGTCTGGTCTTTTAAAAGGACCTTGTTACCAGAACCTCAGAGAAAAAAAGCAGGCCAATCAACCTGACGTGGGGAGGATGAGGCTGATGAAGAAAGACAGATGTGACAGCATGAAGCAGAACCACCTGAATCCACACAGGTTCACAACCTCTGGTCAGACTGGGGTCTTAAGTTTGAAAAGCCAGGTGCTCGCAGGTTCACAGCTAAACCTGACTGTTGGAGAAAAATACTCAAATGACTCAGATTGCTAAGCTAGTATCTACAGATGGCCAAGGAGAGACCCAAGATTTGGAGGGTTATTGTTTTCGTTATTTCATCACTAAGTCATGTCTGACTCTTTTTGTGAACCCATGGACTGTAACCCACCAGGTTTCTCTGTCCATGGGATTTTCCAAGCAAGAATACTGGAGTGGGTTGCCATTTCTTTCTCCAGGGGATCTTCCCAACCCAGGGATCGAACCAGAGTCTCCCGAGAACCCTGCAAAAAAGGCGGGTTCTTTACCACTGAGCCACCTGGGAAGCCCTCATTATTAAATGGGAATTGTCCCATCTCCTCTTCCTGCCTCCCTCCTCACTGCTCATCTATGCAGGTCTCACAAGAGTCCAACCTGCTCCTGCCAGCCAGGAAGGTCCTCCCAAGTAGGCCTCTCTGTCTCTCATGGGCCAAACTGTGCTACTCAGTGAGGACCGCATGGTGGGATGGTCGGCTCCCAAACTCTTGTCCCACAGTAAAGTCGACAGCCTAGGTGGGGAGGCCGTGAGTTTGGGAGATTGTCTGGGGAGGGGACCCACGTGTCTACCCTGAATCTCAGCTCAGCCATCACCAGCAGCGGACCATGGACAGCTCACAGGCATCTGTGACTCCCATTTGAAGAGAGACAAAGGACGGTCAGACAAAGACTGTCTTACGTACCTATGAGGTGCAAATGAGATGTGAAGAGGCCTGTTGACAAGGAAAGGGTGAAAGTGAGGGGCTGAGGGGGCTTCCATGATTTTTCTCTCCTTTACCTTTTCCTGGTTATAAGCACAGGTGTGAGAATCAGGTTGTTGATTAGTGTAAGTATTAGATTCCTCCATCTGAATTTACCACAAACTCAGTGGTAAATTACCACAAAACAGAAATTGGACTTCCCAGGTGGTCCAGTGCTTGAGAGTCCACCTACCAATGCAGGGGACACAGGTTCGATCCCTGGTCTGGGAAGACTGCACACGCCGCAGGGCGACTAAGCCTGTGCACCACGACTACAGAGACTGTGCCCTAAAGCCTGTGAGCCACAACAAGAGAAACAACCAAAGAGCGGTCCCCACTCAACGAACGCAGCTAGAGAGGCCACGTGCAGCAGTCAAGACCCAGCTCAGCCAAATAAAATTAAATTAAATTGTTTAAAAAAACAAACCTATTCTCTCACTGTTCTGGAAGGCAGAAGTTCAAAATCAGTTTTACTGGCCTGAAATCAATAATAGTGTGGGCCACTATTGAGGTTTGAGGGGCGCGTCCTTCCTTGCCTCTTCCAGCTTCCCGTGGCTGCCAGCATTCCTTGCTTGTGGCAACGTCACTCTAATCTCTTCCCCTGTCTCTTTGGGTGTGTGATTGGTTAAATACACATAGCATAAAATTTACCATTTTAACTATTTTAAAGTGTATACTTAGTGGCATTCAGTACATTCACTTTGTTGTTCAACCATCACCACCATCTATCTTCAGAACCTTTTCATTTTCTCAGAATGAAACACTGTACCCACTAAACAGTAACTCCCCATTCCCTCTTCCCCAGCCCCTGGAGACCACCATTGTAGTTTCTATCTCTACGAACTTGACTGCTCTGGGGGCCTCCTGTAAGTGGAATGATACTGTCTGCCTCCAACTTCATATTGCCTTCTGCTCTGTGCTTGTCTGCCAAATCTCCCTCTCCCTTTCCTTTACAAAAACATTTGTGATGGCATTTAGGGCCCACCAGAATTATCTAAGATGATGTATCTTTATCTCAAGCTCCTTAACTTAATCACAACTGCTAAGACCCTTCTTCCAAATAAGGTAGCATTGACAGGTTCCAAGGTTAAGACCTGTTACCTCTGGATGGCCATTATTTGAACCACTGCAATCAGTGATGATAAAGAAATCTGAATGTTGAAAGTGTTGATGGACCAAGAATAAATCCCCCTAAAACTTATGTTCCCTGCTGAATTTATGATTCACTTTTCTATCCAAAACTTTGTTCTCTTTCTTGTCCAGTCCCTGCTCCCTTAAGGATTGAGGAATATTGAAGAAAAGCTAGCCTAAAACTCAGTATTAAAAAATCTAAGATCATGGCATCTGGTCCTATCACTTCGTGGCAAACATTAATAGAAAGGGTAAAAAATGGAAGCAGTGACAGATTTTATTTTCTTGGGCTCCAAAATCACTGTGACAGAGACTGCAGCCATGAAATTAAAAGATGTTTGTTCATTGGAAAGAAATCTTTGACAAACCTAGACAACATATTAAAAATCAGAGACATCACTTTACTGACAAAGGTCCATATAATCAAAGCTACGTTTTTCCAGCAGTCATGTATGGATGGGAGAGCTGGATCATAAGGAAGGCTGAGTGCTGAAGAATTGATACTTTCAAATTGTGGTGCTAGTGAAGACTCTTGAGAGTCCCTTGGATAGCAAGGAGATCAAACCAGTCAATCCTAAAGGAAATCAACCCTGAATATTCATTGGAAGGACTGATGCTGAAGCTGAAGCTCCAACACTTTGGCCACCTGATGTGGAGAGCCAACTCATTGGAAAAGACCCTGATGCTGGGCAAGACTGAGGTCAAAAGGAGAAGTGGGTGACAGAGGATGAGATGGTTAGATAGCATCCCTGACTCAATGAACATGAATCTAAGCAAACTTTGGGAGATAGTGAGGGACAGGGGAGCCTGGCGTGCTGCAATCCATGGGGCCACAAAGAGCTATATACAACTTAGCAACTGAACAACAACAACAAAGGAAAGAGGGGACTGAAACCGAGCAGGACCCTGCAGGGCCTTCCTGAGTACAAGTCCCACCATGTCCCCTGCTTCTTGTTTGGTCTTCCTCAAGTTCCAGTGGACTTCCCTAGTAGCCCAGACAGTAAGGAATCTGCCTGCAATGCAGGAAACCCGGGTTTGATCCCTGATTTGGGAAGATCCCTTGGAGAAGGGAATGACAACCCACTCCAGTATTCTTGCCTGGAAAATTCCATTGACAGAGGAGCGACGGTCCATGGGGTCACAAAGAGGCAGACACGACTGAGTAACTAACGCTTTCATTTTCACTTCAAGTTCCAAAGAGCAGACGTAAGCATTTAACAAATAGAACAATGGTCGAAGGATCCCTAGTTCCTCCTGAAGAGAGATAGATAACAACCTGATTCATATCTTTGAGTTGTTCTGCAGAAACTAAGACACCGCCCCCCACTGGTGATTACATGCTGACCACAAGCACATAGATCCCAGACTGGCTGGAACCAGAAGGTTGATAATGAAGATTCCCGAAACATCACCCTGTTACCTCACCACCAACCAATCAGACTAATGTCCATGAGCTGATCCCTCATGGGAGCATCCTACAAACCTCCCCTCAATGTTGTCTCCCCTCAATGCTCCCTTGATTGAAAGGCGCTGAGCAGTCCAAGTCTCCCAGCAATAGCCCCCATTCTCCTTGCCTGGTGCCCTGCAAATTGCTGCTGCACTTTGCTTCATCACAACCTGATGAATAGGTTGCTGAGCTGGGCAAGCAGACCCAAGTTCAGTTTGGTAACAGGAGGAAGGGCAGAGAGGGGAGGAGGGAGCTGCTGGAGGCGGTAAGTCCAGACCCAGGGGTAAATGTCAAAAAGCTGCCAAGAGAAGAGGTGAAGATGAATAGAAGAGTTAGGAGAGGGAACCAGTGAGTTGGCCTCAGCTGTCCACCCCTCTCTCCTGAACTACTGTCTGGGCCCAGGGGGAGTAGGGGCAGAATGGAAAGCTGAAAAGGACAAAGTGCTCCTGACTCTCACTCTACAGCTAAAGTCAACAGGGTGTTGACCCCTTGTGGTGTCCATCCCAGCATCAGAGCCCTGGCTAGGCCTCTGTCATGCTGGGTGACCTTGGGCAAGCATCCTATGTCATCTGAGAATCACTTCTACAGTGGGAGGTGGCAGCTGCATGCACTCAATGCCACTGAATTTTTCACTGTAAAATGGTTAATTTTATATTATGTAAATTTCGCTCCAATCTTTTAAAAACCCATGCATAAGGTACCAGTTCTGGCGATCATAAAAATTTAATTCCCCATGCAGATTATTTCTCCCCAACCTGTTGGTTGATCCTAAAATTTCAAGAGTTTCATTCATTTGTCCAACAAGTCATTTGAGCAAAATGAAAAGGTGAATTTGTTTCTCCACCAAAAGAAATCTCCTTGCCGTCTAATGGCTGGTCCTGATCATCATACACTGAGAAGCTTCATTCATGGATTCATTCATTCAGACGATCCATTGTACGGCAGGTACTGGGGGTTACAAACTTGAATAGGATACAATCTTTGCAGTGAACACAAGAGTGTAGATATCTCTTTGAGGTATGGATTTCATGTCCTTAAAATTAATACCCAGAAGTGGGATTGCTGAATCATATAGTATTCTATTTTTAAGTTTTTGAGTATCTTCCATATTGTTTTTCCATGATGGTTGCACCAATTTACATTCCTACCAACTCCACATCCTTGCCTGTTGTTGTTATCTCTTGTCTTTTTGATGATAGTCAGTCATTCTAAGATGTATGAGATGTGGTTTTCATTTGCATTTTCCTGATGATTAGTGATCTTGAGCACCTTTTCATGTACCGATTGACTCCTCAAATATTGTTTGCATTTCTTCCATTTGAAGAGTATTAAATGATAACTGTGTGAAATGATGAATATGTTAATTAATTTGATCGTGGTAATCATTTATAATGTATCCATATATCAAATCATCACATTATACACCTTAAACATATACAGTTTTGTCAGTTACATCTCAACAAAGTGAGTGGGGAAGAAAATACTAGCCAAAAAAGAAAAAAAGGCACAGATTCTGCCTTGGGGCCCTCCCAGTCCATCAAGGAAAGTTTACATCTGATATGCATGTGCTGTTCCCTATGCAAGGACGCCTTCTCCCCTGCTCTTCACCTGGCTAACTCTCAATTCTTTATCTCAGCTTAAATTTCTTCCAAGAATCTTCTTGACCTGCACCCTACCCCTAGCCTAAAAGCTCTCTGAGAACCCTGTTCTCGGTTCCTATTCTTGCCCTTCCTGTCCTTGTCTCAATTTTCAATTGACTTTTAGTTGTATAACTATATATCTAGGGTTCCCTCTAGACTATGAGTTTCTTGTGGGTAGCCCCAGTATTTCCTGGCCATTCCTGTGCCTAGGACTGGGGCTGAGATATAGTAAATGCTCAATAAATATTAGCTGGACAAATGAATGAATTAAAATAATGAACACAAAAATTTATAACATGATAAATGATGAGGCAAGGTGAGGTAGATCAGGCTTAATTTTGTTCCACTAAAGGATACATTTATTGACTATGCCAAAGCCTTTGACTGTGTGGATCACAATAAACTGTGGAAAATTCTGAAAGAGATGGGAATACCATACCACCTGATCTGTCTCTTGAGAAACCTGTATGCAGGTCAGGAAGCAACAGTTAGAACTGGACATGGAACAACAGACTGGTTCCAAATAGGAAAAGGAGTACGTCAAGGCTGCATATTGTCACCCTGCTTATTTAACTTCTATGCAGAGTACATCATGAGAAACGCTGGACTGGAAGAAACACAAGCTGGAATCAAGATTGCCAGGAGAAATATCAATAACCTCAGATACACAGATGACACCACCCTTATGGCAAAAAGTGAGGAGGAACTAAAAAGCCTCTTGATGAAGGTGAAAGAGGAGAGTGAAAAAGTTGGCTTAAAGCTCAACATTCAG
>NW_011495054.1:13788333-13799972 GCF_000754665.1 Bison bison bison | reverse complement strand
TGGTCCCATCACTTCATGGGAAATAGATGGGGAAACAGTGGAAACAGTGTCAGACTTTATTTTTCTGGGCTCCAAAATCACTGCAGATGGTGACTGCAGCTATGAAATGAAAAGACGCTTACTCCTTGGAAGGAAAGTTATGACCGACCTAGATAGCATATTCAAAAGCAGAGACATTACTTTGCCAACAAAGGTCTGTCTAGTCAAGGCTATGGTTTTTCCAGTGGTCATGTATGGATGTGAGAGTTGGACTGTGAAGAAGGCTGAGCGCCAAAGAATTGATGCTTTTGAGCTGTGGTGTTGGAGAAGACTCTTGAGAGTCCCTTGGACTGCAAGGAGATCCAACCAGTCCATGCTAAAGTAGGTCAGCCCTGGGTATTCTTTGGAAGAAATGATGCTAAAGCTGAAACTCCAGTACTTTGGCCACCTCATGTGAAGAATTGACTCATTGGAAAAGACTCTGATGCTGGGAGGGATTGGGGGCAGGAGAAGAAGGGGACAACAGAGGATGAGATGGCCCATGGCATCACTGACTTGATGGACCTGAGTTTGAGTGAACTCTGGGAGTTGGTGATGGACAGGGAGGCCTGGTGTGCTGCGATTCATGGGGTCGCAAAGAGTCGGACACGACTGAGCAACTGAACTGAACTGAACTGAAAGGATACAGAGGGGACAAAAGAAATCATCGATAAGAGGGGATATTTACACTGAGTGTTCAGGGAAGAGTTCCTATGGTGCCACAGCTGGGGAAAGATTTTGAGATGTGAGAGAACACAGTGTGCATATTCAGGGAACGGTAAGTGCTTGTGGTCTACTTATCTGGCCAGAGAGAAGGTCAGAGATGTGGGCAGGAACTGGACCACAAGGGACCTTGTGTGGCATACTAAGCATCCTGGAATTTATAATTTATCCCATAGAACACTGGGGAACCAGAGAAGCAGGTGTTTTTGATCTTGGACCCCTCAGAGGTGGGTTTTGAACATCTATGGACTTGCTAAAATTGTACACACAATTGTGATCACAGTAATGTTTTCTTGGAGAGAGGGCCCATAGCTTTCATCAGATTCTCAGCAAGATCAGTGACTCAAAAAAAGAACAAGAGCTACCATCTTCTCTGACTGCCTTAACTAAAACAGCCCCACTCCCACCCAGTTCGAGAATTTCATAGTACTCATAACAAAATATAAATATCTTGCTGATTTCCTTGCTCACTTTTTTTTTGTGTGTGTGTGTCTCTCTTCCCCTCTGTGAGAGCAGAGACCACATTTCTTACTCAGGGTTTATCTCCTCTGCCTAGCGCACATGGCCTGGAAGTTACAGAATACAGTAAATATCTGTTGACTAAACAAATCTTACTATAGATGTGTTTTTTTTTTCAATTGTGGCAAAATACACAGAACATAAAAGCTAGCATCTTAACCATTTTTAAGTTCAGTTGTATTAAATACTTTCACAGTGTTGTGCTACCATCACCACTATCCCCCACAGAACTCCTTTCATCTTGAAAACTAAAGCTCTGTACCTATTATATACTAACTGCCCATCCCCCTACCCCCACCCAGCCCCTGGCAACCAGCATTCTACTTTCCATCTCTAAGACCTTGACTACTCTAGGTATCTCATATAAGGGATCATCATAGTATTGGGCCTTCTGCGACTAGCTTATTTCACTTAGCCTCCAGGTTGCAGCATGTGTCAGAATCTCTTTCCTTTCTAAAGCTGAATAATTTAATTGTTTAAATATAATACATTTTGCTTATCTACTTATTAATGGACATTTGGGTTGCTTTCACCTTTTAGCCATTGTGACTAATGCTGCTATGGACATGAATGTGTAGATATTTTTAGATCCTTTCTGAAATAAGAGTAATCACTTATTACTCTTGGATGGATGGCGGATGGATGAAGAGTGGATGGGTAGGTGGATTAGTGAGTGATAGGGGGACTGATAGATAAGCTAAAGAGCCCTAAATGGAGTTAGATCTGTTTCCTGTCCTGGCTGTCACACTTTCTGCCTGCATGATACACCTGACATCAGAGATACTGTGACGTAACAGTGACCCCATTGTAACAATGGCAGTACACGCATGTGTCCTGTCTGACTGCAGTCACTTAAGTCCTGTCTGACTCTTTGCAGCCCCGTGGACTGTAGCCTGACAGGCTCGTCTGTCCATGGCATTTTCCCAGCAAAAATATTGGAGTGGGTTGCCATGCCCTCCTCCAGGGGATCTTCCCAACCCAGGAATTGAACCCATGTCTCCTGTGTCTCCTGCATGGCTGAGCCACCAGGGAAGCCCAGCAGTAGCAGTAGTATTGCGTTAAAGGGAATTTCGAAATACTTATAAGGATGAGTAACTCTCTGTGCTATTTCATTATCACAGTTGACATATAAAAAGATTATGTACGAAACCTGAAGGTATTTCTGACTAAGAAGAATGGGATTTCCCAGAGTGATAATCCTGGGAAGGAAGAGAGTATCCGAGTTGGGTAAAAATCATACTCAGTATCAAATATTGAACAAACCATAACATCAGTCAAAACAAAAAGCAAAGTCACTGAAAACTCAGCACCTTGAGCTACAGATGATGCTGGCAGTGAATGGATCTAAGTGTCAAAGTAGTATGTGAAAATGAGGAGTGTAGAGAGGACATTTTTGAGTATATTGAGCTCTGCTCTAGTCCACAGAATTTGCTTATTCATAGTCTCACCAGCCACAGCAATTGTAAGAGCCAATCCTAACTGAAAAATGAACAAAAAATACAAATAATTCATATAAAATAAAATACAAATGACACATAAACATACTAAAAGATAACCAGTCTCTCACTAATAAAGTACATGGAAATCAAGACTACAGTAAGTATTATTTTTTACTTATCATACTGGAAAAAATCACAAATTGATAATACACTGTGTCATGAGAGAAAACGTTTACTCTCACACATTACAGGTGAAAGTACAAATAGATGCCAATTTTAACAGAGTAATTTGAGAATGTCTATCAAAATTATATCAAGAGAATGAGAAGACAAGCCACAGACTAGGAAAGAATATTTGTAAAAGACACATCAGATAAAGGACTATTAACCTATACAAAGAACTCAAAACAATAAGAAAATGAAGAACTTGATTTGAAAATGGGCAAAAGATCTCAATAGGCATTTGTTCAAATACACAGATATCTTCTGACATGCAAATAAGCATGAAGGATGCTCAATGTCACATGTCATTAGAGAGTTGCAAATTACAACAATGAGATGCCACTACACACCCATAGATATGGCCAAAATCCAAAACTCCGACAACACCAAATGCTGACAAGAATGTGGAACAACAAAAGCTCTCATTCATTGCTGATGAGAATGTAAAACGGTGCAGCCACTTTGGAAGGCAGTTTGGCAGTCTCTTGCAAAACCAAACAGTCCTACCATATAATACAGCAATAGTGCTCCCAGATATTTACTCAATGGAGCTGAAACAGGTCTGCATAAAAACCATTTTATGCAGATGTTTACAGCATAACTGCCAACACTTGGCAAAAACCAAGATGTACTTTAGTAAGTGAACGGGCAAACTGGCCTACACCCAAACAATGGAATATCACTCAGTGATAAAATAAACATTCTATCAAACCAAGAAAAGAAGAGGGATGTTAAATGTGTACTAATGAGTGAAAGAAGTCAGTCTGAGGACTTTCCTGGGGACACAGAGGATAGGAATCCACCTGACAATGCAGGTGACATGGGTTCAGTCCCTGGTCTGGGAAGACCCCACATGCCTCGGAGCAACTAAGCCCATGTGCCACAAGCCCTGAGTTCACACTCTAGAGCCGTGAGCCACAACTACTAGGCCCATGTACTACAGCTACTGAAGCCTGTGCTCTGCAACAAGCGCAGCGCCACAGTGAGAAGCTTGCAAACCCCAACAAAAGTAGCCCTGACTTGCCCAACTAGAGACAGCCCACAAGCAGCAACAAAGACCTAGTGAAAACAAAATAAATACATAAATAAATAAAACTTATAAAAAGAAGTCACTCTGAAGAGGCTATATACTGTGTAATTCCACCTTTATGACATCCTGGAAAAAGCAAAACAATGAAAACAGTAAAAAGATCAGTGATTGCCTGAGGTTAGAGAGGAAAAGGAGATAAACAGAAGGACATAGATAATTTTCAAGGCAGTGAAATTATTATGTATGATAGTCTGGTTATAGATACATGTCATTGCTATATATTTGTCAAAACTCATAGAATGTGCAATGCCAAGAGAGAGCCCTAATGTGAACTACAGACTGTGGATGATAATGAGATATCAACGTAGGTTCGTTGATTCTAACAAACGTACCATTCTGGTGCAGCATGTTGACAGTGACAGAGGCTGTGCATGGAGGAGGAAGCTATATGGCAACTCTGCACTTTCAGCTCAATTTTGCTGTGAACCCAAAACTGCTCTTAAAATCTATTTAAAATTATATTGCACATACCCTTTGACCCAATCATTTTTTTCCTAAGAATTTATGCTACAGATAGACTTACATGGGGGCAAATGACCTATGTTCAGAGTTATTTATTGCAGCACTATTTGTAATGGGTAAAGATTAGAAGTAACCTAAATCCTTATGCATAAAGTATTGGTTAAATATATTAGTTTATCTACTTAATGGAATAATAGTACACAGCCACTAAAAATAAAAAAGAAAGCTCTTGTATACTGATAGGTATTGATCTCAAAGATAATTTTGTTAGGTTAAAAAAGCAAAGTATACAAAACAATGTATAGTATGCTAAAATTAGTGTAAAATATCGGGGGTAAGAGAAGCATATAGGTACATATTTGCTTGGATGTACAATTTTAAAATCTCTTGGAAACACAAGAAACTGGCAAAATTGATTGCCTTCAAGGAGAATATCTGGATGACTGGGAGACTTTATATATGCTTACATTGGAAACATGAGAATGTCAAATTAATTAGTTCAATAGATAGTAAGAAGGAGGGAGGGTATGAGAGAAAGAGGAAGAACACTACGCTAGGATCACTGAGTATTCAAGTATTTGGGGACCTCAGAGATCTTCCAACTTGACTTCATAATATATTCACCAGCTCAAGAAATATATTTTGAGGAACTTCCCTGGGGGTCCAGTGTCTAAGACTCCACACTCCCAGTGCAGGGGGCCCGGGTTCAATCCTTGGTCGGGAAACTATTAACAGATCCCACATGCCACAACTAAGAGCCGGCACAGCCAAACAAACAAATATTTTTTAAAAATAAAGAAAGAAAAGAAATATATTTGGAGTGTCCTATATATGCCTGGCACTGCTCTGGGTGCTGCAGATAGCAAGATGCAAAGATGTAAGAGCACAGAAGCTAATAGGGAAAAGACCTTATAGTGAGAAACCGAGACCCAGAGAAGGCACGACCTCGTCAAGGTCGCCCAGATTGTTGGTGGAAGAGCTGGGTCCGAAACCCAGGCCTGCAGGTTCCTGCTGGGTTTTATTTTCTACCCTGGGATTAAAGTACAGTGAAGCAAATGGACTTGATTACCCAGGCGATGCTTACAAGTGTAAAAATAAGTGAACCACGAAACTGGCTTCCCAGAAAGAGTTTTCTTCTTCTACACACGCTTTCTAGTGGTCATAGTCACCGCCAACCCGTGAAAGATCTCCCAATACGATCTTCAGCCTTCATTCACACGAATAGTATTTGTTGTTTACTCACTCAGTCGTGTCTGACTGTTTTGTGACCCCATGGACTGTAGCCTGCCAAATTCCTCTGTCTTTGGGATTTCCCAGGCAAGAATACTGGAGTGGGTTGCCATTTCCTAGGAGTCATTATAAATAAATACTAACACACACACACACACACACACACATACACACACACACACCTTTCCAAATGATGATTCGTTTGTCCTTGTTGAGACACCAAAAATGCTAAGACAAAGTAATAAAGCATAGACTCAGCTAAAGAAAGATCTTCTGTCTGACCAAGACGAAAGACCTAACCCACAGTCAAGTATAACTGATCCTTGGGATTTTTTTAAGGGTCCTCACCAAACTCTTCAATAGGTTTTTTCCAAGTTTGGAAAATCCTACCAGGAGGCAAGAAAAGAAGAGCATCACTCTCATTACATTGAATAACAAAGAGGTAATCATCAGTGGCCTGGGGTTTAGCCTAATGTTTTAGGCTAACTTAAAGTATTATATATACGTAAACATATAGCTGATTGACTTTGTTGTACAGCAGAAACTAACACAACATTGTAAAACAACTATACTCCAATTAAAAAAGTATTATAGACCAGGTATAAAAATGAAATCATATATACACAAACACATATGAACATCCCCATAAATATAAACCCACATAGACATACACAAAAATATCAACTCCAAAGCACAGAATAAAATTCTTAGTTGAAGAACCATCAATTCTAAATTGGCTACCTTTAAAAAAAGAACTTCTTAGGTTGTTTAAGTTCAGGCTTCCCTGGTGGCTCAGTCGGTAAAGAATCTGCCTCCAATGCAGGAGACCTGGGTTCAATCCCCAGGTCGGGAAGATTCCCTGGAGAAGGGAATGGCAACCCACTCCCGTATCCTTGCCTGGAGAATTCCGTGGACAGAGGAACCTGGTGGACTACAATCCATGGGGTTTCGAAGAGTTGGACACAACTGAGCAACTTTCACTCACTCAAAGAAAGAATCACTGTGATGTTACAGAATGCAAAATCCTGAAATCTCTGGCTTCCAAGTGATTCTATGATTGAAGGAGGACCTTCTGGTTGACCTTCCAGCTTTAATTTGGCTCTGACAGGTAGGTCGAATAAGGAATTGACCTTTGCTGAGACTGTAATTGCTGATGGGTGAGAGGAGGTGGTTCAGGGTTGTGTTTGAAAAAAGTGGAGAAGGAAACTGAGATTTTTTTTGATTACAGACTTAGGACATGGATCTGCGGGGAGCGAGCTCTGCCCATGACAAAGGTCATGAGGAAGGAGGCTTGGCATACGCAAAGGCGGGATCAAGCCTCAGGAGTCCCCCTGGAAATTCTCAAGCATTTACCCCCAAAACCAGAGTCTGCCTACTTTCTGCTTTGTGCTTTCACCTACACCTCTGACTTTACGGGGGGCTGTCCCCCACTACCTCTCTCTGAAAAAAGAGTTAACTTACAGCTCCAGTTAATAATTCCTGGGTGTGACAGTGTTTCAACCTACAAACTCCTTTGGAAATCCTCTAGCCTGCCTGAATAGGTTTTTCCGGCCACATGTGATTGTTCAGAGCCTCCCAGCTGTGAGAGGGAGGAGATGTTCTAAACTGTCTAAACACAGATTCTTTTGAGTAGTTAAAAGATTGATTAGAAATTGTATTGGTGAAGGGTTTTTCACTTATTGGGCCAATGTTTGTTGCTAAGTCTCCATACACCTTACCTACTGTGTTGATATAATGGGTGTATAGAAATGTAAGTAGTAGCCTCAATGTTTGTAACCTTGGACCCTTGAGTTAATTCTTTTCTTGACTGAGCCCACCTCACCTTTGCCCTATAGGAATGCAGCTTTGTCCAGTGCTTTTTTGGAGGCTGGTGCCTGACTTTGGAATAATCACCTTTAGAGAAAAATAAGTTCCTTAAAATGTTAACAGGCCTCCTGGCCAGAAGATGATGTAAATCACCTGAACTTTTGCATATGATAAGTTTGCAGGAAGAAAGCCTGGCTTGCTGCATGACTCTACCCCTTCCCCCATTATCCTCTATGCATAACTTAAGGTATAAAAACTACTTTGGAAAATAAAGTGCGGGCCTTGTTCACCGAAACTTGGTCTCCCCATGTCGTTCTTTCTTTCACCTTCTAGCTGAATTTTTCCTCTGAGGCGGGGAAGCTCATCAAGCCTACTAATTTTGCCTGGGCTTCTAAGATCTGACCGGGGAGGCCTTAGTGTCTCCTCTCCTTCGGGAGAACAGGAGGACGCCTGCGGCCTTCGTAGGTGACGTAAATTCCCTGCTTTGGAATTTTATTCAGCCTCTTTTCTTCACTGAATTTTCCTACTGAGCTATCCTTATTTCAGCTGCTTTTCTCCACTGAATTTCCTCACTGAGCTATCCTCATTCTATTACTCTTTACATCTCTAGTTAATATCTAATTGAAGCTATTGTATCCTGACCCTCGCCGACGACACCGTCCCCGCTTCGAATACCCTGGATCAGCCAGGGCTGGACCCCGGCATGGATCCAACCATAAGGCCTTATTTTTAATGGAAGGCGACCACAAAGCCCATTTGCTCTTCTGGCCAGCCAGCAATCATCACAAATATTAGTTTAATCTCTTGTTTTCATTCATCCTGAGTCAATACCCACTTGTTCCCATTTCCACTCCTTGTGAGAGCTTCTTCTGATATTCTCCAAAGTCAAGTCAAAGTCATTGTTTCATGTGAAAGAACTGTGAGCTTTTGGGGGCAAAGCCCTCTTCAAATCACCACTGTCATTAACACTGTATTACACTCACATAGCCCTGATATGGGAGGGCTGCTTGTACCTTCTTGGGCACCAGCAGTTGCTGATGAATGGCCTTGAGGGTCAGTGCTTTTAATACCTGAATCAGACATGTGTCAGGCTTTCAATTTCCACAATCTCTAAGATATAAAGACTCTTCAGGCTGAAAGAGGTTTAAGAGCACTTAATCCACCCTGTCACTTCTGAGGTAGCATAGTGGTAAAGAATCCACCTGCCAATGGAGGAGACACAGGAGACGCAGGTTCAATCCCTGAGTTGGGAAGATCCACTGGAGTAGGAAATGGCAACCCACTCCAGTATTCTTGCCTAGAAAACCCCATGGATGGAGGAACCTGGTGGGTTACAGTCCATGGGGTCACAAAGAGTTGGACACTGCTGGGCGACTGAATATGCACACATGCCCATTTTATAGTGGAAATTGAGATCCAAAGAGGAAGGGTGATTTGTCCAAGGTCACTGCCTGATCTCTGAGCTCTCAATCCAATGTTCTGACTTATTCTCAGATCAAAAACATTGTTCAAACAAACTCTTACAATTTCTTATCAAGTTAAACCTACATGTAGCCTATGACACTGCAATTCCACTTGTAAGTATTTACTCAAGAGAAATGAAAACATGTGGTATGGTCTAAATGTGCCCCCTAAAATTCACATGTTGAGTCCTAACCCCAAAAGGTAATGGTATTAGGAGGCAGGGTCTTCGGGAGACGATTAGGCCATGAAGGTGAAGCACTCATAAATGGGATTAGTGCCCTTATAAAAGAAGTCTCAGAGAGATGCTTAGCTCCTTCCTCCAGGTGAGGACACAGTGAGAAGGCCCCAGCTCTGAACCAAGAAGAGGGCCCTTACCAAAACTCAACCCTGCTGGCACCTTGATCTTGAACTTGCCAGATTCTGGAACTGAGAAATAAATTTCTGTTGTTTACAAACTACCTAGTCTGTGGTATTTTGTTATAGCTCTCCAGAACAGACAAAGACAACATACATCCACAAAAGGACTTCAACACAAGTGCTTACAATAGTTTTATCCATAGCAAGAAATTAGATGCAACCCAAATGTCCACTAACAGGTAAATCAATAAACAGACATTGGTATATTCATTCAGTATAATACTACTCATCAATAAAAAACGAACAAACTGCACAGTGCAACATGGAGGACTCTCACAGACACTGAACTAGGAAAAGAGGGCAAACGTGAAAGAATACAAACTGTATTATTTCCTTTGTACATAGTTCTTGAAGAGGCAAAATTAACTACAAGCCTACAGTTTTCTGGAACCAGAGAGGGGTGATTAACTGCAAAAGGGCATGAGAAAACTTTCTGGAGCACTGGCAATGTTATATTTACTCACCAAGATGGTGTTACATGGATGTAAACATTTTTCAAGACTCACCAAACTAATAAACCTACTGAAAGAGACAAAAAAACCTGTACTCTGAAAACTGTAAGAAATCAAAGACACAAACAGATAAGAAGATATACCATGCTTGTGGATTGGAAGAATCAATATTGTCAAAAATGTTTATACTACCCGAGGCAATCTACAGATTCAATGCAATTTCTATCCAATTACCAATGGCATTTTTTCACAGAACTAGAACAAAATATCTTACAATTTATATGGAGACACAAAAGACCCCAAGTAGCCAAAACAGTCTTGAGGAAGAAAAATGGCGCTGGAGGAAGCAGGCTCCCTGACTTCAAATTACACTACAGAGCTATCATCATCAAAACAGTGTGGTAATGGCACAAAACCAGAAATATATATCAATATTTAGATCAATATAGATCAATATTTAGACTCTAAATAGAAATATAGATCAATTAAAATATAGAACAGGATGGAAAGTCCAGAAATAAATCCATGCACCTATGGTCAATTAATCTATGACAAAGGAGGAAAGATTACAGAACAGCAGAAAGGCAGTCTCTTCAACAAATGGCACTGGGCTAACTGGACAGCTGCAAAAAAAAAAAAAAGACATTAGATCACTTTTTAACACCATACATACAAATAAGCTCAAAATGGATTGAAGACCTGAATAGAAGGCTGGAAATCATAGAATTCCTAGAGGAACACTCTGACATAAATCATAGCAATATTTTTTTTCAGATCTGTCTCCTAAGCAAAGGAAATGAAACTTTGAGAAAAAAGGAGAAAATAAACAAATAGGACCTAATTAAACTTAAAAGCTTTTGCACTGCAAAGGAAATCTACTGAAAGGGAGAAAATAGTTGCAAATGATATGACTAATAAAGGGTTCAAATTGCCAACATCCGCCGGACAGAGTCGGACACGACTGAAGCGACTTAGCAGCAGCAGCAGCAGCCGGATCATGGAAAAAGCAAGAGAGTTCCAGAAAAATATCTATTTCTGCTTTATTGACTATGCCAAAGCCTTTGACTGTGTGGATCACAATAAACTGTGGAAAATTCTGAAAGAGATGAGAATACCAGACCACCTGACCTGCCTCTTGAGAAACCTATATTCAGGTCAGGAAGCAACAGTTAGAACTGGAGATGGAACAACAGACTGGTTCCAAATAGGAAAAGGAGTACGTCAAGGCTGTATCTTGTCATCCTGCTTATTTAACTTCTATGCAGAGTACATCATAAGAAACGCTGGGATGGAAGAAGTATAAGCTGGAATCAAGATTGCCGGGAGAAATATCAACCTCAGATATGCAGATGACACCACCCTTATGGCAGAAAGTGAAGAGAAACTAAAAAGCCTCTGGATGAAAGTGAAAGAGAAGAGTGAAAAAGTTGGCTTAAAGCTCAACATTCAGAAAACGAAGATCATGGCATCTGGTCCCATCACTTCATGTGAAATACATGGGGAAACAGTGGAAACAGTGTCAGACTTTATTTTTGGGGGCTCAAAAATCACTGCAGATGGTGATTGCAGCCATGAAATGAAAAGACACTTACTCCTTGGAAGGAAAGTTATGACCAACCTAGATAGCATATTCAAAAGTAGAGACATTACTTTGCCAACAAAGGTCTGTCTAAAAAAAAAAAAAAAAGGTCTGTCTAGTCAAGGCTATGGTTTTTCCAGTGGTCATGTATGGATGTGAGAGTTGAACAGTGAAGAAAGCTGAGCACCTAAGAATTGATGTTTTTGCACTGTGGTGTT
>NW_011495054.1:13786864-13788233 GCF_000754665.1 Bison bison bison | reverse complement strand
GCACTGTGGTGTTGGGGAAGACTCTTGAGAGTCCCTTGGACTGCAAGGAGATCCAACCAGTCCATCCTAAAGGAGATCAGTCCTGGGTGTTCATTGGAAGGACTGATGCTAAAGCTGAAACTCCAATACTTTGGCCACCTCATGCAAAGAGTTGACTCATTGGAAAAGACCCTGATGCTGGGAGAGGTTGGGGCAGGAGGAGAAGGGGACAACAGAGGATGAGATGACTGGATGGCATCACCGACTCAATGGACATGAGTTTGAGTGAACTCCGGGAGTTGGTGATGGACAGGGCGGCCTGGCGTGCTGTGATTCATGGGGTCTCGAAGAGTTGGACACGACTGAGCAACTGAACTGAACTGAACTGAATAAAGGGTTAATATCCAAAATATGTAAACAGCTCATACAACTCAACATCAATAAAACAAACATCCCAATTTAAAAATGGCCAGAAGACCTGAATAAACATTTTCTTCAGTCCATGGGCTCCCTTCATCCCCTCTGGCATCTTGCTACTGACCCCCTCTTCTCATATTTCCAGTTGAGCCAGACTTAGGTTCTGACTGGGTCCCAAAGTCTTGATAGCCTGTGGGTAGAGGGACAGACAGGAGATTCCCGGAAGCTCTGCTCAGCTCAGGACCCTTGGCTCTTTCTCTGTGACCTTTAGCAGGGCCCATATCTTGAGCCTTACCACATAATGAGTTTGGTACATTCATAGGCCGGTAAATTAGAAGGTACTCCTCTCTCAGAAGGTACATAATTTAGGTGATAACCTCAGTCATGCCAACATGCTGCTGCTTAGTCGCTTCAGGCCTGTCCAACTCTGTGTGACCCTATAGATTGCAGTCTGCCACACTCCTCTATCCATGGGATTCTCTAGGCAAGAGTACTAGAGTGGGTGGCCATGCCTTCTTCCAGGGGATCTTCCCAACCTAGGGATCAAACCCAGGTTTCCTGCATAGCAGGCAGATTCTTTACCACTGAGCCACCAGGGAAGCCTCATGCCAACATACCCCCACTGCAAAAATGTATAAGGGAGCAGTTTCTAATTCTGTTGACCATGTGAAGTCTCTCAGTCATGCCCGACTCTTTGTGACCCCATGGATAGTAGCCTGCACCAAGCTCCTCCGTCCATTGGATTTTCAAGGCAAGAAGTACTGGAGTGGGTTGCCATTTCCTTCTCCAGGGAATCTTCCCAACCCAGGGATCGAACCCAGGTCTCTCACATTGTGGACAGACACTTTACCGTCTGAGCCATCAGGGAAGTCCCAAAGAAAGACAATGCCAAAGAATGGTCAAACTACCACACAACTGCACTCATCTCACATGCTAGTAAAGTGATGCTTAAAATTCTCCAAGCCAGGCTTCA
>NW_011495054.1:13760166-13786764 GCF_000754665.1 Bison bison bison | reverse complement strand
GTAAAGCGTCTGTCTACAATGCAGGAGACCTGGGTTTGATCCCTGGGTTGGGAAGATCCCCTGGAGAAGGAAATGGCAATCCACTCTAGGACTATTGCCTGAAAAATCCCATGGACAGAGGAGCCTGGTAGGCTACAGCCCATGGGGTCGCAAAGAGTTGGACACGACTGAGCGACTTCACTTTCTTTTCTTTCTAATTCTGTTATCACAGATCCCTGATCACACATGTGTCAAAGGCATCCACAGCTTCCACACCTAGGAGCCCAGAGCCAAAGTCTTGCCAAAGCCGGCTCACCACCCAGAGGAAGACAACTGGTCTACATTTCCAAATCTGCTCACCTAGATTGCAACTTGCTCAGCTTCTTTCAAAGATCTGGAAATTCCATGGCTTGACTGTGAGCCCTGGAAAGTTCACTAGAGACGGCATGACTCATCCTCCATCTTTCACAAATGGGACACTGAAGCTTAGTGAGGCCATGTGGCTCAGCCAGAACTCAGGCCTGCTGCCGCCTTAACGCTTGCCACATTTCACCCCTCAGGTTTCTGGGCCCATGGAGTCAGCCTTTTAATGCCTCTTCCAGTGCTTTCCTCGCCCCTTCCCCCAGCAGCCTCCCAGACCATCATCTCTCCCCAAATTGTTGCTACAGACTCTTGTGGTTTCCCTCCTCCAAGTCTCCGCTTCTACCAGTCCATCCTGGGTGACGTGCTGAGTCACACTCTGACCTGAAAATTGTCAAGGGCTCCCCTTTCCTGCCAAAGAAAACCCAAAAGCGTTGACCTGGTGTTCAAGGCCCATCACCATCTGACACCAACTTGCTAATAGCTTCTCATTCCCCTGACCTCCCCTCCCCACAGACCCCAGGCCTAGCCTAAATCAGCTGGTTGCTGTTCCTAGTATCTCCCTTCTGCTTCTGCATTTGGTCATGCTACTTCTTCTACTGAGTTTGCAAAACTGGACTACCCACTGCTCACCTGTCACCTCCACCTGTCCAACCCACCTTCCTATAAGGCTTGACTCAAATGCCCTCTGACCCCAAGAAGCTTCCCCATACTCCATTCCCAATGTACATTATTGCTCTGGCTCAGACAGTAAAGCGTCTGTCTACAATGCGGGAGATCTGGGTTCCATCCCTGAGTCGGGAAGATCCGCTGGAGAAGGAAATGGCAATCCACTCCAGTACTATTGCCTGGAAAATCCCATGGACAGAGGAGCCTGGTAGGCTACAGTCCATGGGGTCGCAAAGAGTCAGACACAAATGAGTGACTTCACTTTTCTTTCAAGACCCTTAGGCTCAAGACCTTGGTGTTCCCAGGTGGCACTAAAAAAAAAAAAAAATCTGCCTGTGAATGCAGGAGACATAAAGAGACACAGGTTCAATCCCAGGGTCAGGAAGATCCCCTGGAGGAGGGCTTGGTAACCCACTCCAGTATTCTTGCCTAGAGAATCCCTTGGACAGAGGAGCCTAGCAGGCTATGGCAGGCTACAGTCCACAGAGTCGAACAGAATTGGACAGGACTGAAGTGACTTAGCACCACATACAAGACCCTATGATGGATAAACCTTAAGCCTTAGGTATTTATGTACCTGTTTTCTCTCCTAATAGAATACAAACTTTCTCAAAAACAGAGTACATATTGATTTGTCTGTATGTTTCCCACAGGCCCAGCATGGTATCTTTTATTCATTGATTAATTCTTTCATTAATAATTTACTGAATAGAATTTTGGAGTCCAAGAGACCTGAGCATGAGTCCATAGCTCTATTTATCTACTACTAGATAGATCATTGGAGAAGGAAATGGCAACCCACTCCGTGTTCCTGGAGAATCCCAGGGACCGGGGAGCCTGGTGGCTGCCGTCTATGGGGTCGCACAGAGTCGGACATGACTGAAGCGACTTAGCAGCAGCAGATAGATCATGCTAGTAATATAATCTTGAGCAAAGCACTTAGCCATTCTGAGTCTCAGGTTTTCTCCTCTGAGAAATGAGGATAAGACCTAAGTCACAGTGTTACTGTAATGATTAATGAGGTGACATATAGGATATGCTAGGCACAATGCCTTACACATATTAATAGTAATTATTCAATTAATAAGGCAATACTAATAATAAAAATAAACATAGCTCCTGCTATGTGCCTGGCATTTCGGAGAATGCTAGGTATACAGAGGTAAATAAAACAAGGCCCATGCCTTTGAAGACACTTAGAGACCAGTGGGGAAGCAGACAAGAAGGGACATCTAGGCTCCACATTGTACAGGGTGAGAAGAGCTATGACAAAGACACCCACAGGGTGCTCTAGAACTTCTGGAAGGGGCCCTGAATCGGGGCTGTGCCCCAGGAGGCAGGGGCTCAAGGAAAGCTCCCAGAAGAGTGATGTCAGCAGTTTTGGAAAAACTAGTGATAACGATCAGGGGAAAGAGGCAAAATAGGCAAGTGGGGCACAAGGCATAGCACGAGACAAAGGAGCACAGCGCAAGCAGAGCACCACTGTACCCTGCACACAGCCGGTGCTTAGCAAGTATCTGCCTAATAAGAGGCAGCCTGGGGTGCGGGGCGGAGCCAGGGGATGGTCTGCCACAGGCATGGCGGGTGACCCTGGGTAAGCCCCGGCCCTGTCCTGAGCTCACTACCCTCCGGTGACCCGCTCCCTGATTCTGAGGTCCGGGAAGGACACTGAGCCTCTGCTTGGTGTTCCCCCACTCCTCCAGCTGAGTCAGGTTAGGGCATGTTTCCACCTGCTCCATTCAGGAGTCTGGCCTAGGAGTTTGGCTCCACCCTCTTTAGGCCACACCTGTGTCTGAAGCAAGAAACACTAATCACCTTACGAGCATTGTCACACCCTCTTCCTGGGAAACTCCTTTTCACAGCTGGGGTGGGGAACCCAGAGACTCCAGAGAGCTACCTGGCATCAGGTTCTATCCACAGGACACCTGTTGCAGACTAGGGGCAGTCACAGAATTCAAGGCAAAAATAAGCATCCTCAGTGAGTGTAATTTTCGTTTATCTGGTAAGAAACAAATAAACTACACTTTAAACATTTTAAAACAATCTTTTTGAATGGAAAATGACTGATTTTTATAAAACTGGTCAATTTTTTCAATGCAATATTTTCTCCCGATTTTATTAAGATACAACTGGTATGCGTGAATATGTGCTCAGTCACTGAGTCATGTCCTGCTCTTTTGCAACCCCATGGACTGTGTAGCCTGCCAGGCTCCTCTGTCCATGGGATTTCCCAGGTAACAACACTGGACAAAAGCAAGAGCAGCAACCTGAACATCCAGCCCCTCCAAGAAGGGAAGGTAGGGTAGATGGGGAGAGGGCAGGTGTGTGAGTTACCTATGGCTTCTCTAACAAATTACCACAAACCTGGTGCCTTACAACAACACACAACTTTAATTCAAGTGATGGAAACCTAGTTTAAGCTTGTTGTTGCTTAGTTGCTAAGTCGTGTCCAACCCTTTCACAACAGTAACCCGCCAGGCTCCTCTGTCCATGGGATTTCTCAGGCAAGAATACTGGATTAGGTCGTCATTTTCTTCTCCAGGGGATCTTACCAACCCAGGGATCAAGTCCACGTCTCCTGCATTGGCAAGCAGATTCTTTACCACTGAGCCACCTGGGAAGCCCAGTTTAACCTTACGTAAGAGGAAACAGAACAAGGAAAAACCAAAGTGTAAGTAATGTATTTGCATATTCAACAAAATTGTGAGAAGGACGGGGAGCTGATTTATCCATGACTGGATCCAGAAACCCAAATGATGTCAAGACTTCCTTGTTCTAACTTTGTGCTTCATCTCTGCTTTTTCTATGTTGACTGTCAGACTGTAGCTGAGCATTCCCATCTGGCGTAGAACATGTTCATAATTGAAAAGTATTTTTAAGTCATCCAGGATCCAAAAAAAAGCACTACTAACAATTTGCCTTCCCAGGTTTTATGTATGTTGTTGTACACACATCTGACACACCCTAATATGTGTGCTCGCATACATACGAACATGCATACATAATTATTGTTGTTTAGTTGCAAAGTTGTGTCTGACTTTTCTGCGACCCCATGGACTGTAGCCCCCAGGGTCCATGGGATTTCCCAGACAAGAAGACAGGAGTCGGTTGCTATTTCCTTCTCCAGGGGATCTTCCCAACCTGGGGATCAAACTCGTGTCTCCTGCTTGGCAGGCAGATTCTTTACCACTGAGCCATCTGGGAAGACGACATAATTTTCTAGGGAGCATTTATCATGTGCATATGGCTTTGTAGCCTACTTTTGTTACTTAGTACTCTTTTATAAAGATTTTCCTTGTTATTAAACTTTATTTGAAAATGGGGGAAAAGCACACAACTATTCTTACAGTTTTGGCTCCAAGGTCAGAAGTCTAAAATTAGTTTCCCTGGGCTGAAATTAAGCAGGACTGTACTGCCTCCCCACTCCAGTACTTTTGCCTAGAAAATCCCATGGACAGAGGAGCCTGGTGGGCTGCAGTCCATGGGGTCGCTAGAGTCGGACACGACTGAGCGACTTCACTTTCACTTTTCACTTTCCTGCATTGGAGAAGGAAATGGCAACCCACTCCAGTGTTCTTGCCTGGAGAATCCCGGGGACAGGGAAGCCTGGTGGGCTGCCGTCTATGGAGTCGCACAGAGTCGGACACGACTGAAGCGACTTAGCAGCAGCAGCAGCACTGCCTCCAGGAACTCTAGGAGAGAATCTGTTTGCTTGCCTTTTCCCCTTCTAGAATTACATGCCTGTGGCCCCTTTGTCCACCTTCAAAGTCTTCTGTGTCAAGTCTTCCTCTGTCTCTCTCTTACAAGAACATTTTTGATGACACTGGGCCACATAGATAAACCATGATAATCTCCCCATCTTAAAATTCTTACATGCACATCTGCAAAATCCCATATAAGGTAACATTGGCAGGCTCTAGGGATTCAGACATGCATGTTCTGAGGGACCACTAATCAGCCTCCCACCACAGGGAATCCCCCACCAGCTGACGAAAGGAGACATGTCTCAAACACACCCAAAGAGGAGGAGGCAGCCAAGCCAGCTGCCAAACTGGAGTCACATCCCACACTCTTCTGAAAAGTCATGAGTTGAAACTCTCGGCCACCATCCAATCTTGTGGGTTTGTGATTTAAATAAATGCTCCCATGGACCCCTACCTCACCACCATATATTTAAAGCACAAACTTGGGGAGCAGAGTCTCAGAGCCTGGAAAACTTTGCTGCCCATTCACTCCTGCAAAGGGCCCACTCCTCCTAGGGTTCCTCACAATACTAACTGGAAACCAACCGTGAAGCCCACCACCCTTGATTTTTTTTTTTTTTTTCCACTGCTTCAAGACTTAGTTACGGCATTCAGGATTTTTTGTTGTGGTGGCATTCGGACTCTCTAGCTGTGAGGTATCATGTGGGATCTTAGTTGCCCTACCAGGAGTCGAACCTGTGCTCCCTGCATTGCAAGGGCAAATTCTTAACCACTGGACCAACAGGGAAGTCCCACCTGCCCTTGATTTTAGACACTTCTCATCTGCCAGAGCTCTCTTGCCTTGCCCACCTCATAGCTGACTCTCACCAGGCTGCCCTGAATAACGCCCTACACGTAGCTCAGTACCGGGGAGTCCAAAGATAATCAGACACTGTCTTCAAGCTCACTGGAGAGATGCCACTTACATAACTCACTGTTGCTTCCTCAACAGTTTTACTTCTACGCAGTCTGCCCTGCCCTGTAGTAATAATATGAACGATAATACTAACACTGCCATGTTAATATTATGGCAGCTACTCACCATGTACTAGGCACTAGGCTAGGCATTTTTCAATATATTGGCTAGTTTAATTTTCATAAGAATCTCATATAAGGTGAGATCTATTACCAGGTTTCATAGATGAAGAAACTAAGATGCACAGAAGTGAAATAAATGGCCCCAAATCAGAAGTAGTAACAGACAAAGCTGAAATTTGAAATTTATATCTTAGTCTGTGCCTTTGGCATAACCAACCATCATTCAAGTCTTCCATAATTAACCACACCCAGCAACTATTCTACCCTTTCTCTGGCATCTCAAAGCCAGATAATAATAATAAAAAATAACCTGATTTTAAATTTCAGCAAAGGACCCTAAATAGACATTTTTTCTAAAGAAGACACACAAATCACAACCAAGTATATAAAGGTGCTCAACATCACTAATCATCAGAGAGAAGAAAACCAAAACCACAATGGCTATGGAAGACTTCGCCTTCCAATGCAGGAGGTATGGGTTCGATCCCTGGTCAGGGAACTAACGCTCCACATGCCTTGAGGCCGAAAAAACAAAAACACGTAATGGAAGCAATGTTGTAACAAATTCAATAAAAAAATTTTTAAATGGTCCACATCAAAAAAAAAAATCTTGAAAAAAAAAACTGAATGAGATATCAACTCGAACCTGTTAAGATGACTGAGTCTAAAGTTTGTATGGGAACTTCCCTGGTGGTCCAGTGGTTAAGAATCCTCATTGCGGTGCAGAGAATGCAGGTTCATCTCTGATGGGGGAACTAAGATCCCACATGTGACAGCACAACTAAGCCTGTGCGCCACACGGAAAGATCTCACACGATGCAATGAAAACCCCCTGTGCCACAACTAAGACCAGATGCAGCCAAATAAGTATTTTTAAGAATAAATAAAGTTTGTATGCAGGCAAAAGTCCCAGGATAGACAACACAGTATTGAAGATGAGGAACAAAGTTGGAGGACTGACACTATCCAACTTCAACAGTTATTATAAAGCTACAGTATAAAGACAGCGTGTATTGGCAAAAGAACAGACAAACAGATCAGAAACAGGCCCAGAAAGAGACCACA
This sequence comes from Bison bison bison, assembly GCF_000754665.1. Classification (NCBI taxonomy): domain Eukaryota; kingdom Metazoa; phylum Chordata; class Mammalia; order Artiodactyla; family Bovidae; genus Bison; species Bison bison. The sequence goes on along the minus strand of NW_011495054.1, from coordinate 13,779,910 downwards.
TAAGCATAGTCAACTGATGTTTGACAAAGGAGAAAAGGCAATATAACAGAGAAAAATAGTCTTTTCAACAGAGGCTGGGAGAGCTGGACAGTCATGTGCAAGAAAAAAAAAAAATTAATCAAGACAAAAATCTTACACCCTTCACAAAACTTAACTCAAAATGGATCATAGACCTAAATGTAAAATGCAAAACTATAAAATTCCTAGAAGGAAACACAGGAAAAAACCTAGGTAAACTTCAGTATGGGGATGACTTTTTAGATACAACAACGAATGTATAATCCATGGAAGAAATAATTCATAACCTGGACTTCATCAAAATTAAAAACTTTTGCTCTGAGAAAGACACTGTCAAGAGAATAAGGAGACAAGCCACAGACCAGGAGAAAATACTTGCTAAAGACACATCTGATAAAGGGCTGTTATCCAAAATATGCAAAGAATTCATAAAACTCAACAATAAGAAAACGAACAACTCAATTTAAAAATAAGTCAAAGACATGAAAGCACATCTCACTAAAGAAAATGTACAGCTGGAAAATAGCATATGGAAAGATGTCCAACATTGTATATTATTAAGGAATTATACAACTTTTTAATGGTGCTGAAAATAAAAAAGAATGCAGGGTGTCAGCCACCCTGCCCAGAGCTGCTGAAGCAGAAGCTGCATTAACAGATCCCCAAGTGACATGGGCTTCCCAGGTGGCTCAGTGGTAAAGAATCCACCTGCAATGCAGGAGGCCCTGGTTTGATCCCAGGGTTCAGAAGATTCCCAGAGGAGGACATGGCAACCCACTCCATTATTCTTGCCTGGGAAATCCCATGGATAGAGGAGTCTGGTTGGGCTGCAGTCCACGGGATCAGAAAGAGTGGGACACAACTGAAGCGATTGAGCACAAGTAACGTGCATGAGAAGGTCGGGAAAGTATTGAGAGAGAGGAAGGCACAGCTGGGACACTGGTGCTGCTCCCTGCTCATCAGACAAATAAAACTTATTTCTTCTTGACTAAAAAAATTAGGGACTTCCCTGATGATCCAGTGGCTGAGGCTCCATGCTCCCAATGCAGAGGGCCCAGGTTCAATCCCTGATTGGAGAACTAGATCCCTCAAGCTGTGCTTAAGAGTTCACATGTAGCAACAAAAGATCCCTCATGCCACACCTAAAGAACCAGCATGCTGCAATTAAGACCCGGCACAGACAAATAAATAAATGCATATATTTTAATTAAATTTTAAAATAATAAAACAGTGCTGGGAAAATTAGACATCCTTACACACAGGTGAAGTTCAATCTAAACTTCGTACCTTATATAAAAGTTAACTGTCATAGACACAAATGTAAAATGTTAAACTACAAAACTTTAAACATAGGAGAAAGTCTTCATGATCTAGAGGTAGGCAGAGTTCTTATACTTGACACCTAAAGCACACAGGGCTTCCCTGGTGGCTCAGATGATAAAGAATCTGCCTGTAAGGTGGGAGACTTGGGTTCGATCCCTGGGTTAGGCAACTTCCCTGGAGAAGGGAATGGCTACCCACTCCAGTATTCTTGTCTGCAGAACCCCATGGACAGAGGAGCCTGGCAGGCCACAGTCCATAAGGTCTCAAAGAGTCAGACATGACTGAGCGACTTTCACTAAAGCACAATATCAAGCATCAGACAGGATGTAGGGCAACTGGAACTCTCATATGTTGCTGGCAGGAGCGGAGAATGGTACAGCCACTCTGGAAAACAATTTGTTGTTTTCTTCTAAAGTCAAACATATAATTACATGTGCCCCAGCAATTCCTATTCTTAACTATTTATTCAAATAAAATGAAAACCTACCTTCACACAAAAACCAGTCATGCTAAAAACTGGAAACAATGTCCCTCAACTAGGGAATGGATAAACAAATAATAGTATAGCTATAAAATGGACAATTATTCATGAGTAAAAAGTAACACATTACTGATTCATGCAACAACACTGATGAATCTCAAATGTGTTTTGCAAAATGAAAGAAGTCAGAGTCAAAAGGCTACATGCTGTATTGTTTCATTTATATACATTCCGGAAAACAGAAAACCATAGTAATGGAGAACTGATCACCAGGGGTTAAGAGTGGCGGGGTTTACTACAAATTGACAAAACGTGGGAATTTGTGGGGATGATGGAAATTTTCTGTATCTTTATTGTGGTGGTAGTTCTATGACTCTGCATTTGCCAAAATTCATAGAACTAAACACTCAGAGAGTGAATCTTATTCTATATAAATTTAAATTAAAAATAAAAAAACTGCCATGAGGGACTTCCCTGGTGGCCCAGTGGTTAAGACTCCACACTCCCAATGCAGGGGGTTCAATGTGTGGTCAGGGAACTAGATGGCCCAGGCTGCAACCTGACTCAGGCAAATAAATTTAAAAATAAATAAATTTTTAAAAAACTGCAATGAAAGATCTGTGATTTACAATAAAGTGTAAATTAATAAATTACCTTTTTTTTTTCAGTTCGGTTAGGTCACTCAGTCATGTCCCACTCTTTGCAACCCTATAGACTGCAGCACGCCAGGCTTCCCTGTCCATGACCAATTCCCAGAGCTTGCTCATACTCATCTCCATTGAGTCAGTGATGCCATCCAACCATCTCATCCTCTGTCGTTCCCTTCTCCTCCTGCCTTTCCCAGCATCAGATCTTTTCAAAATGACTCAGTTCTTTGCCTCAGGTGGCCAAAGTATTGGAGCTTCAGTTTCAGCATCAGTCCTTCCAATGAATATTCAGGACTGATTTCCTTTAGGACTGACAACAGTTCAAGGGACTCTCAAGAGTCTTCTCTAACACCACAGTTCAAAATCATCAATTCTTCAGCGCTCAGCTTTCTTTACAGCCCAACTCTCACATCCATACATGACTACTGGAAAACCATAGCTTTGACTAGATGGACCTTTGTCGGCAAAGTAATGTCTCTCCTTTTTAATATGCTGTCTAGGTTGGTCATACTTTTTCTTCCAAAGAGCAAGTGTCTTTTAATTTTATGGTTTCAGTCACCATCTGCAGTGATTTTGGAGTCCAAGAAAATAAAGTCTCTCACTGTTTCCATCATTTCTCCATCTATTTCCGTGGAGTGATGGGACTGGATGCCATGATCTTTGTTTTTTGAAACTTGAGTTTTAAGCCAGCTTTTTCACTCTCCTCTTTCACTTTCATCAAGAGACTCTTTAGTTCTTTACTTTTTGCCATAAGAGTGGTGTCATCTGCGTATCTGAGGTTATTGATATTTCCATTTTTTATTGATATTTACTGATGACCATTTTTTTATAATGTAATAGAGGAAAAATCCCCCAGATGGTTCCAAAATGGTATCAAGGTTAAGAACCATAGCCCAAGGTAGTTATCTTCCCACATAGGTGTGTACATAGCTCCCCTAGGGCTACCTTTTCTTCCCAGTCTTCTCAAGAGAAGTCAAGTCTCCCCTCCCACCCCAGTGGGTCATTAACAAAGACTCACTGAGTTGTAAAAGATGACCCATGAAGGCTTTCAGAATGAAAGTGGAGATTGACTGAACTAGGAATATTTCATCTGGTGAAAAGGAGACTCAAAACACACAAGGTTATTGTCTTTAGGGTGAAGGGTGGGTCACCCAGATAAAGGGTCATCCTTTATCTGAAGGGTGACTGGGTGGAAAGAACAGAAATGCTTAGTGTTTCTAGTGGGAAGCCAGGAAACAATGGGCGGAAAGGGGGCAAAGTCCAAAATAAGGAAGAGATTTCTAACAACCAGTTAATTTGAAAATAGAATGAGATGCCTCGTGCAAGAAGTAAACTCAGCCTCAAGGACTAAACAACAGAAGTGGGTTGACCGCTTATCTAAGATTTCATACAGGGGATTTCATCACTGTATTTAAGATTAGAATCAATGGCATCTTACTTCTAGGTCAATTCTAAAATTCATGAAGTTCCAAGCACTGCACAGCAGAAGCTGAATTCCCCTAGACTCTTTAACTTAGTAAAATCTGAGAAATACTATGGAGTTCTACTGCCCCAAATCTCTCCTCTGCCTGAAATTCCCTCTTACTTCCACAACACTAAATAATGCTCAAGTGGAAGGTAATGTGTGGAAAAAGTGTTGCTAGGGAGATAAACAGAGGAAGAAGATATGGCCCAGTTCCCCAGCTGGCTACCTCATCCCCCAGGAACTCAGATTAACTATCACTTCTAAGGAAGCCTCCCACTGCACCTAAAATCTGGCTTAAATATTCTCCCTACGTGTCTTTAGTTCTGGGTACTTCTCATAGCACACATCATACTTCATTTTCCACTCTCTTCATCTGACTGTGAAGTCCATGAGGACAGGGAATAAACAGATGCACAAAATAAACACCCAGAATATCTAAAGAGCTCTTATGTTTACACTCTCTTTCTGGAAAGCTCTCCACAGGCTTTAAGAGCAACCCGAAGACTAAAGCGAAAGTGTTAGTCGCTCAGTCGTGTCCGACTCTTTGTGACCCCACGGACTGTAGCCCACCACGTTCCTCTGTCCATGGAATTCTCCAGGCAAGAATACTGGAATGGGTTGCCATTTTCTTCTCCAGGGGATCTTCCTGACCCAGGGATCAAACCCAGTCTCCTGTATTGCAGGCCAATTCTTTACCATCTGAGCCACCAGGGACGTCCATAAAAGTGAAAGTGAGAGACTAAGCCCTGCCTTTTCCTGTCCCCAAGGCATATACACTAGTGTCTTTACATAGACTAACTAGCTAATAAAAAGATAGAATGAAAGCAATGTCATCTAAGGAGCAAGAGGGTCCACGGGCTCCTAGAGTTTTGCAAGAAGGAAAGACCAAATTATTGCCTCTTTTTCAGAGAACTTATAAGAAGGAATGTAGCAGAAAGTTCTGGAAAATCCATGCATGTAAGGTGAGAGTTAAGGTTTCAGTTCAGTCACTCAGTCGTGTCCGACTCTTTGCGATCCCATGGACTGCAGCGCACCAGGCTTCCCTGCCCATCCCCAACTCCCAGAGCTTGCTCAAACTCATGTCCATCGAGTCGGTGATGCCATCCAACCATCTCATCCTCTGTTATCCCCTTCTCCTCCTGCCTTCTATCTTGCCCAGCATCAGGGTCTTTTCCAATGTCAGTTTTTCACACCAGGTGGCCAAAGTATTGGAGCTTCAGCTTCAGCATCAGTCCCCCAATGAATATTCAGGAATGAGTTAAGGTTTGGAGACCCTCTCTTTTCTAGTGTAACGCCATTATCTTAAAAGCACAGCAAAGAAACAAATTTATTTGTAACTATCTGAAACCTAATAGAACATGAAATAGGATAGTCGATTAAATTATCTATTTAAATTGTGAAGCCACCCCTTGGTCACAGTTCTATTTGTTGAATGACAGTGTGCAAATTTAGACATTTTCCATCAAGATAGAAACTAAAAGCGAAGAAGGATATAGCGCCATCTTGCAGTGAGACCCAGCATTGCGCTGAGATGGTTCCTCCCCAGCTGTTCTCTGGCTGTATGTTGTCTGGGTGTGGAGTCACTGGAGACAGGTGGGAGTCCTCAGAAGCTACTGCTGCTGCTGCTAAGTCGCTTCAGTCGTGTCCGACTCTGTGCGACCCCATAGACGGCAGCTCACCAGACTCCCCCGTCCCTGGGATTCTCCAGGTAAGAACATTGGAGTAGGTTGCCATTTCCTTCTCCAATGCATGAAAGTGAAAAGTGAAAGTGAAGTCCCTCAGTCGTGTCCGACTCTTAGCGACCCCATGGACTGCAGCCTACCAGGCTTCTCCGTCCATGGGATTTTCCAGGCAAGAGTACTGGAGTGGGGTGCCATTGCCTTTTCCGCCTCAGAAGCTAAGAACTAGAGTAAACAACAGACATGACTAGGAATCAGGAGAACCTGTACTGGGGTTCCCTTGAAGGAATTGGAGGCCTGGAGGTCTCCCTTCTTCCTAATATACTTCAGGCAAGATCAGGACCACCTAGATTAAGCCTGAAGGTGAATTAAACAGGGGAAGACAGGACGAATAAATAGTATATTACCACTGATGTTCCCAGGGGGTGAGTGAGCTGGTATTGGATTATCTATGAACCTCAAACCTTCTTGAAAAATAAGTTAACCTTTTGGGACTTCCCTGGTGGTCCAGTGGATAAGATTCTGCACTTCCATTGAGAGGGGCAGGGGCTCAATCCCTAATTGGGGAACTAAGATCCCACATGCCTCGGGGCAACTAAGCCTGAGAACACAACTAGAGAGAAGCCCACGCACCATACAGAAAGAGCCTGCATGCTGCAACCATGACCCGACACTGCCAAGAATAAATAAATATCTTAAAACTTTTTATTTAAAAAAATGATAGGTGCTATGAAAATAGTTGCTCCTTCCAAGCTGGATGATGGCTGCGGACGATGTCATGTGTTGCTTTTTAGTAAACATTAATCTATGTTTCTTCTCTCTGTCACCATTATGGACATACAGACAGGTACAATCCTAGTGGTGTACACTTAGAACACGACTAAGTTCACTATTTGCATCTGTGACTTACCAGTTGTATACACTCCTACAAGCTATACCACAAGGCATCCAGACTTTGATGAACGTATAAACCCCTGGAGCATCCAGACTTCAGCACAGCCTCAGCCTCCCAGTGGGAAAGCAGGGAACGCTAAAAGGGTTGCCGTGGAGATTAGCTGAAACAATACAATGTAAAGTGCTTAACACAATCTCCAGCACTTGGAGCTCTCACTGAATGGAAGCCAGTATTACTATTCTTTCATTTAGTCTCTGTGCTTCCAAACTTGAGGCATCTGAAGGTTTTACGTGTGTGCGCGTGTGGTTGTTTTGATTTTTGCCATGTGTGCAGAATTGCGTAGATAAGAGCCTTTGCACACAGGGCAAGTTCCTCACAAGACAGTTTCTGTTCCCAAGAGTATGTGGACCAGTGCCCCGAGAGTACGTCCCGATAGCCACGTGTTTGGGTGTCTGCAACTGAGCAGTGCATGCACGCATACATATGTATACACATATTGTGTATACATAAAACACTGTTTCCTCTGAAGACTTTTGTTGTCAAGGAACAAATTCAAAAGTCATTTCCTTGTGTTTATCAGCATATCAGCCAAGGTTAGTGGGCGGCCAGACAATTAAAAATTGATTGTTCAAAGGGGCAGATCTTATTTTAATTGAAGCCTCTTAGAGGCTTAGATTGGAGAAGGCAATGGCACCCCACTCCAGTACTCTTGCCTGGAAAATCCCATGGACAGAGGAGCCTGGTAGGCTGCAGTCCATGGGGTTGCTAAGAGTCAGACACGACTAAGCGACTTCACTTTCACTTTTCACTTTCATGCATTGGAGAAGGAAATGGCAACCCTCTCCAGTGTTCTTGCCTGGAGAATCCCAGGGACGGGGGAGCCTGGTGGGCTGCCATCTATGGGGTCGCACAGAGTCAGACATGACTGAAATGACTTAGCAGCAGCAGCAACAGCAGAGGCTTAGATATATATAATATATATCTATATCTTAGGTATATAGATACCTAAATATCTCCTAGATAGTGGAGAAAAATGTGATGACTGGTTATAAGCTTTCTGGTCTATATGTTGGTGTGGGTCACCAGGCTGTAGACATCACAAGGCCCTCTGCCCAGGCTTCCCGGTCAGAGTAGGAACCCTATTCTGCGGTGCCCCCTTGTCTTGGGATACCCTTTCTGCTGCCCTTCCACGAGGTCCACTCAGGCTCAGGAGGGCTAAAGTCTAGGAGACAGGATTCCAAGCTCTGATCAGCCTCTGCAGTCAGCTCCTTTGACTGTGCCAGGACTCTGGGGTCACCCCTGCAGAGGGGTTGCTGTGTGATGCGATGGTTTCGTGCACCAACATCAAAGCCAGACAAACCTGGGCTTAACTCCAGTGCCTCCACCTCCCAACTGGTAATTCAGTGATTTTCTCTTCCTAAGCCTCCATTTCATGTTTCAACTACGAAACATGGATTTTTTATATTTTTTTTAATTTGTGTATTTGAAGGTCTTTTTGTGGCACGCGGGATCTTTAGCCTAGTTGTGGCAGGTGCGATCTAGTTCTTCAACCAGGGATGGAACCAAGCCCCCTGCACTGGGGGCAAGGAGTCTTAGCCACTGGAACACCCAGGAAGTCTCTGGATTTTTGGAAAATATAATTCACCAGGTTATTGAGAAAATTAAGAACTTGAAGTGAAAAATCCTTAATAAAGTGCCTGATGTAAGTTGATGTTAATTTAATTATAGCTAATATTCATTGAATATTTACTCTGTGCCTGTCTACACAGGCATCATTTCACTTAATCTTTACAACAGTGGCAGAGTAGTAGATAAAAGTATTATAATCCCCATTTTACAGGTGAGAAAACTGAGTCACACAAGTAATAAGAGAGAAATCTGAGCCTGGGTAATCTAACTCATACACTGTCATTTTTAATATTACTATTATCAACAAAAACAAAAATTCAAAAAGGATTCCAGTGCGAACTGTGGCGGGAATTGCTCTGCCATCAGATTCCCCTCAGATTCTTTTAATGTTAACGTTAATGTGCATCCTTTCCCCCTGCTTCTAATCCAGATTTTAGCCACCATTCACTTATTCTCTCAACAGACATTCATTGAGCAGCTCCTATGTGCCAGGCACTGTGCTTGGCTCTGAGGACACAGCACTGACAAAACAGTGAAGGTTCTTGCCCTCAGGGAGCTAGGGGCTGAAGAATGAGAGGAGCCAGTCCTGCAGAAACCAGAGACTCTAAGGTGGGCATGAGTGTGGCTGGCATGAGCTCAGATGGGACAGAAGGGCAGAGTGGCTGGAGCACTGAGCAGGAGGAGATGGCCCCTGCCCCTCCCTGAACTCCAGACCTGCAGTTCACAAGCTGATGGCACACACCTCCCTGGTGGTGCCCAGAGCCCTTGAATACAATATGTCCAAACACAAGTCATTATTTTCTGCAGCCCCCCCCCCTCCCCTCCCTGAGCAGCCACTGCTCAACTAAACATCCGGTGGCCCAAGCTAAAGACCTGTTGAACGTCTCTTGAATTTGTCCTTTCTCAATCACCATAATCCTTGGTTTGGTCCAGCCCTCATCATCACTTGCCTGAGCTGCTGGACTGACCCTAACTGCCTGTTCACCTCCAACACCTCCCTCAGACTGCTGCCAGAGTTCTTCCCAAAACAAACATGTGAATATGTAACTCCCCAGGTGTAAAAACCCTGGTGGTTCCTTTGTAGTCTCAGGATGAAATCTAAATTCCTTGGCCTGGCAGATTCCTTCATAATGAGGCTTAAGCCACGTTTCAGCCCTATCTCCCACTAGTTGTCCACATGTCTCAGAGCACTAGCCATATCTAATGACTTTCCCATAGCGCCAGGAACATGCTGTTCCCTCTGCTTAGAATTCCTCTTCTGTTCCTCTCTCCTGGAAGTACTACTATTCAACCTTTCAGATACAGCTCATCTCCTTGATACAGCCTTCCCTGATGTCTCCAGGAAGAACCATCCAGCTCACACTCCTAGGACCCATCAGCTCAGTTCAGTTCAGTTCAGTCACTGTCGTGTCTGACTCTTTGTGACCCCAAGGACTGCAGTATGCCAGGCTTCCCTGTCCATCACTAACTCCCAGAGATTGCTCAAACTCATGTCCATCGAGCCGGTGATGCCATCCACCCATCTCATCCTCTGTCGTCCCCTTCTTCTCCCACCTTCAATCTTTCCCAGCATCAGGGTCTTTTCCAATGAGTCAGTTCTTTACATCAGGTGGCCAGCGTATTGGAATTTCAGTTTCAGCATCAGTCCTTCCAATGAATATTCAGGACTGATTTCCTTTAGGATGGACTGGTTGGATCTCCTTGCAGTCCAAGGGACACTCAAGAGTCTTCTCCAACACCACAGTTCAAAAGCATCAATTCTTTGGTGCTCAGCTTTCTTTATAGTTCAACTCTCACATCCCTACATGACTACTGAAAAAACCAAAGCTTTAACTAGACTAACTTTTGTTGGAAAAGTAATGTCTCTGTTTTTTAATATACTGTCTAGGTTGGTCATAACTTTTCTTCCAAGGACCCATAGTACATGATATTTACAAAACAGCTATAGCATTCAACAAATGTGTTCCTGGTTACTTGGCTATACAGCTATCTCCCCACCAGACTGAGCTCAGAAGGGCAGGGACTGTGCCCTGTTGAGCACAATGCCTAGTACACAACAGACGCTCAGTGAGTGTTTAGTGAAAGAATGAATGAAAAAATGATAGGCCCTAGAAAAAAGTCAATGAGTCCCTTAAAACCCAAATTTCCAAACTTGGTCTCATTAGCTGAAATCGAAAGTCTACAAGAAAGCCTGAAGGCTGAGAAATAACCAAAACTAACCTTGTCTTACCACCTGGGAATCACAGACTGTCTGGAATAACCAAAGCCCAGGGAGATACTAAGGTCTCAAGATTAGTAATTTATCCAAGGTCCCCCAGTCAGATGTCATGAGAGCAGAACTGGAAGCCAAGACTCCTACCTCCTAGTGCAGGAAGGGCCTATCCAAGCTAACCTCCATCCACAATTCATAGACGAGGGGAGCAGGGACTTCCCTGGTGGTCCAGTGGCTAAGACTCTGCTCTCCTAATGCAGGGGGTGGGAGGCAGGTTCGATTACTGGTCAAGGAACTAAGATCCTACATGCTACAACTAAGAGGTCAAATGCCACAGCTAAAGATTCCGCATGTTGCAACTAAGACAAAAAAAGATTCTGTACCCCACAACTAAGACATAGTGCAACCAAATAAATAAATAAATAGTTTTAAAACAATTTAAAAAAGCCCTCTGTTTAAAACAAACACAAGGGGAGCATTGTTTTGTACAAAGATCATTTTTTACACAGGGCCTCCAAGAAGATATCCCTAACTCAACAAGTTAGTTCTGCTATTGAGTGAACTGTGTCCCACCAAAATTCATATGTGGAAGTCTTAACCTCCCGTAGCACAGAATGTGACCTTTTTGGAGATGGGGTCTTCACAGAGGCAATCAAGTTAGAATGAGGTCATTGGGGTAGGCCTTAATCCACCAGTATGACTGGTGCCCTTATAAAAAAGGGAATGTTTGGACACAGACACATATACAGGGAGAATGCTATGAAAATATGAAGATGGCCATTTTATATAAAGGACTTGAGCATCACTGGATTTTGGTATCCATTGGGGGAGGAGGAGGTCCCACTGGACCCTGTGGGGCCAGTCTCCCACAGATATGAAGAGACAACTACACTTTGTTATGGCAGGTGGAGCAAATTAACAGAAGCTCTCTAGCAAAGTGGTTCTCAAAATGCAGTCTTCCAGTGGGAAACAAGGGAAAAATAGAATCAGCACCACCTGGGATTTGTTAGATAGGCAAGACCTACCAACCAGAAACTCTGAGATGGGGACCTAGCATCTATGTCTCAGTAAGCCCTCCAGGTCATTTCTGATGCACACCCAACTTGAGAACCATGGTCAAGAGCTACTACTCTAGCTATGCTGGGTTCTTTTTTTTTTTTTTGGCTGCACTGGGTCTCGTGGCACTCAGGGCAGAACAGTGTTACCTGTATCTGTGGCCACGAAGTTCTACTAGCAGAATGTTAGCTATCAGTAGCCAAGTAGGAACACAGAGGGAGAAGGCAATGGCACCCCACTCCAGTACTCTTGCCTGGAAAATCCCATGGACAGAGGAGCCTGGTAGGCTGCAGTCCATGGGGTCGCTAATAGTCAGACATGACTGAGCTACTTCACTTTCACTTTCCACTTTCATGCATTGGAGAAGGAAATGGCAACCCACTCCAGTGTTCTTGCCTGGAGAATCCCAGGGACGAGGGAGCCTGCTGGGCTGCCGTCTATGGGGTCGCACAGAGTTGGACACGACTGAAGCAACTTAGCAGCAGGAACACAGAGGGCCTTCTGGTCACCCATGAAATCCCTGGGAACTGCCCATCTTGGTTACATACAGGAGCCTAGCCAGTGTGCAGTGTTAACCTCTACTTCCAGAACAATCAGCAAATACATACAGCTACGCTTACAAGTCAGGATCCACATTTGAGGTTTACCCAACACTAGGCAGAAAGCCTCTGAAAACCAGGCCACTTTTAAGACCCAGTTGATGATGACCAAAACTCAGGGGACCTGAGTTCAAGGTCCTGCTCTGTAACTAACTCCCTGGGAAACCACAGTCCCTCTATTTGTCCTCTCCTGACCTCAGTTTTTGCCTCTGGTAAAGGGTCAGCATTGGATGAAGTCACTTCCAAGTTTCCCCTCAGCTCCAGTCTGGGCCACTCTGGACCCTCCAGTTGTGTGTGTATGCCTGGGACAGGGTCCAAAGAATTCCTCAAGGGTCAAATGATTAACCATTGTACTGGGTCAGCTCCAGAAAGGACTCAAAAATTAACCTGGTGGCTCCTGCTTTCCCTTCAATCTTTACCATCCATACTCTGGTGAGGTACCATTCCTCTCCTGGCTGCACGGTCCTGGTGCCATCCCCTAACCCTCTATCCAAAGTGCCGCAGTCCCTACACCCCCATTCCCCCTCCTCCTAACTAAACCACATCAATCCTCACCCCTTAAACCCTTTTTGACTTCCCGAGGCCCTGTGACCACAGCTCTCTGTTCACCTCAGTATACTGCACTCTACCCCAGTGGGAAGCATTTAACACAGACTGAGGTTGTAGTGACCACTCCTGTGGTTACTTCTTCCTACTTGGTTACTTCTTTTGGGAGTAGAAACTGCACTGTGTTCCACCTTTTATTCTGTGTATGGGTTCATTGTTGAGAATGCAGGAATATTTGAAATGCCTTTCACTGAGCTGAGAACAAGGCCTGCCTGGCCACGGGGAAATATTCCTCACTCTTCAAAGTACTTGTAAGCTCTCTTAGCTCCTGGGATTCTAATGTGACCTCTGTGAAACAAGTCAACCACTTAACTGGAGTGTGAAGCATGTAACATGGACATGAAGCATCTCCTTAAGGCCACATGGCAAGTTGGTGGTAGAGCCCCAGCATATGCCAGAGTTTTCACCTCCCAGTTCTGGGCTTCAGAGTGTGTGGCACACAGCAAAACCAAAGCCTCACCCTCTTTTTAAGAAATTATATCTAGCTTCAGCCTCCATACCAACATGTGGATACACATGCACACTTCATGAATACCTCCCTGGAGCAGGGCTCCAGCCTGCTCAGGGCTTCACCTCTTTAGAATCTCAGACTGTTTTCCTCCCCTCTTTTGATGTATTATTTACTTGGCTAGGTCTTGGTTGTGGCACACAGGATTTTCCGTCTTCGCTGGGGCGTGTGGGATCTTTAGTTTCAGCCTGTGAACTCTTAGTTGTGGCATGTGGGATCTTGTTCCCTGACCAGGGATCAAATCCAGGCACCCTGCATTGGGAGGTCAGGGTCTTAGCCGCTGAACCACTAAGGAAGTCCCTCCCCTCTTTCATCATCATCCTTTAAGGGAACAACAGTTCCCAACCAGTACACTTTTTGAAGAGATTACAAGAGGCCAAGAGATGCTGAACTTGGTCCTACTTGCTCTGGTGTGCTCCCCTCAGCCCCTCCTTGTGCACTAAACTGCTTACCAGGGAGAAGAGAAGCATAAAAGCTTTAGACTGTGGGCAAGCACTCCAGCACACACCTGGGAGCTGGGCTTCCCAGTGGAAATATCTTTGCCCTGTCCTGTGTCCATGGAATCATACTGTCTCCTCACAGTCACCACCCTTGCTGTTTAGCAGGGTCATTTGGGAACCTATAGATAAATTCACATGTTCATATATATATGACTTTTAGGTGCCAGTGCTTTTAGACAGGTGCATTTATGTAGTGTGCGTGCAGTATGTAGGTATAATGTAGACATCCATGCGTGGCATCTGCAATTCCCCCCCTGAAAATGCATATATGTGTAGATGAGTATGCATGGGCATAAGTCACCATTCACCCATCAGTTCAACACAGATGTGTTGTTATTTTAGGCACTGTGCCAGGCTCTGGGCTGAATAAGACACAGTAGATGGGTACACACCAGTGTACAGGTGGAAGATGTGTTTTTCAGTGCTATGTAAATGTCTGTGAAATCACTGCACACATGTAAGTGTACATTAGGCCCACAGCAAGCTAGGATTGCATATGTGAGGGCACATCTTGTTGATGCTGCTACGCTCTCTCCCCAAGCCCCAAGGATCAGATCTAAACAGCCCTTACCTGAGCCTCGGGCAATAGAAGCATCCTCTGCCCCCTGCTCTGCCAAGGAAGAAGCCTGAAGTGCTTTGTCCCCCTCAACATTCCAGCCATGACACCCTCCCCACCCACAGCGGGGTGAGGCAACATTTCTTGATAACAGGGCACCAAGAGTCCAGGCTGCTGGAAACCACCTGAGCTTCACGTGGTTTTATGGTTTCACAGTTAATGTTTGGCCCTGGGTTATTTCTATCTAGGAGGTAAGCCAGAAAACGCAGAGGAGAGATGGAGGCAGGAGAGATAGGGTGCCAGGTCACTTGCAGGAGGCACCCACCCCAGCAGTCACCTCTGGCACCCCAATACCTGTGGCATTCCAGGCCCTACCAAAGGAGGGAGCCACTCAAGCAGGAGAAAGCAAGGGCTTCTGGGAGCAGGTGTGGAAAAGACAGCCCTTGCAAAACGCACCTCAGGAGGCCAGCATCCCCTCTACAACCTTCAAATGGATCCAGGAAGCCCCTCCACCAACACGTCAGCTGGCCTCTGTGTGGTCACCTCCTAGGATACAAGAGCTCACTATCTCCAAGATGCTCTCTTGAGAATTTCTCTTTCATCCTGGGACAAAAATCAACCTCCCAGCAACTTTCATTCATTGGTCCTACTTTCCCTTTCAAAAAAATTATTCTTCCTGGGAAAAATAATTTGATTAATAAATCTGATTGATGTCTCCAGAAGGTTCCTATTTCAAATGCTAATACATAACCTGGGGAAAATACGGCATTAGTTTAGCAGACTTTCTCTAGTTGCCGAGCACAGGCTCTAGAGCTCATGGGCTCAGTAACTATGGCGTGTGGGTCTAGTCACCCTGTAACAGGTGGGATCTTAGCCCCCTGACCAGGGATCAGGGCAACTAAGTTTGTAACTGTATATGTTTCCCTTTGGGATGATAAAAATGGTTTGGAACTAGACAGAGGTGATAACTGTATCACATTGTATTTGTACTAAATGCCACTGAATTATACCTTAAAATAGTTTACTTTATGTTGTGTGAATTGCACTTCAATTAAAAAAAAAAAAAAAAGGAAGAAGACCTGGGCTACCAAAGCCATTTAAATAACTTTGTGGGCACTGCCTTCTCACCAAACTGGACACACTTCTGCTTAACAAAGGCAGGGAACCACAGCTAGGGACCTTTCCAACCCGACAAGCCAGGGAGTCAGGGCTCCCTTCCTCACTCTGTCTCTACCTCAGCAACTCTGTCTCTCACTCTCTGCCTAATGAGGCCACAGTTGCCCCCAGAGCCCTCAGAGGTGTCAAAGCAGGAAATCAGGGCAGAGGGGAGCTCCTGAGCACTGACCATCCTCTAAGCTCACTGTGTGGCTCCTTCACAGTTCCCACAATAATTCAGCAGCTGCCCAAAGCATCAGTCCTGTTAAAGGGGTCTATGCATGGGGCCCAGGTTCTATCCTTGGTCAGAGAACTAAGATCCCCTCAAGCCTTGAGATGCGGCCAAAAAAACAAAACAGTTATAAGACTACAGCTCAAGTCTAGGTCTTCCCCCTCCCAAATGAATGCTTTTAACCATGACATGGCCCCACCTTATTTGCAGGCTGACTAGTCCCAGAAGGGTTCTTTATCTCCCTCCTTTCCCCATACAGCCTCCTGTTTCACACTCTACCTTGTCCTGTCCTCTGAGCACCAAAAACTCCAGGCAAGTGGCTCCTTCTTCCTAAGTGGTTTCTGATTCTAAGCACTCTCCTCAATCGTTCCTGACTATCTACAGTCTAAAGCCAAATCTCCTTAACCTGAGAATCAAGGCCTCTCAAGATCTGGCACCAGGTTTCTTTTCCTATCACTCTGCTCCACACACCCAATATTCTAGCCAAGCAATTCTTTCTCTGCCCTTCCCTGAATCATGTCCTTTCTTGATGTACCATGTCCCTGGAAAACCCTCTCTCCCCACCTCCACAGCATAGCCAAATCCTGACCCTTAGCTCTGATCCCACTTGGTATCTTCTTTGAGTTCAAAATTTACACACACATAGACACACACACACAGGCTTTCATTCTTCCTCTAGTTCTCATGGGTCTCTATATAGACCTTTATGCATGTGTCCCTGTGTTAAGGTATTTCAACATATATTCCTTAGAACAGCACAGTCAACAACCCAGAGCACACAGCCCCAGTATTTGGCACACAGTGGTACTCACAAAAATCATGCCCAACTAACTGAAGTGAATTCAACCTCACTCCCTCACTCAATTCAACTCACTCACTCAATCACCTCATTTCTCCTTTCTCCTAATGGCAGTTTTCCTGCCAATTAGAAACACTACAGGCAATTCGAGGAAGGTATTTAGAATGCTAATGAGTGAAAATAACTTTCAGTCACATCTATTTCATATAAATTAATCACTATGAGTTTTACGACCTTGGTTGCCTTGACTGCACAACTGTTGGTGGCATACCCTGCTCAACTCAAGGAGTGGAAGTATTCCCCCACCAGATGATGTCAACCAGGGGGAATATGAAGGGAATGAGAATTCGACATCTGAGCTATCCGTATCTTCCTGAGCTCACTGAGATCCCTCCTGCCTCTTCCTCAGCTCCAACTGAGAGAACCAAGGAGTTGGGAAGTCCAAAGGCTGCGCTGCAATTCTGATCTGACAAGGTCCCAGGAAGGCGAGCAAGGAAGGGCCAAGCCAACAATCCTCACCTAGGTGTAATGCAAGGCTGCCCTCAGCAGCAGTGCCCTTCCATTTCCTAACCACCACTGCCCCCTGGTGCCCTGACTGGCCACATCTGACAATGTTTGTGCAGCCCAAACCTCTAGTGCAGCACTGCCCAACAGAAATATAATGCAAGCAAAGATGTAATTTTTTTAATAGCTACTTTTTAAAAGGTAAAAAGAAACAGATGAAATTAAGTCTAATAATATATTTTATATAACCCAATATATCCAAACTATTACTACTTCAACATGAAATCAATAGAAAAAATATTAATAAGATAGTCTATGCTCCTTTTGCCATGCTAAATATTCAAAATCTGGTGTGTATTTTATACCTACGGACACCTCAGTTCAAAGCCTTTTATGTTAAGTGCCCAACAGTCAAGTGTATCCAGGGGCTACTGTGATGGACAGTTTAGCCCTAGTGCCTTGACCTGCCCTGTCCTTGCTGGCCTAACTAGCATTATCTCGTGTCCCAAGCCAATGGTAACTCTAGATCAACCCTCTCCCCTAAGCTCCAGGCTCAGAAAACTAGCTTCCTTCTTGGCCTCTCCACTTGCCTATCTAACAGAAATGTCTGTAAGTTCTCCAAAACGGCATTCTCATTTTCCACCGCCAAAAACTGTCTCAACAGCCCACTCAACTCAATGAAATCACCATCCAGCTGGTTGCTGGAATTAAAATCCAAAAGGTTATCCTTTTCCTTCACCCCTGCCCCACTTCCAAGCAGTCATTGAGTCCTATCCGTTCAGCCCATCGATATGTCTGATTACTTGTCTCTACCTCCACTACCACCACCCCCATTCAGGACAACATCATCATTGCCCTGGACTACTGCACCAACCTCCAAACTGCTTCCACTCCTACTCTCCCACCCCCTCACTCCACACCCACAAGGAGCACAGAGGTATCAGACTTCTCATATCCCTCACACTGTCCACATCTCTCCATCAGCTTCCCAGTGCCTCTAATAAAATCCAGAGGCTTTCCTGGCAGTCCACTGGTTAAGAGTCTGTGCAACAACTGCAGGGGGCACAGATTTGATCCCTGGGTGGAAAACTAAGATCTCACAAGTCAAGAAGTGCAGCCAGACACACACACACACGAAATCCAAACTCCTCTCCTGGCTTGGCCACTCCCTTCATCACCTGCTCCCTGCACCTGGCTGCCCATCACTAAACTACCAGATATATGCTGCAAACAAAACATGCTAAATTCATTTCCATGTTCCTCTGTCTGGAATATTCTTCCCCCTCCTTGCATGGCTGTCTCCTCATCATTCTGGTTTGAGAAGCCTTCCCTCACCAGCCCATCTGCCATAGCGCCCTCATCTTCAGTCATTTTCTATCCCACAACCTTGTTTTTATTTTCTTGATAGCATTCATCATTCCCTGAAGTTGTCTTCTGTCTCCTCCCGCTAGAACATAAGCTCCATGAGAGAAAGAACTTCCCTTCTATTGTCCACCTTCGTTCTTCTAGCAACTAGAACAGCACCTGACACTCAGTAACCTAGGAATGAGAGCGCGAGTGAGCGAGCGCCATTCCCTCCATTTGGAGCGCGCTCTCCTTTCCATGCCTGGTTCCTTCTCCGGGTCTTAGGTTGAGTGGCACCAGCCCAGGGAAGCCTCCCAAACTGACGTGCTTTATCTTTTTTCTCAGCATCCTCTCTGCAGCTCTCATAGCACAATTTCGACCACAGTCAATTTGTTTACTTCATATTTTGTCTTCTCTGATCTCTCTTACCACCGCTCTATACTCTGCATCCCAGAAACAGGGCAGCATCTGCTCCATTCGCTCTGTCTCTCATAGCCTAGCGCAGAGCTGCACTTGTGGGCGGCGCACAAATCCTAGTTGGATGAACAGCTAACTCCCCTTGGCTCCTCCCAGACCTCCGCCCCCGGGGGTGTCCTGCAGGCCCCGCCCCCTCCAGCTCTGGAGCTGCTGTTCCACCTCTAGGACTCTGGCTCGCACCTGGCAGGAGAGGGTCCCCAGGTTGGAGGAAAGGCGAGGGGCCGGGGCGGAAGGCGGGGAGACCCGCCTCCAGAGGGAGCCGAGTTCAGCAGCCTAACCCTTTCCCCACCTCCCTCTCCGCATAGGTAAAGCCTCCTCCTCGCGAAGGTCTCGGAAGCTCCGCGGGCCACGCTGCGGGGGCCTTCCGCCCGGAGACCCTGCCCAGCCAGGCCCATCCCCAGTCCCCCGCGTGGCTGCTCCAGCGCCCCCGTGGCCCCGGACGATCCTCCTTCCCTCAGTCGCGGGCCGCGGGGGCCGCAGGGCGGCGAGTCCGGCCGCCCAATCACTGAAGCCCTAGCAGGAGCAAGGACATGGTCTGGTCAAGCCGCCCCTCCTTCTCTAAGTCCCTCCGTCGACCCTGGGAAGCCACCGAAGCCGGGTGGTGACCCCCACTCCCCCGGCTGCGGCGCCCGCAGAAGCCCCGCCGGGTCCGCCGCCAGGTCAGGGTCCCGCCGCCGGGCTCCTCTCGTCCCCACGGACCCTCGGCCTCAACGACGACAGAGCCCCGAGATGGCACAAGGGCCGACGGGAAAGTGCGGCCGTGTGACCTGACCAACTGACCTACTGACTGGCTGACCGACTGACGGGACCGACAGATTGGCTGACAAACTGGCTGATAGGATGGTTGACAGAAATAACAGGCTGACTGGACTGACAGGCTGGCTGACTGGCTGAAGGAGCTGAAAGGTTGACGGACAGAACTGACAGGTGACTGACAGGCTTGCTGGCAGGATTGACAGGCTGAGTGACTGGACTGTAGACGGCTGACGACATTGACTGGCAGGTCGGCGGCTGCGGGGGTTGCCATGGCCTCTCAGCCTTGGCCTCCACCTCCCGCTC
>NW_011495054.1:13751491-13759771 GCF_000754665.1 Bison bison bison | reverse complement strand
AGCTCCTTGGAAGGAAAGCAGTAACAACGTCGTAGACAGCATATTAAAAAGCTGAGACATCACTTTGCCGACAAAGATCTGTAGAGTCCAAGCTCTGGTCTTTCCAATAGTCATGTACAGATGTGAGAGTTGGACCATAAAGAAGGCTGAGAGCCAAAGAATTGATATTTTCAAATTGTGGTGCTGGAGAAGACTCTCGAGAGTCCCTTGGACTGCAAGGAGATCCAACCAGTCCATCCTAAAGGAAATCAATCCTAAATATTCATTGGAAGGACTGATGCTGAAGCTGAAGCTCCAATACTTTGGCCACCTGATGCAAAGAGCAGACTCACTGGAAAAGATCCTGATACTGGGAAAGATTGAAGGCAGGAGAAGGGGACGACAGAGGATGAGATGGTTGGATAGCATCACAAACTCAATGGACATGAATTTGAACAAAATCCAGGAGATGGTGGAGGACAGAGGAGACTGGCGTGCTACAGTCCATGCGGTCCCAAAGGGTGGACCGGACAGTGACTGACCAGCAACAACAGCAACAGCTGGAGAATGGCGGATTTTCCCTTCACCCCTGGGTCTCCTCCTCCAGAGCAGAACAGGCGCGTCCCCTCAGGAGCCTGAGCCGTGCTGCAGGCCAGTCAGGCGACCTGTTGGAGAGAGAGGTTCCAGGCTTCCTTAGAACCCAGGCATTCTGGGCTTCCAGCTTCAGCAGGGGATGGACAGGGCCTCTCAGGGGCAGGCCAGCACAGAGCTCCACAGTGATGGAAACCTCAATATGCCTGGGGCCCCAGAAATCCTGGAGGACTCTTCAGGGACCTGGGGGACCTAAGTGAGCAGGTGGGGACAGGAGCCAGTGGGGTTTTCTTTGTGTCTGTACTGAGCCCACACTGGCCTCCACCTACTCCCTCCCCCCACCCTGCTGGTCCTGGCAGCTTACCCGCCAACTCATCTGCCTTCCCAGGGCCTGTATGGAGCGTAGCGAACTCCGGCGAGCCCCCTAGGTGGCGGCAAAGGACTGAGAAAGTGCTCCCACAATGGCCTCTTGCTTCAGCCCTAAGCCCAGAAAAGTCTGGAAGGATGGAACCACCTCGCAGAGAACCGAAGGCCGGAAATTCAGGATCGCCTCACATCATGCGGTTTGAATTCTGGCTTCTGGTCCAGGAGAAGAGACAAAGCGAGAGAGGACAGGCCAACAGGGAGGGGCCGGACACCTGCCATCCCAAGGGGTCCTCACCTATCTGAGGCTGTTTCCTTACCTGTAGAATTAGGTACAAGAAGGGCACCTGCTCTTACAGGAAACTTTGGGGATTCACTGATACCTGCATGGAAATCACTTGGTACATTGCCTAACACATGTTAAGTGCTCAGTAACTACTCACATTAATAAACATAAAGCAGCTTCGCACATGCCTCCCAAAGCATGTCTAGCTACAAGCTGAGTGTGACAGTCTTGTTTACTGTGTCAGCTTGGCCAGGTTAGAGTCCCCAGTTATACAATCAAACCCTAATCTTGGTGTCGTGATGAAGGTAGATGCAATTAAGTCAATTGACCTTAAGGGAGATTATCCTGGCTAATCTGGATGGGCCTGATTCAGTTCCATTTGGAAGGACAGAGCTTAAGAACCCGAGCAGAGGCTTCCCTGAGGAAGAAGTTATTCTGCCCTTGGACAGTAGCTCCCACCCTTGGCAGGAGTTCCAGCCTGAACCTTACGATTTCACACTCACTTCGCCAGCTCCACACTCACATAAGTCAACTCTTTGCAATAAATCTCTTAATGTGCATCTCCTATTGGTACCATTTCTCTGGCTGAACCCTGATGAATTATATGCAGAGGAAGCAGGGGTGAGTAAGTATGTCTGTATATGTGTGTGCTGGCCTCATAGGGCCCAGTCCTCTTGTTAATTCACTCTTTTTGCAACTCAAGGTGGCCTGTGTCTTTAGGATCCTATCAGTTCAGTTGTTCAGTCGTGTCTGACTCTTTGCGACCCCACGAACCGCAGCACGCCAGGCCTCCCTTTCCATCACCAACTCCCAGAGTTTACCTAAACTCATGTCCTTTGAGTCGGTGATGCCATCCAACCATCTCATCCTCTGTCGTCCCCTTCTCCTCCCGCCTTCAGTCTTTCCCAGCATCGCGGTCTTTTCAAATGAGTCAGCTCTTCGGATCAGGTGGCCAAAGTATTGGAGTTTCAGCTTCAGCATCAGTCCTTCCAATGAACACGCAGGACTGATCTCCTTTAGGATGGACTGGTTGGATCTCCTTGCAGTCCAAGGGACTCTCAAGAATCTTCTCCGACACCACAGTTCAAAAGTATCAATTCTGCGCTCAGCTTTCTTTATAGTTCAACTCTCACATCCATACACGACTACTGGAAAAACCATAGCCTTGACTAGACGGACCTTTGTTGGCAAAGTAACGTCTCTGCTTTTTAATATGCTGTCTAGGTTAGTCATAACTTTCCTTCCAAGCAGTAAGGGTCTTTAAATTTCATGACTGCAATCACCATCTGCGGTGATTTTGGAGCCCAGAAAAAGAAAGTCAGCCACTGTTGCCACTGTTTCCCCATCTATTTGCCATGAAGTGATGGGACCGGATGCCATGATCTTCATTTTCTGTTTAAGTTGGCTTAAAAGTTTAATCCAACTTTTCACTCTCCTCTTTCACTTTCATCAAGAGCCATAAGGGTAGCGTCATCTGCACATCTGAGGTTACTGATATTTCTCCCGGCAATGATGGAGGTGAAAGCAAAACCCTGACTGTTTAATAGCAAGGCGTTGGGGTGGGGCGGGGTGGGGTGGGGTGGTGGAGTCGCCGGGGAGGTGGATGGGGCGGGTGCCTGTGTGCAGAGCTCTTACTCCCTTGCACCACCCCTGCCCCCAGGCTTTAGCCTCATGGGTGTGAACTGCTTGCTTCCAGGCTTTTTCTAAGATGCCCTTTTCCCAAGGGAGGCCAGGCTCATCTTCCTCCACCTGCAGCAGGCGTAGGATTGGAAGGAGGAGTGCAAAATGTGCTGTCTTCCCGGAGGCCAGCTGGTGAGGAGGAGGCTTCTCCCTCGGCCATCAGCCAGTCCTCGTATCCTTGCCCCGCCTCTCCCACCTCCATCCCACAGGCCGTGTGTCACGCGCACACCCACACTCCCACCCTCCTGCCCTCATCCTGATAGCTGCTGACACCCATCCATCCAGTCTATACTGGAAAACCATTCTGATCGCTTTACTCACTTCATTCAGCCTCAGCACAAATCAGTGGGGTGGGAACGCCTACTGTCATTATCCCCAGTTTACAGAAGGGAAGCTGAGGCACAGAGGTCACTCCTCCTGCGGAGAGTAGCCTGGGGAAGGGCCCTAAAGCACAGATGATAGTGGCGAAGATGAAGAAGGTGGCCCTTGGAAATCCTGTCAGCTCCGTCTCCCAAATATATGCTCCTTATCCTCCATCTGCCTGCCATCACCCAGCTCCCCTGCGCCAATCTCCCTCCTGGGCAAACTGCTCCCCTACTCTGCCCCACATTGCAACCAGATTTTGAAGATGCAAACAGGATTGTGTCTCCTACTCCTCTGAACACATCCACGGGGGTGCCCAGCGCTCTGGCCACGTCTCCACTCTCATTTCCTGCCTGCCCACTCCCTCCTGCCCTGCAGTCTGACACAGCTTCCTTTCCATTCTTGGTGCTCTGCACACTCCCTTTGCAGATGCTGTTCCCTCTGTCGAACAGACTTCTCCCCACCTACGCCATCCCACCCCCCTTACCAAGGCCCCTCCTGCCACAGCTGCTGCAGGCACCCGTGGTGAACCCACCCCTGGGGCTCTGCGCCTTCCCTTCTGAGCACTGCATTCAGTCTGCACTGCAGCACTCACCTGGTGACTGCGTGTTGCCCCAGCCCCTCACCACACACACACACACAACTGTGAGTTCTGTTAGGTGGGTTTTGCTCACTGTGGTATACCCAGTGCCTGCACACAGAAGAGCAGAATCGATGCTTGTGGGATGAGCCACAGGTGAGGAAGTAAAGCCAGGCACTAGCCTGACCCGGAGAAGGCAATGGCAGCCCACGCCAGTACTCTTGCCTGGCAAATCCCATGGACCGAGAAGCCTGGTAGGCTGCAGTCCATTGAGTCGCTAAGAGTCGGACACGACTGAGCAACTTCACTTTCACTTTTCACTTTCATGCATTGGAGAAGGAAATGGCAACCCACTCCAGTGTTCTTGCCTGGAGAATCCCAGGGACAGTGGAGCCTGGTGGGCTGCCGTCTATGGGGTCGCACAGAGTCGGACACAACTGAAGCGACTTAGCAGCAGCAGCAGCAGCAGCAGCCTGACCTAGGCGGGAGCCACATGCCCCGGTTTGCTGGGGGAGGCCCAGTTTCCACCTGTCATCCGGTGTAACAATCATAGTGCTCTTATTTGCTCCCCAGTGTCCCAATTTGGTGACATATTAAATGGTCAACCTAGTTATTAGAAAGGAGAAGGGCTTTATCCCAGAGCTGCTTTTCCAGCCCCCACATTGGCTTCCCATTTTTTTCCCTACAGGCCCAAAGCTTTTACATCTGGTTCTTGAGATCTTTGTAATAGCGCCCTACCTTGCCCTCCCAAGCCCCCAGAAATACAAAAGAATTCTATTTGCCCATTTTACTGCAGAACTATCCTCCTGGAGGGTTGCCATGGTGATTGGATGATGTCACTGCCTTAGAAACTGTTGCCTAGGAGATGAGTGATGTCACTTCCAGGAGATGATTGCCATGGAAACCCTCTTGGTGGAACTAGGGGGTGGCCAGGAAAGCAAAGTGGGGTGTGGAGGGCGGATGCAAAAGGGACAAATGTGAAGGGCGGAAGGAAAAGGGAGGGGGAAAGCAGGAAAAAGGCCAGGAAGAGGATGGGGACCATCCCAGAGCAGTTGAAAATAACAGAATCATAGAATCTCCAAAATGCAAAAGTACCCAGAGACCACCCCAAGCATCCGGCTCGTTTTTAGAGGCTGCTGAGAGGTCAGGACATGCTCAAACCAGTTTATAGGTGATGTTAGAACTAAGCTCAAGGACTCATGACTCTGTTTGGTTTTTCTTTTTTTTTTTGGCTACACCACTAGGCATACAGGATATTAATTTCCTGACCAGGGATCGAATCCGTGCACCTTGCACTGGAAGCATGGAATGTTAACCACTGGACTGCCAGGGAAATCCCGACCCTCAGTTTCTTAAGTGGCTCATTGGTAGATTTGGGTGTGAAAACGAAGGATTCCTTCTGTTCACTGTTCAAAATTTTGGTCTCAGGTCAGTCATTTACTCATGAAGTCAACAAATTCTTACTCTGAGCTGTGTGCTAGGCCCTGAGAACTTGAGTGTTATCTTTATAGTTATTATATTATGTTTGTATTGTACCCCCCGCCCTAGTTTTAGCCCCACAAGGACAGGTAATTCACCAAGGTATCCACCCCCAGCACCCTGACCAGTGCCTACCACATGGTAGGTAACGGGTTGTTGACAAGACAGGTGATAAACGCCGTCATGCGGTGCAGACCCACAGTACAGGAGCCCGGGGGGAGCTAAAGATGAAGGAATCCACCGTCAAGTTCGTTTTCCCACAAGCTGTGAGGCCCTTAAACCATTCCTATCTTCCAGGGTCTCTGTAAAGACTCAGAGACCAGGTACTTAGTGTCTGGAACACAGAAGGTGTTCAAAATGGTTGTGCCCATCAGCCTAACATCTGCGTTTTGTAACAGAAGATGATCTACTCAGTCCCACCCAGCTGTGACTCAGTGCCTGGGCCTGCCCCATAGCTGGGGCTTGGGGGGAGGGGGGGTCCTTCTGAGAACCAAGGACTCCCTTGGCACAGCGGAATGCAGCCTACTTTGCAGAACCAAGCAGCGCCCTGAGCTTCCCAATCCCAAGTGATCTGAGATGGCCAAGTATTTACCCGACAATAGCGCCATTATCAAGAATCCTCCCCTTTCCTCCAAATCAAACAAATGGACCTTTGAGCAGGGTTTGAGGAGTTACTGAAAATCTGAGTATTAGCACCAATACTCTTAGAGATGTTCCTTGCCAAGTGTATTTCGTTGAACTGTAAGTGAAATATTAAAAGCACTGAAACGTGCCCCAGAACAAGATGTGTGTGACATCCATTTTTTATTCTCAACCCCAAGACTGTAGCCCAGTGAAAAAAAAACCATGAACAAGGATTCCGGGGATCTGAATGCTAACCTCGGTTCTGGCACTAACTTTGCAGTGTGACTCTATTCATTTCTCTGGTCTCATTTCCCCTGTGGTAACACTGAGATGATCCTATTTCATTCCATAAATTTATCTTGACAAGCTTTTTATCATTTTCCTTTGATCTTGACAAGTTTTAAAACATCAGAGCATGCAGAACTGGAAGCCTTTGAGACCACGCAACAGAGATGCTTTCAGCTTTACATCATGTGTAATTTCAGGTCCTCTCAAAGAACCCTGTTTATTACTTGTGGGGTTGACTGGAATTATGTGTCCATGCTTCCCCACGCCATGTTCCCAGACTCAAGAGGATGCCTTGCACATGGTACTTAAGAGTTGAATTAAAACTTTTATTCCAAATTAGATGAGGGACCTGAACCTAGAAGGTTGTCAGCTGCCTGGGGCCCACCAGGGGCAGTTAGGACTCTGAATCAGAGACTGTGGATGAAGACAGCCTTAGGTCATGGGCAGAGGCTGTCCTATGATTCCAGAGGTCCGCCAGCTCTGCACCTATTTCCTCCCCCTGTAAGGGAACACAATTTTTCATAAGATGGCTGTGAAGTGAAAATGTGAATGCTTTTTCTAAATCCCCTTTTGTGAGGGGCATTCCTAATTTAAGAACTTACATTAGAAACTTCAAATTAGAAAATTTGAAGTATTTTCATCAAAGCCAAGTGCCTTAGCCACATAAAGCTTGTAGCTTTAAAATACCTGACCTACTAATTGAAGCAAAACTCAGTAATGATTTTTGCTAGCAATTAGGTCAACCTGAAATAGCTTCCTGAGGACAATTCATTATCATGTGGGTCTATCAGGATGAGAAAACAGGTTAAGTGTCCGTGCTGACGGGTTCTGTGCTCCACAACGTAGGACCAAGGACAGAGACTGGGCATGGCCACCTTCACCAGCCTAGCGTTAAGCTTCAGTCGAGAAGGCCCTAAGGTGCTTAGGGCCTTCGTGTGACTGAACCAACCCGCTCGACAAGCATATCCAGTCCCGAGTACCAGGCTGGCAGTGCCAGAAATCATAAGGGGCTGGAGTTCAAGGGTCTAGTTGGTGACACAGGGCTTCAGGAGCGGCCTGGGGAGGAGGCAGATTGGGCGGGGGGCGGGGGCGGTGCACGGGGAGTACACTAGGGGCCAGGCCTTTCTTGTTCTTAAAACTCAGAGGGAGTTCTGTTACCCTATTTTAAAGAATACTCAGAGCTTTCTTAATAATGATTGCTAAAGATTGTATTGGGTGTCCAAGCTGTGTCCCTAGTTAACATTTTATTCCACATAGTGCAGAAAAAATATTAAGAAAAATGGTGAACACGTACCTACTTTGTGTGTTAAAAAGCAACCAACGTTCTGTGGGGTGGCTGGAGCTACATCCTTGAAGTCAGCACACAGACCCACCTTCCAGAGGGGCTGTGCCTCAGAAGATGCACTAGGGTCTTCCGTTTAAAGGAACCAGCAACAGGAAAAGGGGACCAGAGAGGCCACATTAGCTGGGTTCAGAGAAAACTACTTAAAATTCATGAGTCTTATGTGTATGCCGCAAAACCTGTGATGGAATCAGGGGGCACAGACTCCCTATTCCAGAAATGCTTTGGAGTTTGGAGAGATCGAATCAGGGTTCAGAGCAGGGAGCTGCAACAGCTCTTCAAGAGTGAGAGAAATGAAGACCATACACATAGAGGTAATATCCCCAAAGCAGCATTTTTATTTACCCACTGAATTCCAAAACATTTAATTTAGGAATCTGGCATTTCATAATCACCCATCTTGATTGACATGGGCTGACACACATGGCGCTGTCAGGATACACAAGGACGATAGCCAAAGTTACAAAAAATAAATCCATGATTCTTAAACAATTGCAACCAAAAAAAAAAGTTACAGGTATCAAAACTTTAGATGCATTGCATTGAAAAGAAGGTTTGTGCACATCATAATTTAAAGAGGCGAACAAGGTGCTACTGAAACCTCACGTTAAAGTTTATTATTAAGCTGATGGAAAGGAGCAAGTGGTCTCTCGTCCCAGCTTCCCTTAATGGTTTTCCATTAGCTAAGAAAGAAGAGGGAGGGGT
>NW_011495054.1:13742516-13751149 GCF_000754665.1 Bison bison bison | reverse complement strand
CTGGTGGTGATGGGGCGGGGGCGGGGCAGGCCAAGGCGCTCAGTTGCCTTCTCCGGCTTCCTCGTCCTGCTGGTCGCTCGTCCAGAGGGTGAGGTTGTCTCGCAGCAGCTGCATGATGAGCGTGGAGTCCTTATAGGAATCCTCGTTTAGTGTGTCCAGCTCGGCTATGGCGTCGTCGAAGGCTTGTTTGGCTAGGAGGCAGGCCTGCTCAGGCGCATTCTGGATCTCGTAGTAGAACACGGAGAAGTTGAGGGCCAGGCCCAGCCGGATGGGGTGTGTGGGCTGCATGTGCTCCTTGCTAATCTCGAAGGCTTCCTTGTAGGCCGCCTCTGAGGCCTCCACCACACTGTTCTTCTTCTCGCCAGAAGCCACCTCGGCCAGGTAGCGGTAGTAGTCGCCCTTCATCTTCAGGTAGAAGACCTTGCTCTCGTACTGGAAGTCATTGCAGTTCTTGATGAGGAACTTGTCCAGCAGCGCCAGCACGTCGTTGCACACCGTCTCCAGCTCCTTCTCAATCTTCTCCCGGTAGGCCTTCACCTTCTCCAGCTTCTTCTCATTCCCATCAGCCATGGTCTTCTGCTCGATGCTGCTGATGACCCTCCAGGAAGACCGCCGGGCACCAACCACGTTCTTGTAGGCCACGGAGAGGAGGTTTCGGTCTTCGTTGGAGAGAGGTTCATTGAGCTCAGTCACCTGCAACATTCCCAAAAGATAAACACTGAGACCCAAATTCGAAAACCTGGGAGAGAGATCTTCCCTTCAACCCCGTCAACAAGCCTCCTGAAAAACAGGATTATGTGGTACTTCCCTGGTGATCCCATTGTTAAGATTCCATGCTCCCAGTGCAGGGGGCACGGGTTCGATCCCTTGGTCAGGGAACTAAGATGCTACATGCCGCACACTATGGACAAAAAGTATCCAAAATGAAACAGAATTAGAGAAGCCACACAAGAAAAACCAACTGGACAAGGACCCTATAGTCTCAAGGGAGACTACAGTCTAACAGAAGAGGCAGATACCAACTCAAATATATTAGCAGTAAGAACTTTGAGAGATTCATAATTCAGGCCTTGTGCCAAGTTCTTAAAAAGTGAAACAAGCAATTGTCTATCACCACTTCCCTCCTCAATAAATCCCAGACAAAATATAAACACCCTCCCTCTTCTAACTTTCCCCATTTCCCTATCCCCAGGACTCTTCCTCTTCTGCTACAAGACCTTAGCCGGGGATGGTCTTCTCTTCTGCCCAGTCCATCAACCCAACCACACTTCATTCTCCACAGCATCTTCAGCTGCAAGCCGCCCGACATTCCCCAGGAGGCTTGCCCACAAGCTGGGCTCCTCGGTACCATCACACAGATAGGAGTGGTGTCCACACAGGTCTGAAGTAATCCCCTATTCTCTACTCATCCACATTCCCAGGTCCCTCAAGACCTGGAACCCCACTGGTGTTCTCCAAAGACTGCCTTTAGACACTCACATACTCATATTGCTTTACTGTAAGTATAAAAAGATTTTATATTTTCCTGATAATTTGGCCTTTTATGGAAGCAACCCATATAAATCAAAATTCTATCTCAAATACTATGACAAATCTCAGAATGCCTGAATCCTTTAGAATGACACTTTTCTAGGACAATATTGCATAAAACAAAATGTGAGGCAAGAACAGAATTTGGAAAGCTCCTCAGATCTTCCAGTAAGCAAATCCCAACTAAGGCCACTTGATATTAAAGTGCAAGTGACATCCATAAGGAGTCACTATATAATATACTTCATCCTGTGACCAATAAAACTGCTTTTGTTGGGCTATTGCAAAGACACCTCAAGATACGTCCCCAGAGTATATCATTAAAATTGAGTGCATACCTGAAATATTTATATATCACACAGTGTTTGTATAAGAGGCAGTATCATTACTCAGAAAAATCCTAAGACATCTGGAGCATAGCCTGAGCTAGTTGTGTGACCTTCAACAGAATACAACTTCTCTGGGCATCAAAAGTCAAATCAGTGAAGCCAGCCCAAACAACCTCCAAGGATTTCTTCAGCTCTAAAACCCTAGGACTGTTTCTCCTGAACAGTAACAGGTGCGGTGAAGGCCTGAGGCTGGTGCTGTACCATGGGGGTGCATCTGTGGGTCCCAGGAATCCACAGGTCTGATCCCTTCTCCATCCAGAATAAACCGCCAAAAAAGGCTACTGGGCAATATTTGTAATGACACCTTCACAAGAAACACTAGGGCCTAGGAGTGTCAGTGTTTATGTAACGATCACCTGGTCGCCTGCCAGTCTGAATGAATCACTATCGGCATCAGCTGAGTGTGACTAACAGCTAAACAAGCATTGTTCTCAGAACCCCAGCCAGGGCCTAACTAGGAAACAACTGCATATGTTTAAATATAGTGTTTTTTAATACTCCTGGATTACAACTTGGCTAACAAAAGCAAACTTTTGAGAGGAAGCTAGCTTTATTACTTGATCAGATAACTAAAGAAAATTGGGACTTTTCCCCAGATTGGAAAATTATAGACTGAGGTGAAATCCGATGGCCTGTTGTAAATCAAGATTTATAGCCAGTCTTGGCTGTTGATACTTACTGCAAATAACCTTCGCTAATGTTTGCTAGTGCGAATTCTCAACACTTCAACTTCCAAAATACAGGAGCCAGGATACTTAAAGACAAGTCTGGTCACCCACTAAGAGGGGTAGATCCTGAGGGCAATGCAATGCAGGGCAGGAAAGTAGGAACTGCTTGTCCCAAGCAACCATCAGAGGAGCCTAGCGGGACAGCCACCTGTGGATTCGGCAGAGATGACTTCCTGCATCTCTAGGATCACAAGTTTCCAAACAGCTAATTAGGAACAGAAAGAGTAGACACGGTATTCTCGAGACAGGAGAGACCTAGACAAGGATTCTCAGCCTTCTTTCTCCTTTGATGTTGGTTCCAACACTCTCATGTCCATCACATGCCAGCTGTGCCCAGAGCAGCACCCCCCCTCCCCCGACACTAAGTCCCCACATGGCCACGCCAGCTTTGAGGGCCTCCCCCACCTCTGCTCACTGCCCCTCTGCCATCTGGTTCTCCTGCCCCACTCCCCACCCCAGGTAATCCTACTTAGATGCTTCCTGAAAACCTTAAGACTGTTGAAGCTTTCCCATTTGGGAAGGCTCTCCTCCCACCTCCTCTGATGACTGGCCTCCCTGCCAGTCATTCTGCTCATGTCTGTCCTCACCAGGGAGCCTCTGGCTGCACCAGCTCCCTTCACGCTTCTCTGCTCTGGACCACATGGCATTTCTGAAAGCATCCAATGACCTGGCTAGTTACGAGTTCATTTATCTTCTTGTGACACCATTGGCTTATTCAACAATCCCCAAGGGCCTCCTCCCACTAACTCAAAGGGCAATAAGCTATGTGTTTGTGAGTAAAAATAGACCTGCTGCCAAAAATAGCGCCTGAACTATTTGGGAAAACTTAAAAGTTCTCAATCTGGGAAACATCCAACCTCAAAAGTAACACTGAACAAACAAGTGAAAAAAAAAAAAATCACCCTTGAGCTGCCAGACCACATGGCTCAAGCTGAGGTTTAGATACTCCTCCTCCCCAAGAAGCCTTCTCATCCTTCATGGCCACATACACTCCTACCACTCATTACAGCCACCCACACCCGCATGCTACCAACAAGCTTGCTTTTGATATAGAAGTTTACAACAGAAAAAAAAAAAAAAACAACCCTCAAGAACAATTACATAAACATAACTACATGATAGTCTTTAAGCCTCTTTGGCAGAACCCTATATAGATTTTTAAAAAAGAAAAGTGACCTTGAAGAATGAAAGGTTTTTTTTAGGCTGATTCTTTCCCAAGTTAATGCCCCCCAAAGTGAGGATTCTGCCTGGTGCCCCACTGGCAAGGCACCCATCATTGGTCTCCATTTGCCCTGACCTGGAAAGACCACCTTCTGTCCTCACCAGGCAGAAGCTGCAGGTCCTCCAAGGCCGGGAAGGGACCCGGCTTTGAGCTCACAGCAGGTGAGTTCAGCTAGTGACTATTCCCTCTAAGCTCACTATCGGTCAAAATAGCTACCCTTGTATCATTAAGAAACCACTGTTGTCTTGCTCTGGGCTTTAAGTAGACATTTTCATGGGCCGTGACCGGCATTAAATACAACCCCATCCGAACAGGGTTACTGCACACTACTGCCCTGAGGCACCAGGTCTGAAATCTTCAGAAGCTGTGCGGATTCCAACCACAGAAGTGCCAAAACCCACCACTAAGGAGGGGACACCACTGCAGGGTGAGGAGCAGGAGGGCAGTTTTGACTGGCTTCAACCTGGACACTTGGGAGAATCTGACCAACCTAAACACTGAAACTTAGGGGGTCTCTAGGATTGTAAAATATACTAAACACAATATGGAGAAACAATCTCTTAAAACTATAATTTAACATAGTCTTGCACTTCTCAAGTCAGAGCAGGAATTCAATTAATACTTTGCTTCCTAAGCTTAAAAAAAAAAAACAAAACTGGTCTTTAAGAGACCAAGCATAATCCAGTTATGTTCCCCTGCTGTAGCTAAGACCCATAAGAGGCAGATTCTGTTTTTAATTAAACTTGACATAAATGACTTCTACCTAATAGAGGGAATTATTTGTTCAGTAAGCCCACTTATGTGACTGGCTCGGAACTTAAGTGACCAATGATGACAATGGCTAAAGGACCAGAAAGTATACGAGACAGAAACTTGACCCCTCAGCCTCATGGGGCATCATCACTGGGTTAAAGGGAGAGCTCTCAACTTGAGAGCCGAAATCTTCACTTTACAGCTCGACCTTGAGGAAATTTCTCTCTTCAAATCTCGTTTGTAAAATGGAGTTAGTAACAGGATCCATCCAGAGTTGTTCTCAAGAGTAAATGAGAACGTACACATGGAATCAAAGCTACCCTTTACTGAGTGCCTAGTAGGTGAAACGGTAAATTTAATAAACCTGATGAACTGTAACATGGAACACACACTCGGGGTATCACCCCCCGTCACTACCTCTGTAAAGTGTGACACTGAAGTCTTATCACTAGTGTTAAGTTCCAGACAAGGACGAGGAAATATACTTTTGTTTTCTTTAAAGGAAAGTTGGGGTTTTTGACAGCGGGAGCTCTTTTGGGGATAATTTAGCAACCCCAAATCCAGATGGGGACAGCTCATGTCAATGCAGCAAAGCTATGTAAACTGCTCACCAAGTGAATGTCTTTTAACTGAGAATATTGCAGGACTAATGCAGAGCCCTCTTTCTTCCTCAGCCATTAAGACAAAGTGATACTTACATGGGCAACACAGCTTGATGGTTCACGCACATTTCAAATAGTAGTACCAATGTGGCTGTATGATGCCACACTGATCACAGTTCTGGTCCACCTCAAAATCATCCTGTTTCCATATCTGCAACATGGGTTAAGTCCCAGCCTAGGACACTCAGCGGGCTCTAACCTTTCACAGAGCACTTCCTCACTCCCTACTTCCTGAGATCTTACAGCTACGGCACTGGGCTGGGCCTCAAAAGCTGCAGCTTTGTTGCCTGCACTTAAGATTTCTACAGATAGCCTTCAAGTCCTTCAGGTGTATTTCTCTACGTCCTTTGTCAATGACTGTGCAACAATATTAGAACACACCACGCCATGCCAAATAATTGACATTTTATAACTTCATGATTGCCACCTCCGTTTCAGTATGACTAAGGGTAGTGACATGACTGAATGATGTCTATCCATGAGTATTCACTAGAAATCTATCTGATCAATTACTCTTTCCTTAGATCACTTAGTTTTATGCATTAATATTTTTATCCCACATTATGGGTTTATCTTATAGTTTTCATGAGAAACTAGGCTCATTTTATGAGGTGATGAACTGTATAAGATCATTCCAAGCCTGGTCTGAAAAGGATTTGTGTTCCCGAATCTTTCACAACTTTTCTTTCCACTGTTTCACTCTATGTAAGCAGCTAGGTGTGAGATGAGCTGGAAGATACACCTTTACTTAACTTCAAAAACATTTCTTGCCTCTTCAAATTAGGGGATGAGACAGGGAACTGCAGCTCTCAACTGATGTGAACAAACACCTTTGTTTTCAACATGCGTGATTTTTTTTAGGCCTTACCGACATCCTCCTCCAGGTGACGCTGGTAGCATAAGGAACATCAGTCACTACAGGCAGGCAATATTATTAGGTATCATTTAGATGATAAAGGAAACAGAAAACAAGTTAGAAAAATGAAAGCTAAAAACTCATTTGACAGGAACACCAACATAACTAGTTTTGCCCTTCAGAGGACCAGGAGACAAGAGATGTGCGCTTCAAGGTCACAGAGTGGCTGCATCAGAGCATTCCCTCACTCAGGTGCCTTACAGCAGTCTACTTACCTGCCCTGAAGAGAACCCCCATAAACCCAGAGAGTTAACAGAATCCCAAATCCTCCCAAAACCTGTATTTCAGGCCTAGGATATTAGTGAAATAGGGACTAAGCCTTCTAAATAACATTAAAAATTTAACGTTCAAACATCAACTTAGGTAAAATGTGAGAAAGTTTTCCACTGACCTTGCTGAGTCCTTTCCAATAAATATATCCATTAATTTAGATAAGAAAAAATTTTTCTTTAATAGAAGAAACAGGCATATTGACCAAAAAAGTTCTCGTTTTAGCAGGAGTTACCTTGAGGGACTGGTCTCACAATTCTGAGATGACTAGAGCTTGGATTCAATTTTCAGGAGCCTATCCAACCCACCAATTATTTCTGATACCGATGTTATGTTTCCAATACACGTTTGCAAAATCCTACCTTAACGTCTCATAGAAAATCTGTGGACACAAGTAGGAGGCTACAGGAAAGCATTTTTCAAGCCTGCTTACAAAGAGCAGAAAACCAATTATTTTTTCTCTGCAAACTCTATTCCTTTCCTGTTACATCTCTGCACTCTCTCCTTACTTCTCATTTCAAATTTCCTGTTTCCCACAGCTCCACAACTGCCTTCTAGTCATTTTCCCATAATCTCAATCACTTTGTTTCCAGCTCCTTTTTTAGTCCCCAAAAGGCTTCCAACACTGCAGTCTTTAGGTCCCACTGGCAGGACAGGGGAGGGCCTCACTAAAACGTCCAGAGAGCAGCCTCAACCTGCACAACCTCAGTGCCACTCAGTGACTAGGGAGAAGAGGCGCACTTTAGTGTGGCTTGCTGAGTGGACAGAAGTGGCTTTATCCCAAAGATTAAGCTCAGGACTCCTTGAGAAGAAATGCACTCATAGTCAATCTTATTTCTGTAAAATCTGCTAAATTATTAAATCTTCTTTTTTCTTATGAGACCCTCAGAATTACATAGACTTCAGGTTCCAAACCTACATTGTCCCTGGCGTGGATGAAAAGCTCCTTCTTATCTAGCCCATAACACCCTGCTTGGGCTCAACTGGAGATAACCAATGAGTCAACAAATGGGCGGTGGTGATGGTAGTTTCCAGACACCTGGTTCAAGGTATGATGTGGAGGATATGGAAAAGATAATGCTTCAAATACCCTCCTTACCTGGATAATCCTAAATTTGGACCCCAACAACAGTTTGTATTAATAACAAAAGCCTTAAAAGGAGCTTTTCACATGACTCTGAAATTTTAGAGAGCCACTGTATTTGAGGATTTTTCAGTACCAAATCTTCTCCCAAGCCAGGAAAAAAGGGCAAAGGAGCTAAATAACCCAGGACAGTCATTCTTGACCTTAAACCCACTGGCACTTGCCTTGAGGGATGGGTCAAGGGCAGCTCTGAGTCCCACCCCCCGAGTATCTGAGTCTGCAGGTCTAGGGTGGGGCCCCAGAGGATCCGCCCCCGTCTCAGGAGGTTGTGCGCTGGGTGAACAGGGCAGGTTGCCCACTGTGGCTCTAGCCCTGTGACCTTGACGCAGAGAGAAGTAATGTTCATTTAAAGAAGACATGAAATACTACGAGGAGACAGAGCAGTGAGGGGGTCGCTGGAACTCTAGGTCTCAGACACGCAGGTGGTGTCTAATCCAAGGCACTGGCCAGGGTGTGGCCGGCCACGATTCCTTCCCCGGAAACGGAGCTGCAGGCGGGTCTCCGAGGATCTCGAGCGGGCAAAGGCACATGGGTTCGGCTCGCCCAGGAGTCGCAACCCGTTTGGGGTTCCAGGCAGACGGGCATCCGACATGGGAGGGGGCCCCACGCCTTCGCCTGACTGCAGGGTAGGGGTCTCAGCACACAAAGCGGACCCCGGGCGTGGGAGGATGGAACTAGAGTGGTTCCGGCGAGCAGAACGAAAGCGCATCGGGATTACACCGACTTCGGGTCGTGGCAGCGGAAACCAGTGGAGACAGGGCGCCACTCACTAGGTGATTCTTTATTACAAGTTGGGGTGCATGGAGGAAAGCGAGAGGGGGTGCCCCAGCCTGGCGGAACGGACCGGAGGAGGAATGCGGGTCCCCCACGTTCCCCCGGGCACCCTCCCCCATTCGGGGCTCCAAGATGGGATGCCGCGCCCCCCATCCGCCCGCGGGGTCCCCGCTGCGCCCCCTCCCTGGAGACCCCACCCCGCCCGGCCGCAAGAAATGGCGGGACGCGCGGCGGGCGCGGGAAGC
>NW_011495054.1:13741301-13741969 GCF_000754665.1 Bison bison bison | reverse complement strand
GTAGGAGCTGCCGGGCCGGGCGGCGCGGAGCGGCGCGAGTGGGAGCGGGGGAAGGGCGGCCCGGCCCTAACGGTCTATTTCAAGGTGACGTCACCTTCTATAAATAGCTGCGGCCACCGCCCCGCCCCAGAGTCGCGCAGGCGCCGTGCGAGTGCTGCAGTTTACCGCCGCAGAGGTGGAGGTGCGAGAGGGGAGACCCGGGGTGGGGACTGCGGAGCCGGGCCGCGGGCCGCGGGCCGCGGTAACGGAGGCCTCGCAGGCCGCGCACTGTCACGGCCCCAGCCGGAAAGGCGACTCGGAGTTCAGGATAGACGTCTGGCTTGAGGAGGGACCCAAAAGCAAATACACTTAGTGCTTGGGAGAGCCAGGAGGCCGCGTGCCCGAGGGGCGGGCGGACAGACTCGCGCCCGCCCAGCCTGGCGGTTGGGCTTCTGTGGACCACACCCTGCGCTTGGGTCCGCGCTGGCCGGGCGGGGTGGGGTCCGGTCTTCGGGGACAGCCCCACGCACATTTACTCACGGGGTCCCCGCCCTGGGAGGTGGCCTTATCCCTTCCACCACGGGAGGAGGGACTGAGAGGCCCCCCTGGAACGGGTAACACCACACACCTGCCAGGAGCTGGCCTGGTGGTATAGGCCGTTGCAGGCATATGCTATTTAATGCTCACAA